>NW_024070186.1:120930940-121459814 GCF_014754425.2 Oryx dammah
TCATGTTTGGGAACGCATGTACACCTGTGGTGGATTCATGTCAATGTATGGCAAAACCAATACAGAATTGTAAAGTAAAATAAAAAATAAATTTTAAAAAAAAAGTGATGGGAAAAAATAAATAAATAAAACTAAAGTATTTAAAATTAAGTCTGATATTTAACTTCTCTGATAATGTAATTAAAATAAACTAAAACAAATATTTATT
The DNA here is from genome assembly GCF_014754425.2 of Oryx dammah. Classification (NCBI taxonomy): domain Eukaryota; kingdom Metazoa; phylum Chordata; class Mammalia; order Artiodactyla; family Bovidae; genus Oryx; species Oryx dammah. The sequence continues at coordinate 120,931,149 of NW_024070186.1, forward strand.
AAAGTTCTACTACAAAATAAAGAAGCTTTGGGAGTTTCTTGGCAGTCCAGCAGTTTGGACTTTGAGCTTCCACTTCAGGGGTATGGGTTCAACCCCCGGTCTCTGGTTTGGGAATAAGACCCTCAAGCCAAGCAGTGTGGTCAAAATAATAATAATAATAATAATAAAAGATAAACTTGCTTCACCGCTAATTTGCTAATTTGAAAGAATAGCAAATTGTATTATGTTTCACATTTAGGATCCAAAATTAAGTATGTGTATATGCTACTAGTTTTACTACTAATAAAGTGCTCTATCAAACTCTATAATCTTCTCCATTCCACAAGATGAATGGAGGAAACACGGTGGTAGTGGACCATAAAAACAATTCGGTTGTGCTTGACGCATAACAGTCTGTAATTCTGAGGACGAATGGATGCCATATGCAACGTGAATTCCAGAAGCCAACCCTGGATGAATGTTCTGAATCTGCTTTGTTTCTGAATCCTAATTCCTCACGGGAGGTAGTTTTTAGGCCCTCCTTTTTGTGTAGAATATGAAGAAAGCAGAAGAGCAAATTCCTTTCATCTTCTTTCAGCTGCCTAGACCCATTTCTAAGCACAGTTCCATATTTGTATAGTTTGGTCAGAAACCAAATATTGATATGAAATAAAATCTAGGTTTCCATAGTCAATATGGCCCCTGTATGATCCTCCATATGCCTTCTAGTTTCAGGGTAAATATACTTTGTCCTGGAGAAGGTAAAAGTCACGTGCAAGGCCATTACCACTGAGGAGGCTTGCCTGGCTGTGACCGCTGTAACTTTCAGTCTGTTAAGGTCCCAGCATTAGAAACAGCCCCCTAAAACTTTTCAGTTCAATGCTTATAGGGTTGTCAATTAAGATGAGAAATTTGGGTGAGAAAACTGAAGCTATAACTATTCCTGATATTCAGATAATTCTAATCTATTGTCCCAGGAAATGAAAATAAATGAACGTTAGGTTGTGAAGCATTATTGCTTGTTGTTGGCTTTAATTTTTCCATTTGGCTGATAGATCAGTTGCTCTGAGACTGGAAGTTCACTTCTAAAAATAAGAGTTAATTATTTGGAAAACTATCCTGAAGAGTATTGTCAAAGATAATACAAATTGTGTATAAGTAGAGAAAAACATAACGTTTCTTCTGAATCTGACTTTCTAACATGCTCTGTCCTTCTTGAAGAAAGACTTCTAAAATACAAAATATACTTTAATAAGAATTTAAAAATCCAGTTTTAAGCTGATTAATTATATTTGTAGAAATATTTTTAAAGGAATATTTCCTAGTCTTTTTCAAGTAAACATCTCTATATATAACTTTTGAAATATAACTTCCCATTGATATTTTTAAAGTCAGTTTTGAAGACTTTAAGCAAAATGCAAATATTTAGACATGACAAAAATACTATATTAGGAAAAGTGCTTTGATATGTAACAAACTGCAAAATCTCAGAAGCCCTTAGCCAACAAAAGAGGCATGACAAGTGACAATTAGATGATATATTTATAATTTAAAAATGTACTTTAGAAAAATATTCACAACTTCACCCAACTTGATATTTGAAACTCAATTTTTTAATATTTCTGCAAAAATGTAGTGAAATTCTCATGTAAAGATCTACCCTTTTTTTTAATTGAATATATTCAGTTTTTCTTTTTACTTTTAGAGCAACTTATAGCTGGGGAGAACTTTTGACCAAATGAACCGTGACTCAGTTCTGTACTGGTGCTTGGCCTATTTGTCCTTGGAGCCATTCCTCATGCTTCTGCTCTGTTGGTTTCCTCATTCCACCCCACTGCCACTGAACGGAAAAGCACTTTCTATTCATAGGTTCCAGAGTCAGATGCCTTCTGGCAGTATTTGGCCTTTGGGAAGAACTGAAAGGAATCTCCTAGCATGGGCAGAATCTACTACAAAGACAAATTTTTGTTGTTGCTACTTGTCTTTCAGAATTTTATTTCTATATTTATCTCTATATTCATTTATTTGTGGTTGTGTTGGGTCTTTGTTGTTGTGGGAGGGCTTTTCTCTGGTTGTGGTGAGCAGGGGCTACTCTCTAGTTCCAGCACACGGGCTTCTTGTAGTTGCTTCTCTTGTGATCCATGGGCTCTAGGGCACCCGAGCTTCAGCAGCTGCAGCGTGTGGGCTCAGTAGTGGCTCCTGGACTCTAGAGCACAGGCTCAATAGCTGTGGTGTATGGACTTGGTTTCTCTGCAGCATGTGGGATCTTCCTGGAACTTCCTGGATCTTCCTAGATCAAACACATATCTCCTGCATTGCCAGGTGGATTCTTTACCACTGAGCCACCAGGGAAACCCAAGGAATATATTTTTAGTTTCAAGTCCCTTAGAATTCTCCCTCTAGTGCTGACTCCTTGGTACAAATAATAGCCCTTTGTCCTAGAGGTGGTCATGGTTTCCAGATAGCTTCCTGGTACGTTACCATTCCTTCTTTCCTTAGATTTTTATCATTTGTGTACCAAATTCTTGCACTATGTTCACTGTTTACTCTGGTGTAAATATTTGCAGTGTTTTTACCATTCCTGATTAGTATTTAACTGTGTTCTGTAACTAGAAGTGTTCATTGTCTACACACTATAACATGGAATTTCTAAGGACTCCTTTGGATGAAGAGAGGGTTCTGAGTCCACATAAAATCTTTGAAATTCTCAACCTAAGTGCAAAATCCAAGTTCCCTACGTCCTTAATAGCTTCCAGTCTCTATTCCTAACCTGATCTGCCATTTTAATTCCTTGTTTCTGTCCAAAGTGAATACTAGGAACTCTAACCATATGCTTTCCTGTGATCATACATTTATTGATACCATTGGCTCTTACTGAATACTGTACATCTCAACTGTACATCTAGGAATCTAATCCAAAGTTCATGATCGTGAACAAACACAGGAGATTCTCATTATTTGCAGATTTTATATTTGGAAATTTGCCTACCCTCTAAGCATAGTATCACATCTCCACATTTTTTTGGTGTGTGTGGTTTTTCTGGTGGTAGGGGTGGGGGTGATTTAACTTTTCAAAATAGCCCCCAAGTGTAGTGCTAAAGGGCTGTCTGGTATTTCTAATTGCAAGAAGATTGGGATGTGACTTATGGAGAAAATATATGTGTTGGATAAGCTTTTTCAGTAGTGAGTTTTATGCTGTTGACCATCAGTTCAGTGTTAATGAATTAACAATATAACAGGTCCACCTACTTAGAATTTCTAAGTATCATTGACATTTATACACTATCATGTGTAAAATAGATAAATGGTAGGAAGCTTCTGTATAACACAAGGAGCCTAGCCTGGCACTCTGTGATGACCTAGAGGGGTGGGATGGGAGTAGGGAGGAAGGTTTAAGAGCGAGGGTATTTATATATATATTATATAATTATGTCTGATTTGCATTGTTATATGGCAGAAACCAACACAACATAGTAAAGCAATTATCCTCTAACTTAAAAAAGAGAAGATTCTTACATATTAAATAAGGTGTCTTTAAACAGAAATACGCATAAAACAAAGTTATGCTGATAAAAGTGTTGTGACCAGATGTTCAGGCTCAGTATTCTCCTAGAAGCAGCGGTTTGATATTTGCAAATTCAGTATTCATAGTGACTTCACTGAGCATAATTAAACATGAATAATAAACCACTTTACTTCCCTTTCTGGGTAGCTTCCTCTGATAACCCTTCCTTCCAAATTTCCCTTTACCCAAAACTTACTCCTTACCCTCTTCTGACTAAACCATGCTTAAATATTGAGGGTGGATAATAGAACTGTCTCTTAGAGTTTTTGCAGAGAACAAATTCAAAGAAGCAAAACAAGCCATGAATAAGAGGGTAATCAAAGTCAGTAAGCCAGAAAAAAAAAAAGAACAAGGAGTGTGTCAAATAATGGAACCATAATGGAGTATTGAAAACTTTCATTCACAGCCAGAAGTAAGGAAGGCTCAGAGAAAATAATAAGCAAGGGGATTTCGGAAAAAGTCTTCAAGTAGTATTATTGAGTTTGAGCAGATTTTATGTGCTCTTGATAAAATTTTTGTGAAACACTGGATGCATTAAAAGTGTCAGAGATTATGTACCTATATTATGTTTTTTAATGACCATATGCTATGCTTACAATACTATAAGCTCAGGATCTGAGAATGATTCATTTGTGTTAACGTTTAGTAATCTCCCACACAGTATTCACTATAAATATTTCTTGAATAAGTACATGCAAGAATAGATTGTTATATCCTCCATTATATAAAGGACCTAAGAGAAGCAGAAGATATTAAGAAGAGGTGGCAAGAATACACAGAAGAACTGTACAAAAAAGGATCTTCACAACCCAGATAATCAAGATAGTATTATCACTCACCTAGAGCCAGACATCCTGGAATGCAGAGTCAAGAGGACCTTAGGAAGCATCAGTGAAAACAAAGCTAGTGGAGGTGATGGAATTCCAGTTGAGCTATTTCAAATCCTAAAAGATGATTCTGTGAAAGTGCTGCACTCAATATGCCAGCAAATTTGGAAAACTCAGCAGTGGCCACAAGACTGGAAAAGGTCAGTTTTCATTCCAATCCCAAAGAAAGGCAATGGCAAAGAATGTTCAAACTACTGTGCAACTGCACTCATCTCAATGGAGAAGGAAATGGCAGCCCACTCCAGTATTCTTGCCTGGAGAATCCCAGGGATGGAGGAGCCTGGTGGGCTGCCATCTATGGGGTCACACAGACTCGGACACGACTGAAGCGACTTAGCAGCAGCAGCAGCAGCACACACTAGCAAAGTAATATTCAAAATTCACCAAGTCAAGCTTCAACAGTATGTGAACTGTGAACTTCCAGATGTTCAAGCTGGATTTAGAAAAGGCAGAGGAACAAGAGATCAAAATGCAAACATCTGTTGGACCATTGAAAAAGCAAGAGAGTTCCAGAAAAACACCTACTTCTCCTTTATTGACTAAGCCAAAACCTTTGACTGTGTGGATCACAACAAAATGTGGAAAATTCTTCAAGAGATGGGAATACCAGATCACCTGACCTGCCTCCTGAGAAATCTGTATGCAGTTCAGAAAGCAACAGTTAGAACTGGACATGGAACAACAGACTGGTTCCAAATAGGAAAAAGAGTATGTCAAGGCTGTATATTGTCACCCTGCTTATTTAACTTATATGCAGAGTACATCATGCTAAATGTTGGACTGAATGAAGCACAAGCTGGAATCAAGATTGCCCAGAGAAATCTCAAAAACCTCAGCTATGCAGATGACACCACCCTTATGGCAGACAGCGAGGAAGAAATAAAGAGCCTCTTCATGAACGTGAAAGAGGAGAGTGAAAAATTTGGCTTAAAACTTAACATTCAAGAAACTAAGATCATGGCATTGGGTCACACCACTTCTTGGCAAATAGATGGGGAAACAATGGAAACAGTAACAGACTTTATTTTCTTGGGCTCCAAAATCATTGCAGAGGTGACTACAGCCATGAAATTAAAAGATGCTTACTCCTGGGAAGAAAAGCTTTGACCAACCTAGATAGCATATTCAAAAGCAGAGACATTACTTTGCCAACAAAGCTCAATCTAGTCAAGGCTATGGTTTTCCCAGTAGTCATGTATGGATGTGAGAGTTGGACTATAAAGAAAGCTGAGTGCTGAAGAATCAATGCTTTTGAATTATGGTGTTAGAGAAAACTCTTGAGAGTCCCTTGGTCCTTAAGGAGATCCAACTAGTCAATCGTAAAGGAAATCAGTCCTGAGTATTCATTGGAAGGACCGATGCTGAAGCTGAAACTCCAGTACTTTGGCCACCTGGTGCAAAGAACCAACTCACTGGAAAGATTGAAGGCAGGAGAAGGTGATGACAGAGGATAAGATGGTTCGATGGCATCACCGACTCAATGGACATGAGTTTGAGCAAGCTCCAGGAGTTGGTGATTGACGGGGAAGCCTGGTGTGCTGCAGTCTGTAGGAATGCAAAGAGTTAGACATGACTGCACTTCACTTTCACTGTTCACTTTCATGCATTGGAGAAGGAAACGGCAACCCACTCCAGTGTTCTTGCCTGGAGAATCCCAGGGACGGAGGAGCCTGGTGGGCTGCCGTCTATGGGGTCGCACAGATTCGGACACGACTGAAGCGACTTAGCAGCAGCAGCAGCAGCAGCAGACATGACTGAGCGGCTGAACTGAACGTATGCTCTATTAATGTAAAAACTTTTACTAGTTAACAATCTGATTATCAGAATAATTTTTTATTGCTTAAGATTCACTTTCATAGCTGTGGCTGCTTTCTTTTAATTTTTGAAAAGCTAGACAAACTCCTTGTTTAATCTAACATAAATCAAATATAATGTCACCAGTATAAGTACTAAATAACTTGCAGTTATTTTTACAGGAAGTTTAGTAAAGATAAAGGTTATTAAATTAGTTATTTTTAGTAGATCGTGCTTTAGAATTTTGAGTTTAAAGTTTAAGAAATGAACTTTAAAGAACTAACATGTTTATATGGAAATGATAATCTTGGTGAGTGCCATTACGTCATATTTGTACCTATCACATTTTTTAAAAAGCTTTTTGACTTTAGAAAAAGCACTAAGTGTAGATTAAATTTTAACCCAAAGTGATTGTTAATAAGAAAGTGATAGCCTTGCTTCTTCATCTCATGTAATATAATAGTAACTTGAATTTAATCTGCTCCTCTTAAATTTTTTCCCTACATTGTAAAGAACTTTTCCTAAATGGTCCATTAAATTATGTATTATCTTTCAGACGTTTTTCTGGGAAGAAGGATGCCAGATTGATTTGAAAACAATAATTTTCAGAGATATATGGAATTGACATATATAATTTCTCATTCATCTTTTACTTGGAATAAATAACTCCTAATAAAAAGTTATGTAATTCCATCTGCTCATTTTAGTTTCCAGTTTTGTTGGTAGAAAGCTATAAGTTGGAAATTAATCATCTTACAAATCGATATCTTTATCTATTGCCACCATTTTCCTGGTCTAAATGATGTGGCCTTCTACAAAAGAAAATCTACAAGTCATGTTCAAAAGCTTTATTCTAGTATTCTCCTGGTGTCAAAAACTATGATTGGATCTTTTTTCAGTTCTGACTTTAATAGGCCCTTTCCATGAAATTGCGAGACTCAATAGCATAGAAAGAAAAAGCTTGATCAAGGAGAACTTTTGATATTCCCTGTAAAGCTCCACTGTATCTTATTGCTACTTAAATTTCCTGAGGGATGAAATGGATTGTGGGGTGATGATCTGGAGAGATGTTAGAGCTAAAAATAGATCTTTCCCATTATGGCTTAGCAAGACATGATTTTATTTGGTGTTTCTATCAGGACAAACTCTCTGTAGTTTTACTTTTAGCAGACATATGTATTTTAGCCATATTCTGTCCCATTGTACAATATTGTCAGATATTTCATTGAATCATATTTCATTAATTCTGGTAATGCATCTATAAATGGCCTGAACAAAGGCTTTTGTTCATTGCAGATGAAGATGGGATTATTTATCAAATAAGAGTAGTTCATCAAATTATTTGAATGTAGAGACTCAAAACTCACATGATAACAAGAGGTTTAGCTATCACACACACATATACACACACATATGACTTCATTGTTCTTACTATCTCTTTTATGATTCTAGCAAATAATAATTTTTCTCAGGACAATGAGATAACTGCCTTTTTCCCCACTTCCCACCCAATAACTTAGAAATAAGGGGAACAGAGTTGACTTTTGAGGCATGAACAAAAAAACCCTTAGACACGTAATAAAGGAAGACTCAAACCAAGGAAATAAGCATCAGTCTAACCCTGCATCAGTTAGGGCTGTGTTGAAAGACAGAGAAACAGGAATAGATAGCAGAATGAGGGAGTTACAATGTGACGGCATAGATGAGTCACTGGCTGCAGTGGTGTTGAGCCTGCAGCCAGTGCCCGAGGACACAATAATCTAAATGACAAGAGAGGACTTCCTGTGGAGGAACAGGATATTTCAGTAGGTTTCATTCTGGCCTTGATAAGTAGCCCACAAATCAATCCATTTACCTTTGTTTAAATTCTATGCTAAATGTAAGCAGATTCTCAGGTACCTCGCATAAGAAAAAGAAACACTGTGTTCTAGATAATGGATGTGAGAAGTCCAGTGACTAGAAAGCTGTAGTTTCCATCATCAATTAATAAAGACAACGACAGGTGTTAAAGAAATAACTGGTGAAGCTGTAGCCTCCCAGGCTCCCTTCTCACCCAGTTGCCTGTTGGGTTTACCATGGGGAAGACCTGCTGGGAGGCCAGGAGAGCAGCATAAAGCTGGGCTATCCCTCTCCTTGGTTCTATATTTTGGGGTCTCTGGCAGCAGCTGCATTTCTTCATGCTCCCATTGGCCAGGCTTCATTGCTTCCAGCTTCCATGGGGTGACCTCAGCCCTGAGCCATAACCCACCTCTCCCCTGTGACCTTCCGATCTAGGGGTGATAGTGGATGCTGTCCATAAACTCTGTGTCGTTCCAGAGTCTCTCCATCTGAGTGCTCAGGAACTCCACCAAAGAGCATATCCTAAACCCTGACCGATATACCTGTGTGTGTACGTGTGTTGTCATCGCCAAGTCGTGTCTGACTCTTTTGCGACCCCGGGGACTATAGCCCACCAGGCTCCTCTGTACATGCGTTTTTCCAGGCAAGGATACTGGAGTGGGTTGCCATTTCCTTCTCCGGGGGATCTTCCCTACTCAGGGATAGAATGCACATCTCCTGCCTTGCCAGGGGGATTCTTTACCACTGAGTCACTAGGGAAGCCTGGATCCAATGCTTAAGAAAGTACAAGCCTCTAGATTTGAGTCCCACACCCACATCCACAGACTTGTTGAATCTGATTTCATCTTCTCCTGTCTAATAGTGTCCCTTCCCCAATAATGGCAAACTCCCCCACATGCCCTTTCTGCTTTTCTCCATTGCTTGTTTCTTTAGTTTTAACTTTTTAAATTATGCATATAGTTCATAGATAAAATTAGATTATAGCAGAATCATCTTTCTAAAAGCCCTTTTCTTGACTTCAAATTCCTACCTAGTGACTGCTTCAATTTCTTTCTTTCTTAGCAAATTTAATCCAAATGTTGTCTAAATTGACATCATCCATGTCTTCACCTTGCAGTCTTTTTCAAGCTAACTTCAATCCTCATTGCTCTACCTGAAACCTGTTGTCAAGTTGGACCAATCTTTAAAGTATGAGACCAAGTAAAACCTTTTCCATCCTCATTTTCATTGCCTTACAGATAACTTTTGACAAAGAGCCAGCATTTCCTTCTGAAATATCTGGTCTATCCTGAACTTTAATATTCCATGCTCTTCTGGGTTTCTTGTTTCATTGCTGATTTCAACATATCCATCTCATTTCTTGGCTCTCTCTCTTCAATTTAACCTCAAAGTTCAGGACTTCCTAAGTGCTTAGAACAGGTCCTCTAAACATCTCTGACCTCATTTACTCACTGGGTGATTTAATCTTTTTATGGCTTTGAGAAGCATCTCTGTAGTGAAGGTTCTTAAAATTTTAACTTAGTTAAACTTTCATAAACTTTTCTGAAATTCATATCCATTTTCTAATTGAAATCTCTACCTAGATGTTTCATGGGTATCTTGTAGTTAAGCTGTACCAATTTAAATCTGCATTTTCCCAGTGTTTGGTGTCTTACTTACGTCATGAAATTAGATCAATACAAGCCTAGTAGCCCTTGCAGGAACTCTGGGAGACATATTCTGATCTGTTAGCAATGTAAGTAACTTTTCAAAATAATTTTATTTATTTTTGGCTGTACTATGTCTTTGTTGCTGTGCAGGCTTTTCTCTAGTTAGGGAAAGCAGGGGCTAGTCTCTAGTTGTGGTGCTCTAGCTTCTCTGCGGTTGCTTCTCTCATTGCAGAGCACGGGCTCTGGGGCTCATGGGCTCAGACATTGTGGTTCCTGGGCTCTAGAGCACAGGTTCAATAGTTGTAGCACAGGTGCTTAGTTGTTCCACTGCATGTGGGATCTTCCTGGGCCAGAGATTCAATCCATGTCTCCTGAATTGGCAGGCAGATTCTTTACCGCTAGCACCACCTGGGAAGCACCGTAAGTTCAGTTCAGTTCAGTTACTCAGTCGTGTCTGACTCTTTGAAATCCCATGGACTGCAGCACGCCAGGCTTCCCTGGAGCTTGCTCAAACTCATGTCCATTGAGTCAGTGATGCCATCTCATCCTCTGTTGTCCCCTTCTCCTCCTGCCTTCAACCTTTCCAAGCATCAGGGTCTTTTCCAATGAGTCAGTTCTTTTTATCAGGTGGCCAAAGTATTGGAGTTTCAGCTTCAGTATCAGTCCTTCCAATGAATATTCAGGACTGATTTCCTTTAGGATGGACTGGTTGTATCTCCTTCCAGGCCAAGCGACTCTGAAGCGTCTTCTCCAACATCACAGTTCAGAAGTATCAATTCTTCGGTGCTCAGCTATCTTGATATTCCAACTCTCACATCCTTATGTGACTACTGGAAAAACCATAGCTTCGACTAGATGAACCTTTGTCGGCAAAGTAGTGTCTCTGCTTTTTAATATGCTGTCTGGTTGGGTCATAGCTTTTCTTCCAAGGAGCAAGCATCTTTTAATTTCATGGCTGCAGTCACCATCTGCAGTGATTTTGAAGCCCCCCAAAATAATGTCTGTCACTATTTCCATTATTTCCCCATCTATTTGCCATGAAGTGATGGGACCAGATGCCATGATCTTAGTTTCCTGAATGCTGAGATTTTAAGCCAACTTTCTCACTCTTCTCTTCAACTTTCATCAAGGGGCTCTTTAGTTCTTCTTCACTTTCTGCCATAAAGGTGGTATCATCTGCATATCTGAGGTTATTGATATTTCTCCCGACAATATTGATTCCAGCTTGTGCTTCATCCAGCCTGGCATTTCACATGATGTACTTTGCATGTAAGTGATATAAGCAGGGTGACAATATACAGCCTTAATACACTCCTTTCCCAATTTGTAACCAGTCCATTGTTCCATGTCTGGCTCTAAATCTTGCGTCTTCACCTGCATACAGATTTCTCAGGAGGGAGGTCAGGTGATCTGGTGTTCCCATCTCTTGAAGAATTTTCCACATTTTGTTGTGATCCACACAGTCAAAGGCTTTGGCTTAGTCATAAAGGAGAAGTAGATGTTATTCTGGAGCTCTCTTGCTTTTTTGATGATACAACAGGTGTTGCCAATTTGATCTCTGGTTCCTCTGCCTTTTCTAAATCCAGTTTGAAAATCCAGAAGTTTGTGGTCCATCTACTGTTGAAGCCTGGGTTGGAGAATTTTGAGCATTACTTTGCTAGCATGTGAGATGAGTGCAATTGTGTGGTGGTTTGAACATTCTTTGTCATTGCCTTTCTTTGGGATTGGAATGAAAACTGACCTTTTCCAGTCCTGTGGCCACTGCTGAGTTTTTCAAATTTGCTGGCATATTGAGTGCAGCACTTTCACAGAATCATCTTTTAGGATTTGAAATAGTTCAGCTGGAATTCCATCACCTCCACTAGCTTTGTTCATAGTGATGCTTCCTAAGGCCCACTTGACTTTGCATTCCAGGATGTATGGCTCTGCTGCTGGGCTAGGGGGACATCCCTGTATCAAACTTCTTGAACGGCCTGTCCAGTTACCAGGGACCCCAGGGTCCACAGCAATCGCTGGTGCTTGAATCACCTTGCCAGACCGTGGAGCAGGCAGTGGGGGAATGCTCATTTCCTACTGCTCCTTGGCCAGGTAGAGTCCTGGTACATATCCTGTGTGTCCCTAAACTACAATTCCCAGGAACCCCTGGGGCATCCCCACACTATTTACCAGGGGTGGAGGGCACCAAAGATTGATGACAAATGTAGTCTGTGAAACACTCAAAACCTCATGTTGCTGTGTAAAGATCTTGGCCACCTCTCCCAAAGGTATTAAATGTATATTTTTATGTGCTATGCACCATGCTATGCTCATTAAAAATATTAATTATTTAATCCACATAAGTATATACTATTATTTATTTCACTTTTATGGATGAGGAACCTGCAGCAGAGAAAGCTTAAGTGACATACTGAAGGACATAAAGCTAGTGAGTGAGGTAGCCAGGATTTCAGGACAAGATCATTCAGTTTCTGAGGTCAAGTTTATAACCATTACAGTGTGTCTCAAATTATAATAAAATTATAGCTAACAGATTTATTGTATTTAACATGGCCCATGCATGCATGCATGCTAAGTCAGTTCAGTTGTGTCTGACCCTGTGCGACCCCATAGACAGCCCACCAGGCTCCTCTGTCCCTGGGATTCTCTAGGCAAGAATACTGGAGTGGGTTGCCATTTCCTTCTCCAGGGCCATGCATCAGTTCAGTTCAGTCGCTCAGTCGTGTCTGAGTCTTTGTGACCCCATGAACTGCAGCACGCCAGGCCTCCCTGTCCATCACCAACTCCCGGAGTTCACTCAGACTTACATGCATTGAGCCAGTAATGCCATCCAGCCATCTCATCCTCTGTCGTCCCCTTCTCCTCCTGCCCCCAATTCCTCCCAGCATCAGGGTCTTTTCCAGTGAGTCAGTTCTTCACATGAGGTAGCCAAATTATTGGAGTTTCAGACTCAGCATCAGTCCTTCCAATGAACACCCAGGACTGGTCTCATTTAGGATGGACTGGTTGGATCTCCTTGCAGTCCAAGGGACTCGCAAGAGTCTTCTCCAGCACCACAGTTCAAAAACATCAATTCTTCGGTGCTCAGCTTTCTTCACAGGCCATGCATAGTCATGCTTTAAATATACTAAGTTTTTTATGAGAGTCTATTGTTATACTGATTTTATAGATGAAGAAATGCACAGACGTTAAATAATTTGTCAAAAGCCAATAACACAGAGAGCCAGAATGTAACACTGGCTACTCTGGCTCCAGAGACTTTGCTTTTAATTACCACAATGTACTTACTCTCAATTGTGCCATGGTTTCTACAGAACAAAATAAATTCTGACTTTTTTTCAAGGTAGAAGAACAAAACCATGCTAAAATTCTTAGAAAGGGAGGCAGAATGTGTAACGTGTTAGGAGGCTAGGATGACAGTATGACAGTCAAAATCTTCCAAGTTGGAGGAGCCCAGGCTACAGAGTGCAGGAAGATGTTTAAGATTGTTGTTAAGGTGCTTGAGTCCAGCCAGTTGAAAAATGTAGGCCTCACAAGAGGAGAACCCACTATGAATTCCTCCAGCAAGCTAGCTAAACTATTGTTAAGCAGAAAGCAAGCAGAATGTCTTTTTAATTCTTATGGGAATGATATGGATATGGCAGGCAGACATATGTCAAATGTATAGCCTCTTTTTATAAGAATCAAAGAGGTAAAAGGGGCCTCTATATTGTTAACATAATCTGTATGTGACCTGGGAATAAGACCTAGGTCTTCTGGTGGTATTCAGTGAAAGTAAAGATGTTAATTGCTCAATTGTATCCGACTCTTTGCGACCCCAAGAACTGTAGCTTGCCAGCCTCCTCTGTCCATGGAATTCTCCAAGCAAGAATACTAGAGTGGGTAGCCATTCTTTTATCCAGGGAATCTTCCCGACCCAAGGATCGAACCCAGGTCTCCTGCACTGCATGCAGATTCTTTACCGTCTGAGCCACCATGGAAACCCTCAAGTGACCTTATTATATCATGTAGTCCTTCCACTGGTTCCTCATAGGAGTTTTCATAATATGCCAAGAAATAAGGCAGTAGGCTTGATAGAAACAAACAAACAAAATACATGAAAAAGCAATACCAGTTGTCAAGAAACAAGGGAATTGATATCTGGTGATCATCTTACCAAGGAGAACATTTAAAAGGTTAGCTTTATTAAACATAGATCTTAAGGGATAATCTTTTAAAATATGTTTATGTAATTTGGAGGAAAAGAGGAAGAAAGTAGTGATAGGATTGACTTTTGCTTTTTAAAAATTCTCTTTGCATTCTACTTATTTACAAAATATTTTAAACTGGGATACTGAAAAGAGCTATCAAAGACATATCTGCAATTATAAAAATATATAATATGTAGGAACAGCTCATTTAGTTATTATTTAGATATATCATGAGAGACATGTACAACAGAGAACTTGCAATAGAAGTATCAGTTGTAGTAGAATCTGATATAAAAAGATCAATATTTAAGTAAAAAATCTTAAGAAATATCCCTGTACATAGAATACATTGTCACTGAATTTTAATAAAAGGTACATTTGTCCTCAATGTTTAATTTTTCCATTGCTATATACTGTGAATGTTAAAAGAATAGAATTCATGGCATCAGAATTAAATGCAAAGGCCCTGTGCAGAGATGGATTGAATCAGAGCTATCATAGATGCATAGACTAAATTTAATGGATGATTTTATCCCTATTGTTGTCATATTTCCTGAAAAATACTGAGAAGAGTGCTAGTGCAGGAGAAGAGTCATTTGTCAAAAATTCTTGGATCGAAACAAAGAAAAATACTGTTTGTTATCACTTATACTTGGAATCCAAAAAAGAACGGGGGCTGATTTTAAAGAAACAGTGAACGAAGTGGGGATTTCCATGTAGGGGCTTCTAGGGAGAGGAGGAAATGGGGAGATGTAGCCAAGGGTAAGAACTTTCTTTTGTAAAATAAGTAAGTTCTAAGGATCTACTGTATAGCATGATGGCTATAGTTAATAATACTATAATGTATACTTGAAGGTAACTGAGAGTAGATTTTTTTGTTCTCACCACACAAAACACACACAAACACAGAAAGAGTTAACTGTGAGATGGTGGATGTGCTATTTATCTTGATCTTGATAATCATTTCCCAGTGTATTTATATATCAAATCATGTCAATTATTTCTCAGTATATCAGGGGAAAAATAAGATGATATTAAAAAAGGTTCTTCAGCCAGATGTTTTTCAAAATTCATAAGCTGTTTTATTTGAGAAATATAATATGAAGCGTATTTCAAATATTGTGTAACCTTCCCCAAGGAGTTTGGGGCTACCCTGCAATCAATCATATTGATATTTACAGTAAGTGGAAGGATAGACTATAAATGGTCTATTGTCAGATTAAGTTCAATCAGGTCAGGTTTTGCCCTTTCAATGCATGTTGAGATAACTCTTGGCTTTCTGAAATTTTGGTTTTCAAAATTGCACAGCAAGCTTTGTGGACTTAGCCAGGAGCATTGTGGTGATTAAGAGTGCCATCTAGTGGCAGCACGTTGATCTGCATACAAATAAATATTCGCTCTCTTAAGGCAAAAAGTGAAAAGGAACTGAAGAGCTTCTTGATGAAAGTGAAAGAGGAGAGTGAGAAAGTTGTCTTAAAACTCAACATTCATCAAACTAAGATCATGGCATATGGTCCCATCACTTCATGGCAGATAGATGGGGAAACAATGGAAACAGTGAGAGACTATTTTCTTGGGCTCCGAAATCACTGCAGATGGTGGCTGCAGCCATGAAATTAATAGACGCTTGCTCCTTGGAAGAAAAGCTATGACCAACCTAGACAGCATATTAAAAAGCAGAAACATTACTTTTTCAAGGTCCATCTAGTCGAAGCTATGGTTTTTCCAGTAGTCACATATGGATGTGAGAGTTGGACTATCAAAAATAGCTGAGCACTGAAGAATTGATGCTTCTGAACTGTGGTGTTGGAGAAGACGCTTGAGAGTCCCTTGGCCTGCAAGGAGATCCAGCCAGTCAATCCTAAAGCAAGTCAGTCCTGAATATTCATTGGAAGGACTGATGCTGAAGCTGAAGCTCAAATACTTTGGCCACCTGATGGGAAGAACTGACTCACTGCAAAAGACCGTGATGATGGGAAAGATTGAAGGCGGGAGGAGAAGGGGATGACAAAGGGTGAGATAATTGGATGGCATCACCGACTCAATGGACATGAGTTTGAGCAAGCTTCAGGAGTTGGTGATGGACAGGGAAGCCTGGAGCGCTGTAGTCCATTGGGTTGCAAAGAGTTGGACACAACTGAATGCCTGAACTGAACTGATTGTTTAAAATGCTGGTAAAATTTAAATTTAATCATGCAATTGCTCAAATATTTTGTGTCTATGGATATAAAAATAGATAAGAAAATTTCTTCTCCAAGGAAGATTTCTGAATCTACTATTGGATAAGATCAAATACATTATGATGAGTGAAATGGAAAGGACTCACAGAGGAGAGAAGTCCTTAGATGAAGTCCAAGGTTTTGTGGAAGAGTAGACACCTGACTGAGTTCTATAAAGAGGAAAAGGGATAAAGTCATTTCTACAAAGGAAAGTCACAGAGGACAACAAAGGCATGAAAATAAATAAAATTGATCCAGGAATTGATTTAAGATGAAGTTAGTCAGGCCCAGGGGAATGATTCATGATTCATATATAGTAACATCCTGAATGTCAAATGGTAAGCCTATTTGCTTATTTCTATTTTTGAGTATTCTATTTAGCTTAGTTTTATTGTTCTTTATTTATCAACACTTACTAGAAAACAAGATAAAACCACATATTCTATTCTATATGTATCAGTCAGAATTTTTGGAAATAAAAAATTATTTAGAAATAATAAAAATAATAATTTAAATAATTAATTGCAACCATTGCTATAAACTTTAAAATAATGGTCAATAATCTAGGTATGATTATAAAAAGGGCCTCAATAAGAGAGATACCCAGATTCTTACATCACAACAAATCACCATCAATTCCTCTCTTGATAAAATATGGTAAATTATTATTTCATAATTTGTCTTATAACTACTCTTCCTTTTTTCCATTTTATTTGCTACTTTTCTTGTTGAATCCCATTTTAGTCTTAATTATTTTGAAATTTTATTATATTAAATGCGCTGGCCCATGTTCTCCAAATAATAGCTTTATTTTCCATTTTTAGTATTTTCCATATTTTATTTCTTTTTCTTTCTGAGAATCTCTCAGGTCACCACTCATGGAACTTTGATTGCTTTAGTTAGGACTGTGCATGCGTCAAACCAGAATGATTCAGACCCATTATAATACAATGACTCTTTATTAAGATAAAACAGGATTTGCCATACTCCATTCTCTAGGTGTTAGATCTCCGGGTTGGGAAGATCCCCTGGAGAAGGGAACAGCTACCCACTCCAGTATTCTTGCCTGGAGAACTCAATGGACAGGGGAGCCTGGCGGGCTACAGTCCATGGGGTCGCAAAGAGTTGGACACAACTGAGCTACTTTCACTTCACTTCACATTCTCTAGGTATGGTCAGGCTACCTCTATGTGGACACTCATTCACAGACACACACACACACAGCAAACAAGTGCAATTTTAATTTGATTGAATAATATTCACACTTATTAATGCATTACAGTCTGATATTTTCTAATCTAATTCTCCTTTTTCTTTTTCTTTTACTTGTTTTTAAAATGCTATCATAACCCTCTCTGTTGATTTTATAATACGTTAATAGATATTGCTTTGGGAAATATTCCTCCAGAAGAAATGGTAATTTTCTTTCAGTTTCTAAAGAGAGAGGTGAGAAAGAGGATTTCTTGAAGGAAATAAATCTTGACAGTAGCCTTGAAGGATGGGTGAGAACTGGTTGTACAGAGTAGGGCAGCATCACAAAAAAGGCTAAATTTAAAGACATATGGATTACTTTGTATAGTCAAACAGCTAATAACATTTGGCATATAGTAGATGTTTAATAAATACTTGAATGAACAAATGGATGTTCAAATGTTTAATTTTAAATAAGACTTAATAAAAGTGATAGAGAAAATGAAAATATACATACCTCCAGTGGCTCAGCAATCGAGAATCCACAGCCAAGCAAGAGACTCTGGTTTGATCCTGGGTTGGGAAGATCCCCTGGAGGAGGAAATGGCAACCCACTCCAGTATTCTTGGCTGGGAAGTCCCCTGGAGAGAGGAGCTTGGTGGGCTAAAGTCCATGGGGTCACAGAAGAATCAGATGTAGTGACTAAACAACAAAACTCCAAATGTAGATATTTCAGTTCAATTAAAAATACGTTTTTCTCTAGCCTAATTACAACTTGTATGTAGGTACTTCTATGATACGCTTTTTACAGACTATGAAATCAGTGAAGAGAGAGAATTGGAAAGAAGCATAAATCTTAAAAACTCAAGAGAGAAAAGCAAACTTTGCCTGACTCAAATCTTGAGAAGGATTAGGAAGAATGAAAATACTCTAAAAAAGAGTAAGTCAGTTGCACTTCACTCTTCTTATTGACAGACCATTAAAATCTTAATGAAATGGATCCTTTCCAATCACCTTGAGGAAAGACTTCTTTCTAAATAAGGGCATTTTTATATCATGGCGTAAGAATTTTTGACAATCCTGGGGTTTTAGCTAAAAATGCTGCTTTTATTATTAGTTTTCACTGCTTTGTCTAACAATGAATTCAAAATGACATCAAGATTTGGAATTTGATTACATTTCCACTGTGGATCCTGGGCAGACTTTTCTGGTGATTAGTGGGATATCAAATTGAAGATTGCTGATATGTTTCTTAATTTGGGGCCTATATCTCAAATATATTTTGCTCCTACTTCTGCCATAACCAAGTCAAATGACTCAAAATATTTCATCCATTTTACTAGCATGTTTCACCCATTTTCTACATATTGAAGTTCTAATTATGCTTCAAACCAATTTAATAAGAGATTCATGAAGCCCTTTTTGCAGACAATCTCTAGGCTTTTGCAACAGCTTTCAAATTGCTCTCTCTTCCTTCCATATTCTTACACTCAACTCTATGTTCTTCCAAACCAGTAAAATCTGTCCTCTAGAGAGTAAGGATTAAGGGATGAGCACTGAGGAGTATCCAATTTAAAAGCAGAAAAAAGGAAGAGCCAGGATAGTGGGATCAATGGAAACCTAATGAAAAACCAAGGATTGGTACATAGTCCAGGCTGGGAAGACACAGTACAGCGTGTGATACCAAAACCCTTGTGCACATTGGATGACCAAAGGGTAGTAGGTTCAACAGAAAAATGGGAATTGAAGCCAGACTGCAAGGAGATGAGGAATGTCTCTTCATACCCAGCACAATTCCTTGGTGCTGATCTTTCTATCCTGCCGTGTTCTGTTATGTTAATAGTTGCCTGTTCATAGTCTCTCTCTCTGAGATATGAATGTTTTATGAAAAGTCCACTTTTTTTCACCTTCTTACCCCTTGTGTGTGACAGTACATATGTATTTCATTTATTTGGGTTTCTGTTAACTTCAAATCACTTCTTTATTAATTTGTTCTCAGACACTTGTGTGCTGTGCTATGTCACTTCAGTCATGTCCCACTTTGTGACCCCATGGATTGTAGCCCGTCAGGCTTCTCTCTCCATGTCATTCTCCAAGCAAGAATACTGGAGTGGGTTGCCATACCTTCCTCCAGGGGATCTTCCTGACCCAGGGATCAAACCTGTGTCTCTTATTTCTCCTGCATTGGCAGGTGGGTTCTTTCCCCCCGTTAATAACCCTAGTACCCAAGAAGCTGAATAGGCTGTGCCAGTGAGCTTCCCTGGTGGCTCAGAGGGTGAAGTGTCTGCTTACAATGAGGGAGACCTGGGTTTGATCCCTGGGTTGGGAAGATCCCCTGGCGAAGGAAATGGCAACCCACTCCAGTACTCTTGTCTGGAAAATCCCATGGACAGAGAAGCCTGGTAGGCTATAGTCCATGGGGTTGCAAAGAGTTGGACACGACTGAGCGACTTCACTTTAGTGAGAGCAAGAACATAGGGTCTTCAGCACAGCTTAGAGGCTGTAGCAACTCTATCAGAGGTCTCTAGTTCCTTTTGCTGAGGCCATGTGCCTCATCGTAAGTACACTGAAATATCAAAGAATATTTTTTACCACATCTGCCATTGCTCTTTAGTTTTGATTAAGATGATTTCATTCGTGGAACTAACAAAGCTACAAATTTAGCCAATATTTTAAGATCTTATAAACTTTCAATTTCCATCCATCAAAGAGGGGATACAATGTTATCCAACTCTTCTATAATTGAGAAAAAATTATAATAATTTTAATTGGAAAAACTAAATATAAGTTGACTACAAGCCTAGTGAATCTGGCAGTAAAAATATTCTGCTGCTGCTACTGCTGCTAAGTCACTTCAGTTGTGTCTGACTCTGTGCGACCCCATGGACTGTATAGTCCATGGAATTCTCCAGACCAGAATACTGGAGGGGGTAGCCTTTGCCTTCTCCAGGGGTTCTTCCTAACACTGGGATCAAACCAGGTCTACTGCAATGCAGACAGATTCTTTACCAGCTGAGCTGCAAGGGAAGCCCATAGTTATCCAAAGCCGTGAGTTAAGTAGAAAAAAGAAGGAAGCAAAGGAAATTAAAGGTAGATAGGCCAGGCTGGGAGAAAAGTAATGATTTTAGATAAGTCAGTCTTTTCCAGTTCCTTGAATAAACAGGTTTTATAAAGAGGGATACAGGCTTCATGAATATTCCCTCTCAAATGTTTTATAACAACTAAAAGAAGTTCTGAAAGTATATTCCCTTTAGATACCAAGCTGCCCCTTTTTTCCCTTCCTACGTGAGGTTCTATAAAATTGCTGATTAATAAGAGATGCAATTTTATTAGCCTTTTGACTGCTCCTGTTTATTTCTCATCTTGGTAAAGTGGGATGTGATTCATTTCCTGATCACACTCTTTAACATCCATTAATGTTTAACATCATGTCCTTGCCTTGGTTGCTGGGTTACGGGATCCTGATGTTTTTTGTTTTTTACTTCTTCTGCTTTTCCCTTAGGTGAAGTTTCTGTGTACTATAGCCTGCCGCTTATCTTTTTATATTCTTTGCCAAGTAAAAGTCACATAGCTTGCTACTACCCTTCTCATTTTTGAATTTTCACCCTTTTATTGATCCTTTCATCCTACTTTATTGATTTTGCAGTATTTTTTATTATTTTCCTTATAGCTTTTATTTTTGTTTCTATACATGCAAGAATATTACTGGGCCCACTTTTCATCAATCTTGTGACAGTCCATTCAGTAATTCAGCAAAGCCTCTGCTGACCATGGCTTTTATAATTCAAAATTTTCTCATCTTCTGAATATGGTTTTTTCCATGAATTTGGCTTAAATTCCTTTTGTCATGTTTTAATATTTTAAGAAATAGCTATCTTCTTACCAGTGTTTAAATCTTTGTGTATTCAATAATCTTACCTGAATTCTTTTCCCTTTCTCCATGCTTTTATTAAATTATAAAACAAAAATTATATATTCATATAAAAATCATGGCCTTCTTCTAGTGGAAGATATAGATATGTTTGTCTCAGAGCATCATAAAAAAATCTCTAAAACTACACAGTCTATTGATAGAAATCAGATAGCTAACAGGCAGCTGATCTATAACTCAAAATCAATATTTGAGACTAAAAAGGTAGCTATTTATAAAAACAAATATTTACCCATACTATTAATTTTAAAATTATTGAAGGAATTAAAACCCATTCTTTTCAATCCTTCCAATTCCGCTTTCCTAGATTACAGCTGGTAAGAGTTGTATAACCTTCTCCACTTTCTCTGCTTATACAGATATGCCAATATGCATATCAATACACATATCTATTTATACAAATCTCTCTTTCCATACACATGTATGGGTATAATTGCTGTTGTTCAGTCTCTAAGTTGTGTCCAAGTCATGTCCAAATTGTGTCCACCTTTTTGTGACCTCATAGTCTGCAGCATACAAGGCTCCTCTGTCCACTATCTCCTGGAGTTTGCTCAAATTCATATCCATTGCGTTGGTGATGCTATCTAACCATCTCTTCCTCTGCTGCCTGCTTCTCCTTTTGCCTTCAATCTTTCCAAGTGTCTGGGTCTTTTCCAATGAGTCAGCTCTTTGCATCTGGTGGCCAAAGTCTTGGAGCTTTAGCAACAGTCCTTCCAATGAATTGTCAGGGTTGATTTCCTTTAGGATTTACTATTTTGATCTCCTTGCTGTCCAAAGGACTCTCAAAGAATCTTCTCTGACACAATTCAAAAGCATCAGTCCTTTGGTATTCAGCTCTCACATCCACACATGACTACTGGAAAAAACTGTAAATTTTGACTATATGGACCTTTGTTAGCAAAGTGATGTCTCTGCTTTTTAATATGCTGTCTAGGTTTGTTATAGCTTCCCTTCCAAGGAACAAGTGTCTTTTATTTTCATGGATAAAGTCACCATCTGCAATGATTTTAGAGCCCTAGAAAATAAAATTTGTCACTGCTTCCACTTTTTCCCTATTTGCCATGAAGTGATGAGACCAGATGCCATGATCTTAGTTTTTGAATATTGAGTTTCAAGCCAGCTTTTTTACTCTCCTCTTTCACCTTCATCAAGAGGCTCTTTAGTTCCTCTTCACTTTCTGCCATTAGAGTGGTATCATATGCATTATCTGAGATTGTTAGTATTTCTCCCAGCAATCTTGATTCCAGCTTGTGAGTCACCCAGCCTGGCATATATTTATGCATATTTCTTATTATATATCAGCATGTAACTTTTTTTTTACTTAAAAGTGGTTTATTCCATAAGGTATATTTCCTTTAAAAAGATACATAGTGCATTGATGATACATTGGATTGTTTCAAGTCTTTGCTAATACAAGCAATATTAATTAAATTCATATATATATATATGTGTGTGTGTGTGTGTGTACAGGTCTGTGTGTATGTCTATATATACCTACCAATAAGCATGCATAATATGCTACTATTAATGTATTACAATAGGAATGGTTGGATCATGAGATATGTATTTTTACAGTTCTATCTTTGTTCCCAATAGTTTCTGATTTTAGAAATAAATATAAATGTAATTTTTTGATTCCTAAATCAATTCTCAGTCTCTAAACTCAAAATACATTAAGAATTTTCACCAACTTTGTCCCCATATTGATTTGTGCTAACTCCTCTCTCTTTTTATATGAATTTTAATATCATCCACACTTTATTGATTTTTGCAGCAATGGCTTTGGCATAGTACCTGCATATTAAAATCCAATCTTATTTCTTCTTACCTTGTATTATCATTCATGTAATATTATCAAAGAAAGCCATGCCCACCCTTGGTTTATCTCTTAGTCCCTGTGCTCCATTTTTTCACATTTATCCTTCATTTCTACTCATATGTTTGCTCAAAAATGATTCTCATTCAGCTAAGAATTACATGAACAGTTTTGTTTCTGTAATTTCCTTCATCTATCTGCACAGAGACCACAATGGCCCCTGGCAGCCTGTGTCCATGTTTAATCAACCATTTAGTGAAGAAGGCATTTGGAAAATGAAGGTTATAATTAAACGTTTCACTTTACCTGCAGTGGCTTTGAATACACTGGGCCTTTGGCCAAGTCACCTCTATGACCTTGCTTTTTGGCAGTAATAAGAAGGTAATGTCTGTGAAATGAAATAAAACTGTTGCTTTCTCTCAGCTCCCTTGAAAACTCAGACCTATAAACCATTTAGATGAAGCTTAAAGTCTTACTAAAGAGAAAAGAAAAACTGTCTGTGAACTTGATAAGCTTCAGATCAATATATGTCCTTTTTTTAAAAAACTGCACATATTTTATTTTCCACCAACTTTGGATTTTATATCTTATAAACAAACTAAAAACATTTCTTATGGGTTCACTTCAATGGATTTTAGTTCTAATGCTGAGCACTATGGATTCACTTTCAAAGTCTACGCTCTCTGCAGTGTTATCTTTTTCTCTTAATACATATACCATTTTGACCCAGATTGATCAGTACCCTCTGCTTGATCAAGAATGCAAACAATTTTTCAATTTTTTTTTATCATATGCCTGTTACCTTGCCACCTGCACACCTGTGATTTACAGTACTTGACTCCCACTTTAATCAAGAACACAAAATGTTTGAACTCCGGATAGTCATTGAGAGATTAACTGTCTTATTTGATAAGGAGCCAAGTTTATTTCTGAGCTAGATAAAACAAAATGCATAAAGTAGCCATCTCTTTGATTTTCTAAGCTTCATATATATATATATATATATAAAACTGCAAATCTATCCACCAAGATTATTCACTTGTATTGCCCTACAAATGACTTCAATAAATGGTAATTTAAATAATGCAATGTAAAGAGGCAGTCATCTAAGAAAATATTTCTGCATCATCTACCAGAATACTCTCATTTCTATCTGACCCAAAGCGTATTGTTTTACCTTGCTAAGACACAAATTTCTAGGGGCAAAATTAAAATCTTAGATGACACAGTTTTAAAATGTTCTAATGTTCTACTTCTATTATTTTATAATGTCATATATTACAGAAGCTCTATTCAGACTAAAAAAAAAATGGGAAAACTTGTATAGTCTAAAAAACTGAATGCTTCCTTTAATTAGAAAATAGTTAGAAAATCACCCATTGTGCTTTCTCTCCCCATTGACAGCTATGAAACTCTCAATCAAATTTTATGTTCAGTTGCTATGGTTTTCTTTTCCCAGTTTCCTGGCATAATATCTACCAGCTCTTCTCTTGGCTTAATTTTTTTTTTTACATTAACTTTGCCTACAGTATATGTATTTTACTCTCATTACCTCAGATCTTTTGGGACTTAGATGCAACATAAATATGTATAAATCTATTTTCCCTTTGACCATCCAGCTAAAACTGTTTGATTTTTTAAAGTTTTTTAATTGAATATTTCTGTACAGACTTTTAAAAAATTTTTTTGCCTGATTAAAAAAATTCTATATTTTTAATATAAAAATTTTGGATAACTCCAAAAAGTACACAAAAGAAAACTTAAATTATCCATAATTTTTGTGATTTGTTTGGTTGTTAAAAAAATATAAACCCGCTCAAACAAGCTAAAGCCATGAGGGACACTGTGCACATATACAGGGGCTATCATGAAACCAGAACATGAAAAGACAGATGACGCTTAAAAGGGAAGAATCAGGAGCTATAGGGGTCTGATTTCCCCTTTCTTTTGGTCAGCCTTATCTCCTTTCTCTAAATTTGGCTTTGCTGCTTTGGTATACATTCCCAGGTGGCAAGAGTGATAAATAATCTGCCTGCCAATGCTGGAGACACAAGAGACAAAGCTTCAATCATTGGATTGGGAAGATCCCCAGAAAAGGAAGTAGCTACGCCTGGAAAATTCCATGGATAGAGGAGCCTGGTGGGCTACGGTCCATGGGGCTGCAGAGTCAGACATGACTGAGTGAACACGTATGTATGTAGTTAAAAAAATAACTGAACCAGTCTTAATTTTATCATGAATTCTGGTTTCAAATTCCCAAGGACAGAGGAATTACTTGACTTAGTTTGGGTCAGGAGTCTACCAACAGGTACATCTAAAACCTAGATCTTCAAAAGCAGCTGTAGATAATAGATTTCAAATAACGGGGTGTGGGAGATCCAATTAACTCTCCAGAGATAACGAGAACTGCCAGTCTCCTTACTGTACAAGTCACTGTTTTATCTATATTTTTCCAAATTTATTTTTTATGGTCACTTTATGAATATAAGTGATATTTAAGGTTTAAATCCTATAATGTTAATTTAACTGTAGCATAAACATTTTGTTTTCTTATTACTAAAAACAAACCAAAAACCACATTTTAGGACACACAATTTTCTGTTACTTCATAGCAAGTAGGGCTTCCCTGAAAGCTCAGTTCGTAAAGAATCTGCCTGCAATGCAGGAGACCCCAGGTTAGATCTCTGGGTCAGGAAATTTGCTGAAGGGTTAGGGTACTCATTCCAGTATTCTTGGGCTTCCCTTGTGGCTCAGCTGGTAAAGAATCCGTCTACAATGTGGGAGACCTGTGTTCCTTTCTATACAAAAAAATACATATAACTATACAAATTTCTGCTAGGAAAAACAAACAAACAAAAAATACAGGCCTGTCAGGAATGTAATTACAGTTCACACAAAAATCAGAATGGCAAAAATGTTTCCAGCATTTGTGAAAGAGAAATAATTTCCTAAATACAAAAAGGTTTTTTTTTTTTTTATATGCACCATTTAAAAATTTTTACTGAACTTGTCACACTATTGCTTCTGTTCCATGTTTTGGTTTTTTGGCCACAAGGCATGTAAGATTTTACTCCCAGACCAGGGATCAAAACCATACTGCCTGCACCAGAAGGCAAAGTCTTCAACATTGGACCATCACAGAGGTTCCCCCAAAGAGTATTTTTAGTAGAATATGAAAAGACTAACAAAAATACACAGTACACTAAAGGAAGTCAGTTTCAGTCATATTTAAATAATGAAAAATTTAAAAATGAGATTCTGCCATTTACTTGTCATAGTGGCAAATATTGAATAATCTGAATGTATTAGTTTTCTATTGCTGTTGTGGCAAATTGTCACAAACTGAGTAGCTTAAAACAACACACATTTATTTATTTATTATGTTACTTTTCTGGAGGTTAGAGGTCTGAAATGAGTTTCATTGAGCTAAAGTTCAAGACTTGGCAGAATTGTGTCCTTTTTGGAGACTCTAGGAAAGAATTTGTTTCTTGGCCTTTTTCAGCTTCTAGAGGCTGCCCACATTCCTCAACCCATGGCCCCAGCCAGCATCTACATCAATACAGACTCTTCCCCCTCAATTCTCCTTCTCTTCTCCTTTCACCTATAAAGACCCTTGTGTTTGCATGGCACCCACTTAAGTAGTCCAAGACAGTCTCCCATCTCGTAATCTTTAACTGGATCACACCTACAAAGTCCTTTATAAGTTCCTCTTATAAGTAAAGATAATATATTCTCAGATTCTGGGGATTAGAACATGGATGGCTTCGGAGGAACATTATTTTGATAGCTATTACTTTGATAGCACCCAAAAATGACAAGGTTGTAAGGAAACAGAAAAATTGATGCAGTTTTTAGTAGATCCATTTTATAGCCCTCAAATTAAAATCCCACAAACACTTTGACTCAGTAGGAAAACATACATCATCCTACTTTTGAATCCTATATCTACACTCTTAGTTCAGTTCGGTTCAGTCGCTCAGTTGTGTCTGACTCTTTGCTACCCCATGGACTGGAACACACCAAGCCTCCCTGTCCATCATCAACTGCCAGAGTTTACGCAAACTCATGTCCATTGAGTCAGTGATACCATCCAACCATCTCATCCTCTGTTGTCCCCTTCTCCTCTTGCCCTCATCTTTCCCAGCATCAGAGTCTTTTCAAATGAGTCAGCTCTTCCCATCAGGTGGCCAAAGTACTGGAGTTTCAGCTTCAGCATCAGTCTCTCCAATGAACACCCAAGACTGATCTCCTTTAGAATAGACTGGTTGGATCTACACTCTAGAAAGATTACAAAAATAAGTACAAGGGAGTTTGGTACAGCATTGTTTATAGTAGGTAAAACTTTGAAGAATTAACTATTCACTGATCAGGGGAGTCATTTAATAAATTATAATAAGTCTATGTAATGGTTTTCAATATGTGTATAAAATATTGTGGAATATCTTTATGTCCTAATATAAAAAACTTGAAATATAGAACTAGTTGCAAATGTCAAGTTACATATTTCTGTTAACATGACCTTATTTAAAAATAGGGTCTTTGCAAATGTAATTAAGTTAAGATGAGGTAATACTGATTAGGGTAGACCTTAATCTAATATGACTGAAATCCTATAAGAAGAGAGAAATTTAAACACAGAGACAAGCAGAATGCTATAGACAATGAGGCAGAGATGAGAGTGATGTAGTTGGGAACTAAGGATTGATGGCCACTACCTAGAAGAGGGAAGGGTTTCTTCCCTACATTTTCAGGAGCAACATGGCTCTGTTGACACCTTGATTTGGGGCTTCTGGACTTTAGAAGTGAGATAAAACATTTTTATTCTTTAACATCACCCAGACACACCCACATGCACACACATAGAATCCCATGATCTCATATTTGTGTAAAAGTTTTATTTTACATACTTTTCTATTTTTTTTTTTTTTGTCGTAAGCAAGGATCAGTTCAATTACAAAACCAAATATAACACAATGTTATGCCACTCACATTTCTTAACATTCTGTAAGCAGAGGCATTGGCAACTTTTTGTGCCAGACTATTCTTTCAAGGATATTTGTATAGTGAACAGCCTTAGAAGGCAGAAACAATGTCTCTCTCCGAAGCAGAAGACAGATTTATTTACTGTCTATATAATAAAAATAATGTCTCTCTTCTGGTGCAAAGATTGAGATAATTTGCTTGCTGTCTCCTTATGAAAAACTGAGGTTTCCCCAACTCTGGATTCTCCAGTTGTGAGACAGACTCACTGCATGTTCAGAACCCACCTGTAATCACCTGTACCTCACCCCTGTGAACTTGGTGGGGACAAAGGGAAGAAGCACTGATGTAAACATAAGGCTTATCCTGCTTGCTGAACCTTGAGTAAAAAAGTCCTCTGTCTCCAACCCCAGTGGCTGTGCCTTCTGCCAGTGACCATGAAACTGCAGGTTCAGTTGTTAGTTTCCAAGCATAGTAAAACCCCTTCATGGCTCTTGACACAAAATTTGATTAAAGTAAGATGCACAAAATTGTAATCTAAGTTATATGAAAATTGACTTTATAGATAAATTTAACATTTGACATACAAAGTTAAATGAAATACCCTGAATGATCAAATTGTCCATTAGGAGAGAAAAAGAAAGCATTTAGCATCCAAGCGATTGTTGGTATCCCAAAAGAGGTTCACCCAAAATAGTCTATCACATACAGTAGCATGTTTTTGTTTTAATGTGTCAGAAACCAACATCCCCAACTATTACCATTATATTGGGGAAAAAAACTATGTAGAAGTAGAATATAATATATCAGTAGACTATTTGAAGGGGTGTTGAAGAAGATTCTTGAGAGTCCCTTGGACTGCAAGGAGATCAGCCTTGGGATTTTTTTGGCAGGAATGATGCTAAAGCTGAAACTCCAGTACTTTGGCCACCTCATGCGAAGAGTTGAGTCATTGGAAAAGACTCTGATGCTAGGAGGGATTAGGGGCAGGAGGAGAAGGGGATGACAGAGGATGAGATGGCTGGATGGCATCACCGACTCGATGGACAGGAGTCTGAGTGAACTCCGGGAGTTGGTGATGGACAGGGAGGCCTGGCGTGCTGCAATTCATGGGGTCTCAAAGAGTCGGACACGCCTGAGCGACTGAACTGAACTGAACTGAACTGAATATAAGGAGCATCACAATTTCATGTATTTCTACAAAAAAGACAATTCAGATTTTGGGGGGTAGTTCTAGTAAGAGATTCTTAAAGACTAAAGGAAAATAGTCATTAAAAAAAAAACTATTACAGAAACATTAAATAAGAAACAAAGTGTATTATTAACATAGGGATTTTTAAAAATTATTTGCATACTTTGTATATTGAAAATGCTTTCTGCTTTTATGACCAGTAGTAACATCCAGAGGTTGAGAGAATTAAAATTAAGTGATCTCATTTACAATCTGCTTCCTTCTGCATCCATTTTACAAATTCTCAAGAGCCTACTTAGGACATTTTTCACTTGGCTGGTACCAATCTGAGAAAAACTGGAACAGTTTCTTTTTCTTCTCAGGGCCAGAGACTTTAAGCAGGGCTGCTCTGAATCTTAGTTCAAAATTTCCTCAGATAATAAGGATGAGAGATTGTTTGTGTTCTTGTATGTGGGGTCAATAGCTGTCTGCAGTCACTGGTTGATCTGCAGTCACCTCTCTTTCTCTTTTTCTTCAATTTCTACTTTGTTCAGTCAGATCATCTCACGTCCGTGGTCCAAAGCCCCACATTGGAAGATGGTCTTACAAGTCTTAAATCACTCACATGGTCCTACATGACCTGGCCACTCAGCTCTGTCTTTACTTCTATTTTCCCAAAATGCAAAGCCTGAAAAAATGATTACAAGCAAGTGTGCTTGGGGAAGTGATTCCAGAGAAGCAGAGCGAGAGAACTAGAGACAGCAAAATGGAGAAGCATGGCCAAGGGCATATTATGAAGGTGGTTTTCTCCGTGGACAACGGCAGCTACATCCTGCCAGGCTCCTCTGAGGTCACAGGTCCTCTGTGCCTGCGTGTGATGGGGGAAGCTTTATTCATCAGCAGTCACAGCCCATTTCATGGGCTGCTCCAGGGGGTGATAGCTTGGCACTTCAAGGTGTGTCCAGGAGCCAACAGAGCAAAGCAGAACCTACAGGTGTCCTCCCACCCGGTAGCTCTAGGTACACAGTGATACAGGCCCTACTTGCTCAGCTGAAGCAGCAATGGCCAGAGCTACAGAGCGACAAGACCAAGAAGATGTACATATTCATGGCACTCACTCACCCTGCCACCCACACAACCCCTCTCTGAGCTCCTTTCTGCTATTTTCCCTTTCTTTGGCAGTCTTTCATGAAACCAGGCACCACCTGCCTTAAGGCATATTTGCTTTAACTTTCCTGTCTGTGTGAAATGCTACCTCCCTAGGTTTCTTCAAGTCGTTGTTCAGATTGCATTTCTAAAAGACAGATACTGACTGCTTTCATGAAAATCACAACAATGCCCTTCCCTCTCTGCCCTACACCCCAAAGTGTTGGAAAAAAATTAATACACAGAAATCACACGTCCTGTATCCGTAGCAGAGCCCAACAGAAAGAAAGTCTCCTTGGACTCAGTCAGTGACAAGTCACAGCCTCTGTGTGTTACAGCCCTCCCAACTTCTCTTTCCCCTTTAGAGAAGTCTTCTTCCTTTGTGAGGAGAGGATTTGCAAACTGATTTGCAATTCTCTGCTGATTTTGAATGGGGCTTTCCTGGTGGCTCAGATGATTAGAGTCCACCCGCATTGCAAGAGATCTGGATTCAGTCCCTGAATCAGGAAGATCCCCTGGAACAGAGAATGACTTCCCACTCCAGTATTTTTGCTTGGAGAATTCCGTGGATAGAAAAGCCAGTTGGGTTACAGTTCATAGGGTCACAAAGAGTCAGACACGACTGAGCAACTAACACACACACACACACACACACACACACACACACACACACACTGATTTTGAATGCATCCATCTTTGCTGGAGAAATATCTGTCAGTCTGTTTGTTTCAAGTCAATACTCTCAAACCTTCACAGCTTTGATCCCTCACAAACTCAATCCCTGAACCTTTCTGTTTTTTTCATCTCTTGGCAATTATTACCTTTAAATTTACCTTCTTGCTTATTACTTGTGTTTATCATTTATAACCTGTCCTCCCATCCCTGATCTATAGAACTGATGAAGGAATTCATAGGGCCTGGACTCCATCTTAGGTCTGTTCATGCTGATCATGCTCAGCCACCTTTCCAATGGACTCCGAACTCTGTGTTTAGTGCCTATGAAAACAACAACAGAAGGATAAGACCCCCTCCAGACAGGGGAACCTTGAAGATCGTATCTAGATTGTTCATCTCCTAAGAGAAAACATACACTAATCATGCCTTCCTCTAGACAGGCCATACATTTTTCTGTATCTATCGGAGTGTAACCTCGGGTTTATTGATTATTGGCTAATTGTTTGACTGTTTGAGCACATGAGCACATAGCACGTGAATGATGGGGTTATTGGGATTGTATTTTCCTTGGTTTATATAAGTCTCAAGGAATTTGGAGTGGTGGGTTCAGACACGTACACATGGGGTATAAAAGATTTTTCACAAATGCTGGTTGGGGTCCTTGGCTAAGAGGAGACTCTGCCTTGGGCCTGCCAGTGTAATAAACTGCACTCCACTATCTGCATTGTCCTTCTGAGTGAGTTTGTTTCCCGGAATGCGTGGCTACAACAGAATGGAGGCTCTTTGAGGATCTTTGACGTTAACTGATAAACATTTTAAGCAGTCTTTGAGGGCAAATTCTGTCTTTTTGTTTCATACCTTTTGATTCAGATAATTACTCAGGTTCAAAAACTGGAAATCAAGGAACAAAAGGGCTTACCTTTTTGCATTAACTATTATATGTTAATGCTCTTAGAGGAGGTAATCAAAGTGCTTAAGATTAGAAAATGCTAATGCTTAAATTTAAAGTAAATTGCACTTTTATGAACCTTCTAATGGCACCAAGTGCAAATCTCTTGTAATTTAAGTCATTTTCTCCTTATTATAAACCATAGGTCACTTGATGAATACTTAATGTTAAAAAGGTGACTACATAGTCTAATAATAGCTAATCAACAGCTATAAGGAAATAGTATTATAAATTTTATTATTGAAACATCATTTAACAAAGTTAGAAATTCCTCACTTATTTTTATTCACCTGCTAAACAGTAAAACTTCCATAAGCCTCTTATCTTTATCCATTAGAGGGCACACAGAATGAAAACTACAATCACAGAAAGCTAATCAGAATGGTCACATGGACCACAGCCTTATCTAATTTAAAAAAACAATTAGCCATGCCATGTAGGCCACCCAAGATGGACAGGTCATGGTGCAGAGTTCCGACAAAAGCGTCAGTTCTTAAGAGCTCAGCTTTCTTTATAGTCCAAATCTCACAACCATACATGACTACTGGAAAAACCATAGCTTTGACTAGATGGACCTTTGTTGGCAAAGTAATGTCTCTGCTTTTGAATATGCTGTCTAGATTGGTCATAGCTTTTCTTCCAAGGAGCAAGCATCTTTTAACTTCATGGCTGTAGTCACCATCTGCAGTAATTTTGGAGCCCAAGAAAATAAAGCCTGTCACTGTTTCCACTGCTTCCCCATCTATTTGCCATGAAGTGATGGGACCAGATGCCATGATCTTAGTTTTCTGAATGTTGAGTTTTAAGCCAACTTTTTTACTCTCCTCTTTCACTTTCATCAAGAGGCTCTTTAGGTTCTTCGCTTTCTGCTGTAAGTGGGGTGTCATCTGCATATCTGAGGTTATTGATATTTCTCCTGGCAATCTTGATTCCAGCTTGTGCTTCATCCAGTCTAGTATTTCTCATAATGTACTCTGCATATAAGTTAAATAAGCAGGTTGACAATATACAGTCTTGACGTACTCCTTTCCCAATTTGGAATCGGTGTGTTGTTCCATGTCCAGTTCTAACTGTTGCTTCTTGACCCACGTACAGATTTCTCAGAGGGCAGGTCAGGTGGTCTGGTATTCCCATCTCTTCAAGAATTTTCCACACAATTTGTCGTGATCCACACAGTCAAAGGCTTTAACTTAGTCAATAAAGCAGAAGTAGATGTTTTTCTGGAACTCCCTTGCTTTTTCGATGGTCCAACAGATGTTTGCATTTTGATTTCTGGTTCCTCTGCCTTTTCTAAATTCAGCTTGAACATTTGGAAGTTCACGGTTCAACTACTGTGGAAGCCTGGCTTGGAGAATTTTGAGCACTACTTTGCTAGCTGTTAGATGAGTGCAATTGCGCATTAGTTTGAACATTCTTTGGCATTGCCTTACTTTGGAATTGGAATGAAAACTGACCTTTTCCAGTCCTGTGGCCACTGCTGAGTTTTCCAAATTTGCTGGCATATTGAGTGCAGCACTTTCAAGGCATCATTTTTCAGGATTTCAAATAACTGAACTGGAATTCCATCACCTCCACTAGCATTGTTTGTAGTGATGCTTCCTAAGGCCCTCTTGACTCCACTTTCCAGGATGTCTAGCACTAGGTGAGTGATCACAGGATTATGGTTATCTGGGTCATGAAGATCTTTTTTGTATAGTTCTTCTGGTTATTCTTGCTACCTTTTCTTAGTATCTTCTGCTTCTGTTAGGTCCATACAATTTCTGTCCTTTATTGTGCCCATCTTTACATGAAATGTTCCCTTAGTATCTCAAATTTTCTTGAAGAGATGAAGCAAAGTTAGAAAAAAAAAAAAGTGCACCATTTGAGACACACTAGCAAGCTGAACTCCATAATGTATTCACAGAGATTAATTAACACACCAGACTGTCTTCATTATAGCCAGCATTGCTTTTTTTTTTTAAGTTTGCTGATTTAGTAGTTAAAGTAAAAACTTACCTCACAATGAAGAGCATCCTCTCTTACACCTGCTGCTTTTTGATATGATGTTCTGTACTTTTCCTAAATTATTTTGTCAAAAAGTAAGTGGAAGCCTCCTATTGTTTGTGTACATTTTTCATTTGAAACAAAAATTATTGTTCAATTATATCATCATCCATTGAGAATAGTCCTCTGAGCAATTTACAACCAGGGAGTCCTCATTATCTGTAAAAGTCGAGTGTAATCAATTAAGTTAAATGCTTCAGTGAAAGAATTGCTGAAAGAATTGCCCCCTAAATATTTATCATGATTACATGCCAAGAGTATAATGCATACATAGCTAAGGCATGAGTTTTGGAATAACAACCCTGAGCAGACCTGTCTCTCTAAATCTTAGCATCAAGCAGTCAGTGATGACCATAAATTTAATTAGTATCAGTTGATATTGACTAAATAGTATAAACAGTAAGTTACAATGATTCAAGATTTTGAGTAATGAGTAGCAAAAGTTTTCTCTCCTTCCAAATCATGAAGTGCAAAGTTAAGTCCATGGAATTTACAGATGAAACCACTTTCCTATTAGTTCAACATTTAAATAGTTTTTCATGACTGCTCCTGTTTATCTCTGTATGCCCATGATACAAGTGTATGTTGGAAGACACGTAAAGTGTGTCTCAGAATTTTTCTACTCTATACCTATAGAAAATCTGAATAATCTTGATCTCCCTTTTGAATTCTATATTCAATTACCTAGTGGCTGTTCTTAAGAGAATCAAATTCCAAATATTCAAAGTTGAATTTTCATCTTTCCACTCACAACTTCGCTTATGCCTAGTATTCCCTATCTCACTGAGTGGCTTCACCACCATCCTAACTACTTAATTCAGAACCCAGAAGAATGATACAAAAAAGATCTTCATGACCCAGATAACCACGATGGTGTAATTCCTCACCTAGAGCCAGACATCCTGGAGTCTGAAGTCAGGTAGGACTTTGGAAGCATTACCAAGAACAAAGCTAGTGGAGGTGATGAAATCCCAGTTGAGTTATTTCAAATCTTAAAAGATGATGCTGTGAAAGTGTTGCACTCAATATGCCAGCAAATTTGGAAAACTCAGCAGTGGTCACAGGACTGGAAAAGGTCAGTTTTCATTCCAAACCCTAAAAAAAGCAATGCAAAAAAAAAAAAGTTCAGACTACCACACAATTATACATATCTAACATGTTAGCAAAGTAATGCTCAAAATTCTCTAACCTAGGCTTCAGCAGTACATGAATTGAGAACTTCCAGATGTTCAAGCTGGATTTAGAAAAGTCAGAGGAACAAGAGATCAAATTGCCAAGGTCCATTGGATCATAGAAAAAGCAAGAGAGTTGCAGAAAAAACATCTACTGCTTCATTGACTATGCTAAAACCTTTGTCTGTCTGGATCACAACAAACTGGAAAATTCT
This sequence comes from Oryx dammah, assembly GCF_014754425.2. Classification (NCBI taxonomy): domain Eukaryota; kingdom Metazoa; phylum Chordata; class Mammalia; order Artiodactyla; family Bovidae; genus Oryx; species Oryx dammah. The sequence goes on from NW_024070186.1 coordinate 120,966,557, forward strand.
TCAAGAGATGGGAATACCAGACTCCCTGACCTGTCTCCTGAGAAATCTGTATGCAGGTCAAGATGCAACAGTTAGAACCCGACATGAAACAGCAAACTGGTTCCAAACTGGGAAAGAAGTATATCAAGGCTGTATATTGCCACCTTGCTTATTTAACATATAGTCAGAGTACATTATGTGAAATGCCGGGCTGAATGAAGCACAAGCTGGAATCAAGATTGCCAGGAACAATATCGATAACTTCAGACATGCAGATGACACCATCCTTATGGCAGAAAGTGAAGAACTAAAGAGTCTCTTGATGAAAGAGAAAGAGGAGAGTGAAAAAGTTGGCTTAAAACTCAGCATTCAGAAAACTAAGATCATGGCATCCGGTCCCATCAGTTCATGGCAAATAGATGGGGAAACAATGGAAACAGTAACAGACTTTATTTTCTTGGGCTCCAAAATCACTGAAGATGGTGACTGCAGCTATGAACCTAAAAGATGCTTACTCCTTGGAAGAAAAACTATGACCAACCTAGACAGCATATTAAAAAGCAGAGACCTCACTTTGCTGACAAATGTCCATCTAATAAAAGCTATGGTTTTTCCAGTAGTCATATATGGATGTGAGTTTGGGTGGTAAGAAGGGTACCGAAGAATTGATGCTTTTGAACTGTGGTGTTGGAGAAGACTCTTGAGAGTCACTTTGATAGGAAGGAGATCAAACCAGTCAATCCTAGAGAAAATCATCCCTGAATAGTCATTGGAAGGACTGATGCTAAAGCTGAATTTCCAATATTTTGGCCACCTGATGCTAAGAGCCAACTCATTGGAAAAGACCCTGATACTGGGGAAGATTGAAGGCAGGAGAAGGGGAAGACAGAGGATGAGATGGTTGGATGGCATCACCAATTCAATGGACATGAGTTTGAGCAAGCTCTGGGAGATAGTGAAGGCTAGGGAAATCTGCTGCAGTCCATGTAGTCCCAAAGAGTTGGACGTGACTGAATGAGTGAACAACAAGAAACCCAGAAGTACATGCTGTTCTCCACCATTTATTCAGAACCTAAAGTTTCTAGGCCAGTACTTCACATTCTTTAATGTATATACAAATCACTGAGATCTTGTTTGGCTACTAACTGAGGTAGTTCTGAGGAATTCTGAATTTTTCATAAGCTCCAAAAAGATGCCAAAGAGTCTTGTCCACAGACTATAATTGGAGGAGCAAGATGCCAGGAAATCTAGGAGCCAAGATGCTATGGTGACCTGAGGTCATGGTCTCAAGTAGCTTATACCGTAATAAAAGGAGACAGAAAGTGAACAGATATACAGAAAAAAAGGAATTGTGAAAAAAAATAAGAAGTAAATAGGCATGGTGTAAAGGGAGAAGAGAGTGCTAGTTAAGCTATTTAATACGGTGGTCAGGATGAACCTTTCTGATAAAGTGACATTTGAACCCTTGCATGAGAAGCAAAAGTAGAAAAAAGGATTCCAGATTGAAGTTGTTTGTCTCCTTTTCCCCATCCCTACAGCCTGAGTTCTAACTTTGGGCCATTGCAGAGGGCCTCTTTCCACTTATACTAGTCTCTGACCCAGTCTCTATGCTGTTTTCAGAATGATCTTTTTAAAAGCATAAGTTCAATCAAGTTCCTAGTGGCTTCCATTGTGCACACTATAAAATATGATTAAACAGTCTGTGAACCTCACTGCATTAGCTTCCTCTTTACCAGTGCTATCATGGTGAAGTAAATAGTGGCTTAGCATTCTTTATGTACAATACATTCCTTTCAGCTTTTAAATAACTGCTTGCTGTATCATTGCCATTTTTTAGATCATTGCTGAATCTTTTAATGCATTGTTAAAATGCTCAAGTAAGCAAGAAACATTCTTCCCATCAATTTCTGTTTTTATGGAGAAAATGTAGACTTTTTCAACTCTGAATATTTACAAAAAAAAAAAGCAGAATACAAAAATGTTCTTTTTTTTTTATTATTACTGTAGTATAGTTGATTTACAATGTTGCATTAGTTTCAGGCAACATACGGAGGAAAAGTACAGCAAAATATGGGAAATATTTTTAAAAATGGATATATGTAAAGTATAGCAAAGATGGCCTTTTATGTTTCAGATTTTAATTTCTCCTACAAATGGTGGGCAATAAATTTAGAACTTCCTTAAACATGGGCAAATTCCCAAGATCCCTATTTGCTATGAGAAAATATGTTGACTTGGTTTTAGTAAGCTAGAAGTATACATTTTTCTCAAAAATTAAAATTTAAAGGAGTGCCAACTCTACATACTTGATTTATCCTTTTAAAAGTATCGTCTTATCTGTGCTATTTCTTGTGCATCACCTACCCGATGGGCATGAGTTTGAGCAAGCTCCAGGAGTTGGTGATGGACAGGGAAGCCTGGTGTGCTGCAGTCCATGGGGTTGCAAAGAGTCAGACGCAACAGAGCAACTGAACTGAACTGATCTGTGATTAACTCGTGGAGTTATAGTCCTAGTAACCATAAAGAGAATTGTTGATTACATACATTCTCAGAATCTTAATGAGAATAAAGGCATTCCAAGTCTATGTTGAGAGCTACTTATCAATTCATAGATGCTTATCTCCTCACATAAAGGAGAAGTTATTCTACAAGAAAAACCTGTACCAAGATGAGAGCTTTGAAAAAAACTGAGGCCCTTACAATCCAAGGTAGTTCCTGTACAAATCCAGTTGGATGTTAATCTAAAGCTATTTCATGTAGGATGCTGGTCAAGTTAAAGAAAGTCAGGTTCTCTTTCTTTTGTGGCTTTCTTATGACTTGGCAATTTGAATATATGACACTAAGTATACTCTCACAGAACACAAGGGTTGGAAACATTTGAATTGTATAATGCAAGGCTTAGAAGCGCAAAGGCTCATGTGGTTCAGCCTAGTCTCTCTTCTTAGGAAAATTCCACAGAATAGCAAGACAAATTATGAAGGAAGTGAACTTCTACTTCAAATACCCTAGGCCTAGAATTTTGGGCCCTTTCCCTGCCTCCATTGTATTCTTTCCTATTCAAATTCCCAGAAATGTTCTGACACTACAGTTTAAATAAAGTTTCAATTGTTTTGGAAAACGTACTGGCATAGAACAAAATTGATATATTGTTTTCATGATTTTTTGGATTGTCTAGGTTCAACTGGATGGTTCTTCAGGTCTAGAAAGTATCAGCTGAGGTAACTTATGTATCTGCCTTCTACTGAGAATTGGGCTGTAAGGGGATAGTAAAGGTGGTCTCAGTTACATGTCTCGAGGAAGGCAATGGCACCCCACTCCAGTACTCTTGCCTGGAAAATCCCATGGACGGAGGAGCCTGGTGGGCTGCAGTCCATGGGGTCGGGAAGAGTCAGACACGACTGAGCGACTTCATTTTCACTTTTCACTTTCATGCATTGGAGAAGGAAATGGCAACCCACTCCAGTGTTCTTGCTTGGAGAATCCCAGGGATGGGGGAGCCTGGTGGGCTGCCGTCTATGGGGTTGCACAGAGTCAGACACGACTGAAGTGACTTAGCAGCAGCAGCAGCAGTTACGTGTCTGGTACCTCAGCTGGGGTGGGTGGATGAAACTGCTTGTGTTTAACTGGTCTTTTCTTCCCAACAAGATTCAGCTTCTAACATGGGGCTCAGCTTACCAAACAGCAAAAGTGAAAGCTACCAGGTCTGTTATTCGCTTGTCCCAGACTGCTATAGGGTCACTTTGCCACATTCTTTGGGTCAAAACAAGTCGCATGGCAACATATATTAAAGAAAGGGGATATTAACTCTATTTCACGATGAGAAGAACAGCATACATGTGCAGGAGTGGAAGTTATTTCTGCTGCCCATTTTTGTAAATAATCTACCAAAAATGAATCTTTTTCTATAATTCTATTCAATTTCAACTTTATTTATAATTGTGAAATCAAAGTATCACTGTGCTCCCTTAAAGAAATTCCAAACCTTATCAAATTAGCAGAATTTTTTTAGTGATAGTGGATGCTCCCTGGAACCATCTAATCAAGATATAGGTTTTATAGACCATATTTGTGTTCCCTAGAATACACATGTTGAGGTCCAATTATGGTGGTGTTTAGAGGTGAGGTCTTTGGGAGGTAATCAGGTTTAGATGAGGTAAAGAGGATGGAGTTTCCACTATGGATTAGTGTCTTTATAATAAGAAGAAAAAAGAAAACCAGAGCTTGTTTTCTCTTCCATGTAAGGACAGAGAAAAGGCATTTGTCTTCAAGTCAGGAAAAGGAGTGTCACAGAAACCAAATCTGTTGACACCTTGATCTTGGACTTCCCAGCCCCCAAATTGTGAGAAGTAAATGTATGTATGTTATTTAAGTCAGTCAGTCTATAAATTTCCTTATAGCAGTAAGGCTGACTAACAGAGTAGGCAAAGCTAATTCTTTATCTAGAAAAATACTCAGGACTTTCCCCACTCACAGTTCCACTTTGCATTATTTATGTATAAAGTCTATGTGACTTACCACTATCAAATTTCAATAGCTGGCATCATGATTTTTTCATAATCTATAGATCAATATATGCTGAGGTCAATAAAAATAAAGTTTTTGGCTCATGCAGAATATCTTCATGTATTAGAGAGCTATCACTGAAATTCAGTGGGCAGCAACAGATTATGCATTATAATAAAAATAATATGTAATAATATTAAAATTATGTTTATTCTTGTTGCTCACAGACCTTTGGGGCCACCAGGGAAGCTCAGATTCAGGGTGTGGGTCAGCTGGGCTGTGGATGGGATTCCCGTGTTCTCCATGGGTCTCATTCTAGGACCAGCAGGTATCCAAGGCATATGCTTCTTTGGAGAGCTAATAAGGGCATCAGAAAGCAAGCAGAAGTGCACAATATTTGTTCAGACCTGGTAAGGCCTGGAGAAGGGAATGGCCATGCAATCCAGTATTCTTGCCTGGAGAATCCCATGGACAGAGGAGCCTGATGGGCTACAGATCGTGGGGTTGCAAAGAGTCGGATACGACTAAAGTAGCACGCATGGCAAGACAAACCATACTGCACTTGCTGAAACAAGTCAAAACTAACATGCGCGGGAGAGGGCACTGTATTTCACAGACTCAAGGTCCCTGCAAGGTCACGTGCAGAGGATAGAAGTAAAGAATAGCAAACAGTATTCCCATGTACTCGCAGCTGGACAAATCCCATAGATTGACCAAATCTGTGGACACTCTTGGAGTGGCATATATGGTACGTAATGAGTTAAAGATAGATGATCTTGAGTCATCTAGAAAACGTTGCATAATGTTCAATCATTTTAGTTCTTTAGCACATCAAAATGTTTTTAAAACATTTTAACACCAAAAACGATTGTCTCCAATTTCACCAAACAATTATTTTTTGTTATGATGCCATATAATTGATACTATTGTACTTAATTAAAACCTCCTTCTAATATCCTATTTAAGACTATGATTCCTATACTCCAAAATCACATTGTTCAGATTTTTCTCTATATTCACACTAAAACTGTAGTAGAGCTGAACTTTAAAAAAAGAGATATTTTCTTAATTTTAATTTTATCTAAGGAAATTCTAGAAATATATTCTAAAATAAGGAAAGCATAAGCATTCAAAGCTGCCCATACTTCCACTCCACCATACTGAAACAGTATTTAATATGCTTTTAACATGTTTCTTTTCCTTTGAACTTGTAACTATTGGAGAAAATCATCAAGAGACCTGATTGCCTTCTGATGCTTGAATGTGACCTGAGGAATTGGAGTTTCCTCACCTTCTCCTTGTCCTTAGACTGTAAGTTCTGTCCACTTTCCCTGTCTAGGAGTTGCTTTTGGGACATAGGCATGAAAGAGCAATATGTTGTTGAAACCATCTGGATGGTTTATGTGACCAAATCCAGTATTTAGATCTATGTATAAACTTTTATATACAGATTCTGATTGGCAAGTATATCTGCCCAAAACAAACCTCTTTTGTCTGTCAGTTCCCTTGCTTATTAAACCTGACACCTACAAATCTCAAATGATCTGCCTGTTTTTTCTGTCTCTACTTGCCTCCCGTATACAGGGGCCAGTTCCCACCTGCGGAACTCTCAAGGTTGTCAACCAGGAGTAACAAAACAACATTTTCAAAGATTGTAGCCATAACTTTCACTCTAATAATAATTCATTTTACATATTACCAAACTTTTGAATGTTTTTAACAATTGTGGTCCATGAAATTAAAACACATGAATTAAGTTGGAAATAAAATACATACTACTGTTCTCTCTAGCCCCTTGTCTCTTTTGATGTGCTCGGATATAATATGGTTAAGCTTTCTAGTTGGCTCTAGTGGTAAAGAACCTGCCTGCCAATGCAGGAGACATAAGAGATAGGGGTTTGACCCCTGGGTTGGGAAGCCTCCCTGGAGGAGGGCACAGCAACCCACTGCAGTATTCTTGCCTGGAGAATCCCATGGACAGAGGAGCCTGGTGGGTTACAGTCCATAAGGTCACAAAGATTCTGACATGACTGAAGCAACTTAACACACATGCCTAGGTACAGGAATACCTGGTTTTGTGCTTCACTTTATTGTGCTTTGCAGATCCTGAGGGCTTTTTTTTTTTTTTTTTTCAGGTTGAATGTTTGTGGCAACACTTACTTCAAGCAAGTACATCAGCACCATTTTTCCAACAGCATTTGCTCACTTCATCTTTCTGTGTCACATTTTGGTAATTTCCCAAATATTTCAAGCTTTTCCATTATTATTATATTTGCTACGGTGATCTGTAATCCGTGACCTTTGATTTTACTACTGTAATTGTTTTGGGGAGTCATGATCCATGCCACCCATATAAGACAGTGAACTTAACCAGTAAATGTGGTGTGAGTTCTGACTACTCTACCGACTGGCCATTCCTCCATCTTTCTACCTCTCCTTGGGCCTCCCTATTCCCTGAGATAGAACAATATTAAAATTGGGCCAATTAACAACCATAAAATGGCCTCTAGGTAATCAAGTGAAAGGAAGAGTCACACGCCCCTCACTTTCAATCAAAAGCCAGAAATGATTAAGCTTAGTAAGGAAGACATGGAAAGCAAAGATAGACCAAAAGTTGGCCTCTTGTACCAAAGAGTTAGCCAATTTATGAATGCAAAGGAAAAGTTCTTGAAGGAAATTAGAAGTGCTACTCTAGTGATCACATGAATGATAAGAAAGCAAAACAGCCTTCTTAATGACATGGAGAAAATTTTAGTTGTTTGGATAGAAGATCAAACCAGCCTCAACTTCCCCTTAAGTCAAAGCTTAATTCAGAGAAGGTCTTAACTCTATCTCTGTTAAGACTATGAAGGTGGAGCAGAAAAAGGTCTGAAGCTCCCTGAGTTTAGTCCAGGAGATTTAAGGAAAAAAGACATCTCCATAACATAAAAGTACAAGGTGAAGCAGCAAGTGCTAATGTAGAAGTTAAAGCATGTTATCCAGAAGATCTAGCTAAGATAATTAGTGCTACGCTCCAACAGTAAAGAACCTGCCTGAAATGTGGGAAACCCAGGTTGGATCCCTGGGTAGGGAATATCCCCTGGAGAAGGGCAAGGCAACCCACTCCAGTATTCTTGCTTGGAGAATCCCATGGACAGAGGAGCCTGGCAGGCTACAGCCCATGGGGTTGCAAAGAATGGGACACAGCTGAGTGACTAACTAACGCTTTCACGTTCAAAAAAACCAGATTTTCACTGTATACAAAACAGCCTTGTACTGGAAGAAGATGCCATTCTAGTTCTCTCAAGAGAAGTCAGTGCCTGATTTCAAAGTATCAAAAGACAGGTTAACTGTCCTGTTTGGGGCTAATGCAGCTGGTGACTTAAAGTTGAAGCCAATGTTCACTTATCATTGTGAAAACCCTAGCGCCCTTAAGAATTGTGCTAAATCTACTCTGTGCTCTATAAATGAAACCACAAAGCCTAAATGACAGCACATCTGCTTATAATATAGCCTGCTAAATATTTTAACCCCAAATTTGAGACCTATTGCTCAGAAAAGAAGATTCTCTTCCAAATATTACTGCACATTGACAATGCACCTGGTCACCCAAGAGCTCTGATGGAGATATACAAGATTAATGTCATTTCATTCTTGCTAGCAAAGCATCCATTCTGCAACCATAGATCAAGGAGTAATTTTGACTTTTAAATCTTATTATTTAAGAAGTATATTTTGTAGGGTTATAGCTGCCATACATAGTGATTTATCTGATGAATTTAGGCCACAGTAAATTTAAAACCTTCTGGAAAGGATTTACAATTCCAGATGCTTTTAAGAACACTTGTGATTCATGGGAAGAGGCCAAAATATCAACATTAACAGGAGTTTGAAAGAAATTGATTCCAACTCTGATGGATGACTTTGAGGGATGCAAGACTTTAGTGGAGGAAGTAACTGCAGATGTGGTGTAAACCGCAGGGGAACTAAAATTAGAAATGGAACTTGGTGATGTGACTGAATTGATGCAATCTCATGATAGAACTTGAATGGACAAGGAGTTGTTTCTTCTAGATTAGCAAAGAAAGTGGTTTCTTGAGACGAAATCTACTCCTGGTAAAGATGCTGTGAAGATGTCACAGTGCTTAGAATATGAAATAAACTTAGTTGATGTCACAGTCACTCCACTTAGAATATGCCACAGCCATTCCAACCTTTACCAGCCATCATTAATCAGTTATCAGCCATCAACATCAAGTGAAGACCCACCACCAGCAAAAAAGATTATGACTTGCTAAGATTTAGATGATGCTTAGCATTTTTAAGCAATAAAGTATTTTAAAATTAAGATATGTGTATTTTTAGACATAACGTTATTGCACATTTAACAGACTACAGCATAAGGTAAACATAAGTTTTACCTGCACTGAAATTTAGTTAAAAAGCAATTTACTTTATTAACAATATTTGTTTTATTGCAGTGGTCTGGAACCGAACCAGCAATTATCTCTGAGGTATGGCTGTATTTAAAATTAGGGCAAATTGTATGACAAGCTCTACTAATATTATTTAAATTATATTTCACTGAATTGAAAAGCTATTCATTTTGGAAGGGGAAAGGAGAAATTTAGTTACAAGTTAAAGGTTTTTATAGTCACAATGCAATCATTGTATTTCTATAAAATATATTAATTTTATGTATTATTCCTTATAAACTGGACATGAATTTATATTGTAAGTTGAAATACCAACAAATGCCCCCAAACTAAAGTATATAGTAACATATTAATGATAAAACTATAGTGAGTTCCGAATACATGTACACATATCAAAATCATTCAAGTAATTTCCTTTCTTTAGAATTTTCTTTCCTTATCTTGCCAAAACCGTGAATCTTATTAATGATGACAAGTTTATTTTTCACCTTTAAAATTGTTATTGATAATAAATGTTAGTCACTCAGTCATGTCTGACTCTGCGACTCCATGGACTGTAGCCTGCCAGGGTCCTCTATCCATGGAATTCTCCAGGCAAGAACACTGGAGTTGGTAGCCATTCCTTTCTCCAAGGGATCTTCCTGAACCAGAGATTGAACCCAGGTCTCTCGCACTGCAGGCAGATTCTTTACCATCTGAGCCGACAGGGGCGGGGCTTCCCTGGTGGTTTAGTTATTGATAATAAAAATCTCTAAATCTACTTACCTTAAATAATTCTTTCATTTCTCTGAATTCTTAGAGTGTTTGTTGACTACGAGTATTTTAGTTATCTTTTATAGGGGCTTCTCTCGTGGCTCGGACAGTACAGAATCTGCCCACAGTGTAGGAGCCTGGGCACAATCCCTGGGTCAGGAAGATCCTATGGAGAAGGGAATGGCAACCCACTCCAGTACTCTTGCCTGGGAAATTCCATGGACAGAAGAGCCTGGTGGACTACAGTCCATGGGGTCACAAAGAGTCAGACACGACTGAGTGATTAACACCCACTTACTCATCTTTTATGTGTTATGTCTCTCCCAAAAAATCATAAACTCTTGGATCTTGGGAACTGAGTCTTATAACTGTATCTCCTGGGCTTCACATGGTATCCAGTTGTGATTATTGGAAGTCAGAGGAATTCACTACAGAGTAATGGATTTCGAGGCTTCATTAAATTGTATGATGATTGATAAGAAGAAATCACAAATACATACTTTATTGTTGTACTTTTGTTTATGTAATGTCTTCATGTAATTTGAGGGGGAAAAGATAAATAAAATGTGTATTTTAGAGCTCGTTTGGTAAATTCTCTAAAGGGTCAGAAAATAAATCTTTTAGATTTTGCCAGCTATATTATCTCTGTTGCAACTGCTCAGCTCAGCTATTAAGTGTGAGAACATCCACAGGCCTTGCACAAATAAATAAGCAGAGCTATTTTTCAATAAACTATATTAACCAAAGCAGGTGGTAGAATAGATTCTTCTGCCTAACCTAGTGTGTGGTTCTAGAGTGTTGACCAGGATGTATTAAACCAAAAAAACATACATCTTGTCTCATTTGTACTTAGCACTTCCCTGTTGGCTCAGCTGGTAAAGAAGCTGCCTGGAATGTAGGAGGCCCGATTTAGATCCCTGGGTCTGGTAGATCCCTTGGAGAAGGAAATGGCAACCCATTCCAGTATTCTTGCCTGGAGAATTCCATAAACAGAGGAGCCTGGCAAGCTACAGTCCGTGGTGTCACAAAAAGTTGGACACGACTGAGAAACTACCACTTCACTGCACTTAGGTCTACAGAATATATTAACCAGTGTTCACTCAGTAGAGTTTTTCTCACATGCTCCCTCATATTCAGCAAAGTTTATGCTAGCAAACAAGTTTAATGCAGGCTTTGGAACTGTAATTTGAAAATACCTTGTGGTACAGCATTTTTCTTTGTTTTAAAAGTATACTCCCTCATGAACCTGTGGTTTTAGTGGTAAGATTATTTATATAAAAAAATAAAATAAGTGCTATTAAGAATTGAAACAGCCAATTGATATTTACTCCTGATTCAGAGTTCATTTTAATCACTAAATATAATTTTTTATTATACTTCATGGCAAGTAAATGGAGAAACAATGGAAACAGTGACAAACTTTATTTTCTTGGACTCCAAAATCACACGTTCCAGGTGGCCCTAGTGATAAACAACCTGTCTGCCAATGCAGGAGACATAAGAGATGCGGGTTTGATCCCTGGAACAGGAAGATCCCCTGGAAAAGGAAATGGCAACCCACTTCAGTATTCTTGCCTGGAGAATCTCATGGACATAGGAGCCTGGTGGGCTACAGTCCATAGAGTCGCAAAGAGTCGGACACAATTGAAGCGACTTAGCATGCAGCATGTATGGATGTGAGAATTGAACCATAAATAAGGCTGAGTGCCAAAGAATTGATGTGTTTGAACTGTGGCATTGGAGAAGACTCTTGAGAGTCCCTTGGACTGCAAGGAGGTCAAGTCAATCCTAAAGAAAATCAATCCTGAATATTCACTGGAAGGACTGATGCTAAAGCTGAAGCTCCAATAGTTTGGCCACCTGATACAAAGAGCCAATTCATTGGAAAAGATCTTGCTGCTGGGAAAGATCAAAGGCAGGAGGAGAAGGGGTTGACAGAGGATGAGATGTTTGGATGGCATCACTGACTCGATGGACATGAGTTTGAGCAGACTCAGGGAGACAGTGAAGGACAGGAAAGCCTGGAGTGCTGCAGTCCATGGGGTTACAAAGAGTCAGACATGACTGAGGGACTGAAAAACATCATTTTTTATTAATTAATAAATACAGTTGGGAATCTATTAAATTAAACAAATGCCACTTTAAGGGTTATTCCAGGCACCAGGAAAACTATATAACTATCTCCCTTCATCCTGTTTGTCTTAGAAGGACATTTGATGTGCATTCTTGTCTCTCTCTGATGTGGCTCCAGATTTTCTTCAGAAAAGATCACAGTTAGATAATCATCTGTTTAATTCAAAACATACTGAGTTTGTCCAAAGTTAAGCTTTGACATTTATTTACAGCTATTATTTTAAAAATAATATTTGTCTCGTTTTTGAGAAAAGTTCGTTTTCCTGACAGTAGTCAATAGCTCCAGGTAAATTTCAATCATTCCTGTTTGCTTGGCTCTCCATGTGTGGTACTGCCACCTGCTGGTATATTTGAAGAAATGTCAGTATCATGAGTAAAAGCAATTACATGTGGAACACAGTGTAAAAATGCGTTCAGTTCAGTCCTTCAGTCGTATCCAGCTCTTTGCGACCCCCTGTACTGCAGCATGCCAGGCTTCCCTGTCCATCACCAACTCCCGGAACTTATTCAAACTCATGTCCATTGAGTCGGTGATGCCATCCAACCATCTCATCCTCTATCATCTCCCCTTGCCTTGAATCTTTCCCAGCATCAGGGTCTTTTCAAAAGAATCAGTTTTTTGCATCAGGTGGCCAAAGTATTTTAGGTTCAGCTTCAGCATCAGTCCTTGCCATGAATATTCAGGACTGATTTCCTTTAGGATTGATTGGTTGGGTCTCCTTGAAGTCCAAGGGACTCTCAAGAGTCTTCTCCATCATCACAGTTCAAAATTATCAGTTCTTCAGCACTCAGCTTTCTTTATACTCCAACTCTCACATCCATACATGACTACTAGAAAAACCGTAGCTTTGACTAGATTGACCTTTGTTGGCAAAGTCATGTCTCTGCTTTTTATATGCATTAGGAGGAGATAGAAATGCTTTTAAAATGCATTAGGAGGAGCTAGAAATGCTTTTTTTAAATGCATTAGGAGAAGCTAGAAAATTGAATAATCTTGAATACTAACTTGAGGTATGTAAAGTTATTTCACCTAGTTAGTATGTATTTTATTTTTCAGAGGCTCACTATTAAATGCAGTGAAATTGTCTATCTTAGACCTTTAGCAAAGTTTTTTATAACTGTAAAACTTTCTAAATTTCTTCATGAGTAGTTTCCAACTTTAGTTACTAAAACTGTTTTCATTCAGATTTTTTGCTTTGAAATTTTAAAAATATTTCTCTATACTTCTCAGCTTTCTAAAACAGAACATTCAGAACATAATTTAGCTGATGCTTACTCATCAATCATAAGGGATTCTATTTAGGTCATACCTGAATGGTCTACTGGTTTTCCCTACTTTCTTCAATTTAAGTCTGAATTTGGCAATAAGGAGCTCATGATCTGAGCCACAGTCATCTCCCGGTCTTGTTTTTGCTGACTGTATAGAGCTTCTCCATCTTTGGCTGCAAAGAATATAATCAATCTGATTTCGGTGTAGACTAAAGAATATTATCAATCTGATTTCGGTGTAGACTATCTGGTGATGTCCATGTGTAGAGTGTTCTCTTGAGTTGTTGCAAGAGGGTGTTTGCTATGACCAGTGTATTCTCTTGGCAAAACTCTATTAGCCTTTGCCCTGCTTCATTCTGTATCCCAAGGCCAAATTTGCCTGTTACTCCAGGTGTTTCTTGACTTCCTACTTTTGCATTCCAGTTCTCTATAATGAAAAGGACATCTTTTTTGGGTGTTAGTTCTAAAAGGTCTTGTAGGTCTTCATAAAACCATTCAACTTCAGCTTCTTCAGCATTACTGGTTGGGGCATAGACTTGGATTACTGTGATATTGAATGGTTTATTGACTATGCCAAAGCCTTTGACTGTGTGGATCACAATAAACTGTGGAAAATTCTTCATGAAATGGGAATACCAGACCACCTGACCTGCCTCTTGAGAAATCTTTATGCAGGTAAGGAGGCAACAGTTAGAACTGGACATGGAACAACAGACTGGTTCCAAATAGGGAAAGGAGTACATCAAGGCTGTATACTGTCACCCTGCTTATTTAACTTATATGCAGAGTACATCATGAGAAACACTGGGCTGGAAGAAACACAAGCTGGAATCAAGATTGCCGGGAGAAATATCAATAACCTCAGATATGCAGATGACACCACCCTTATGGCAGAAAGTGAAGAGGAACTAAAGAGCCTCTTGATGAAAGTGAAAGAGGAGAGTGAAAAAGTTGGCTTAAAGCTCAACATTCAGAAAACGAAGATAATGGCATCTGGTCCCATTACTTCATGGGAAATAGATGGGGAAACAGTGGAAACAGTGTCAGACTTTATTTTTTGGGGCTCCAAAATCACTGCAGATGGTGACTGCAGCCATGAAATTAAAAGACGCTTACTCCTTGGAAGGAAAGTTATGATCAACCTAGATAGCATGTTCAAAAGCAGAGACATTACTTTGTCAACAATGGTCCGTCGTCTAGTCAAGGCTATGGTTTTTCCAGTGGTCATGTGTGGATGTGAGAGTTGGACTGTGAAGAAAGCTGAGCGCCGAAGAATTGATGCGTTTGAACTGTGGTGTTGGAGAAGACTCTTGAGAGTCCCTTGAACTGCAAGGAGATCCAACCAGTCCTTTCTAAATGAGATCAGTCCTGGGTGTTCTTTGGAAGGACTGATGCTAAAGCTGAAACTCCAGTACTTTGGCCACCTCATGTGAAGAATTGACTCATTGGAAAAGACCCTGATGCTGGGAGGGATTGGGAGCAGGAGGAGAAGGGGACGACAGAGGATGAGATGGCTGGATGGCATCACCAACTCGATGGACGTGAGTCTGAGTGAACTCCGGGAGTTGGTGATGGACAGGGAAGCCTGGCGTGCTGCAATTCATGGGGTCACAAAGAGTCGGACACGACTGAGCGACTGAACTGAACTGAACTTACTCAAAAATGGCAAGCATGCCCTCAATCAACTTTCCACTCTATTTCCCAAGTCAACTGATGAGCAATCACTGCCCTCCAGTCAGAATATTTCATGATACTAGCCACTCTCTTCTCCTTCAATTTTCTTTTTATAACCTCTTATATTCATGGAAACTACCTAACCAGTGAAAAACTGCTTTTAAATTAAAAATCTTAAACAATCAGAATGGAAGTATTACTGTCAGAATGCAAAAAAAAAAAAAAAAGGTTCAATTTAATATTTATTTATTTGTAGAAGGAGGAGAGAACACAGATCTCTACCTTAGAAAATTTTCATCTTTTCTTTTTTTGTAATAGATGAAGGAACCAAAAGTTTTAGCACCACGTATTCAATCTCAGTGCATGCTAAGTCCCTCTTTGTGACCCTGTGGACTCTAGCCCACCAGGTTCCTATGTCCATGGGATTCTCCAGGCAAGAAATCTAGAGTGGGTTGCCATTTCCTTCTCCAGGGGATCTTCCTGACCCCGGGATCTTCTCCTGTATTGCAGGCAGATTCTTTACTGCTGAGCCAGCGGGAAAGCCCATTTACTCTTGGTAACTGACTCCAACATTCATCTCCCCACTCCTTCAACATCTTTCCGACAACAGTTAACTGCTCTTTTCTTGGGGCAGAAAAATAGAGGAAAAACCCACAGATCAGATTCAGCCTGAAGGTAAAATAGTGTAGCAGACAAGTTTATATAAATGTAGTAGTTTCCTCACATCAACTTTCTGAGCATTTCTAGAGCCCTCTCTGGTAACGATTCTGCATTTAGTATCCATGTCTTTATCCTGCTCTCCAGTCACACAGTGGCCTTCACTAAGTATCCACCACTGGAATATTCACTGTCTCCATTAATGCAGTCATCAGTATGTTATTGGAGAAGGCAATGGCACCCCACTTCAGTACTCTTGCCTGGAAAATTTCATGGATGGAGGAGCCTGGTGGACTGCAGTCCATGGGGTTGGGAAGAGCTGGACACGACTGAGCGACTTCACTTTCACTTTTCACTTGCATGCATTGGAGAAGGAAATGGCAACCCACTCCAGTGTTCTTGCCTGGAGAATCCCAGGGACGGGGGAGCCTGGTGGGCTACTGTCTATGGGGCCGTACAGAGTCGAACACGACTGAAGCGACTTAGCAGCAGCAGCAGTATGTTATTACCTTCCTTGGACCAAAAACTGTGGTACCACTCTCTGCCTTCCTTTTGCTACATGGCATCCAATCATTTTTTTTTTTTTACTCCATTTTTGGGGATTTGTTTTAGCTGCTCCCTGAGGCTTGAGGGATCTTAATGCCATGAGCAGGGATTGAACTTCCCCCAACCCCTACACCCCCATGCAGTGGAAGCATGAAGTCTTAACAACTGTACTGCCAGGAAAGTCCCCTACTCCATTTTTAATAGTAAAATTTTAAGTGCTTTTGCCATAAGCTACCTTAAATCCCTTTAAAAATAGCCTAGGTATAAAGATTAAACATAGTCAATAAATAAATACCTGTTGTAGGTTTTTATTTCCCCTGAAGACCTTTTCCTGAAAAATGATCATTAGGACTAGTGAATTAATAAATCCCTGCCTAAGGCTTTGCACGGTTGACCCTTTTCAAAACACTGCATAAACCAAAAGGAGTTAAATGAATGTGAGTTTTTGACCTACTTGATATGTTAGTAGCAGGTTTTGGGTAAGAAACAAGGTCTTAGGGAAGTTCACAATTTGTTTATTGTTTTTAGAACCCCAAATCAGAGCTGAATTTAACAGTGAAGTTGCCAGGCCTAACCTCATCTTGGTTTCTATTGTCATCTCAGGCCATTTTGACAAAACAAACAGAATTTTGAAAGTTCCATAGGCTTGCTGATATAAACCAAATCTAATGTGATTTCTACAGGAAAAACTATGATACTATCATGTAAGAAACGAATCGCCAGTCTAGGTTCGATGCAGGATACAGGATGCTTGGGGTTGGTGCACTGGGATGACCCAGAGAGATGATATGGAGAGAGAGGCGGGAGCGGGGTTCAGGGTTGGGAACTGATGGACACCCGTGGCGGATTCATGTCTGCTGCTGCTGCTGCTGCTAAGTCACTTCAGTCGTGTCTGACTCTGTGTGACCCCATAGATGGCAGCCCACCAGGCTCCCCCATCCCTGGGATTCTCCTGGAAAGAAAACTGGAGTGGGTTCCCATTTCCTTCTCCAATGCATGAAAGTGAAAAGTCAAAGTGAAGTTGCTCAGTCGTGTCCGACTTGTAGCGACCCCATGGACTGCAGCCCACCAGGCTCCTCCATCCATGGGATTTTCCAGGCAAGAGTACTGGAGTGGGGTGCCGTTGTCAATGTATGGCAAAACCAATACAGTATTGTAAAGTAAAATAAAAATAAATAAATAATGAAAAAAAAATAAATGAAACACAGCCGGCGGGGTGGGGGGTGGGGGGGAGGGGGAAACACTTTGTAATTCTTATACAAAGCATTAAATCTACCAAAATGTAGCAAAGCCATGCACCATCATCTATCACTGTGGTGAGACATGGCTTGACCTGAATAGAGAATACTGTGTATTGATTCAAAGAATTAATCTCCTTTGGAGGAGAAAACTCACACTCTTATCCTGTGTTGCTTTGTCATTAAATGGTGGTCAATGCTGGCCATCTGCTGGATGAACAACAGGAAAAGTGACTAATTCTATTTAATGTTAATTTGTTGAGGAATTGAGTTGGCATGTCTTTGAGGAAGCCTTCTTTCATTTCCTAAACAACTTATCTCTTTATGTAAGTTTGCTAATAGTACTTTTTCTGTCTCTAAAAAGCCATTTTAAAAGATAGGTTTAGACTCAAGTAAAAGCTTCAGTGTATCCCATTACATTTAAAATTCTAAACCTGTCCTTGGAAACTGTCTAGCCTATCCTTGACAGGACACAATGTACGATCACATCATGAGAAATGACTCTGTCGGAGTAAATTGGATACCTTTGAAGATATGTGGACTACCAGAACTAGAAGAATGAGATTTAGTAAAAATGAATACTAATTTATCAAGAAGTGTCTGCCTATCTGACAAAAGGTTATTTAATATAAGGAGACGATGACAGATTTTCTGCTTGTATGTTATTAATGCTTATTGTGAGTAACTCATAGTCATAGACTACTTCAAAGGTAGGAAGGTTAAGTACAAGAGTGCCTAGAGAAGTGAATGTCCAGTCAACATCCTGATGGCCAAATGCCAAAACTTGGGACCTCCCAAAGCACACTAAGTTTTTCCCAAATCATAAAAGTCCTATGCTAGGAAATACAAAGACTCAATTGTTGGCCCATTTGCCTACCTAAGCTGTGATCAGTGCTGGTATACTTTACCATTGTGGATTCTGATTTGGTATGTGAAGTTTTAACACCAACTTACCATGGAGATTATAGGTAAATATCCGTTCAGTTCAGTTGCTCAGTCGTGTCTGACTCTATGTGACTCCATGAACTGTAGCACACCACGCTTTCCTGCCCATCACCAGTTCCTGGAGCTTGTTCAAACTCATGTTCAAGAAGTTCGTAATGCCATCCAACCATCTCATCCTCTGTCATCCCCTCCTCCTCCTACCTTCACTCTTTGCCAGCATCAGGGTCTTTTCAAATGAGTCAGTTCTTAGCATCAGGTGGCCAAACTATTGGAGTTTCAGCTTCAGCATCAGTCCTTCCAATGAACATTCAGGACTGATTTTCTTTAGGATGGACTGGTTTGATCTCCTTGTAGTGTAAGGGACTCTCAAGAGTCTTCTCCAACACCACAGTTCAAAAGCATCAATTCTTCGGTGCTCAGCTTTGTTTCTGGTCCAACTCTCACATTCATACATGACTACTGGAAAAACCATACCTTTGACTAGATGGATCTTTGTTGGCATAGAAATGTCTCTGCTTTTTAATAAGCTGTCTATGTTGGTCATAGCTTTTCTTCTAAGCAGCAAGCGTCTTTTACTTCCACGGCTGTAGTCACCATCTGCAGTGATTTTTGAGCCCAAGAAAATAGTCTCTGACTGTTTCCATTGTTTTCCATCTATTTGTCATGAAATCATGGCACTGGATGCCATGATCTTAGTTTTCTGAATGTTGAGTTTTAAGCCAGATTTTTCACTCTCCTCTTTCACTTTCATCAAGAGGCTCTTTAGTTCTTTGCTTTCTGCCATAAGGATGATGTCATCTGCATATCTGAGGTTATTGATATTTCTCCAGGCAATCTTGATTCCAGCTTGTGCTTCATCCAGTCCAGGGTTTCTCATGATGTACTCTGCATGTAAGTTAAATAAGCAGGGTGACAATATACAGCCTTGATGTACTCCTTTCCTGATTTTGAACCAGTCCATTGTTTCATGTCCAATCCTAACTGTTTCTTCTTGACCTGCATACAGATTTCTCAGGAGGCAGGTAAGGTGGTCTAGTATTCCCATCTCTTGAAGAATTTTCACAGTTTGTTGTGATCCACACAGTTAAAGGTTTCGGTGTAGTCAATAAAGCAGAAGTAGATGTTTTTCTGGAATTCTCTTGCTTCTTTCTGTGATCGACCAGGTGTTGGCAATTTGATCTCTGGTTCCTCTGCCTTTTCTAAAACCAGCTTGAACATCTGGAAGTTCATGGTTCACACAAATATAGAGCCCACCAAACTTAAAAGCAATGAATGACCTTGTGGTAAACAACCCTTGACTTTGAAATGATGTGTTTTCTCAAGTGTTTAAATCAAGTTGTTTGCAGCTTAAAACTGCCAGCTCACCTAGGTAGACATTCACATTATGTTTTACGGATTATGTTTACCAAGAATGGCAGTATTTAAGCAATTTTCTTATTCATAATAACTTTTAAAAACATTTTGATGGAATATTTACAAGATGGAGAAATGCGACAGTGTTAATCTGTTCTTCCCTCAAGCAATAACTGTGCAGTCTATAAATAAGCCTATCCTGTTTCTGACATCTGTGTCCACAAAAGGGACCTTTCCTGAGTTGCATTTGACTTGGTAATGCTTTAGCAATATTTGCAGTTTGAGAGGAAATTGCAAAAATGTTTCAAGTAACCATATAGATAACTTGAGTCATACCTTAGGGAAGACGATGAAAAATTAGCTTTGGACGATGCTTCATTCTAAGCACATATTTGTAAAATCACATTGTAGGATGGTATGGTAACATTGGTGGCAGTTTTTTTTTTATTTCAAATCCTTTTTCACAGTAATATTTTGGCTTAAGCTTGTTTTATCATGAATGTCTTGTTCTACTGTAAGATTTACAACTCTCTAGATGTTGGGGACTTAAGATGCACTGCTGCTGCTGCCTAGACCCTTCAGTCATGTCCGACTCTCTGTGACTCCATGGACTGCAGGCCGCCAGGCTCCTCTGTCCATGGGATTCTCCAGGCAAGAATACTGGAGTGGGTTGCCATGCCCTTCTCCAGGGGATCTTTCTGACCCAGGGATTGAACACAGGCCTCCCACATTGTAGGAGGATTTTTTACCATCTGACCCATCAGGGAAGCTACAACCTAGCCAAAATGACATAGAAAAATAACCACCACAGTACCTGATGGGATTAATTTCTCTTTATTACCATTTTTTTCTATTAATTTCTCCAAAGCTTGAGTGAAATGACAAAATAGTATCTCATAAGGGGAAGTTACTACTTTTGAAAAGCTGATACACTTCAGTTTTTGTTAAAATGAAATTACTTTCCTTAAATAATAATAATTTTACTTGATTTTTGTTTAAAGAACTGGCTTGGACAGAAGTGAAAAATAGAAAACTATAAATGCTCTGAAAATGGAACAACTAATCTAAAAGACACCATTGTAGAAAGAAGAGTCTGTTGTTAACAAGTTATAAAAATAGAAACTTTAAAAAAGCAGTTATTCAAATGAAGGACCTGAACTGGTCAGTGGCATAACTTACAGGACAAATACCCTGTTGTTGTTGTTTTTTTTTCCTAATCTGTGTATTTTTTTATTATTGGGGAAGTAGAGATTGGGGAATATTTGGATAGACCAAATGTTGAGAAATATGTACATTTGTTTCACTTTCTAAATAAGAACTAATTCCTACATGGCACAGATGGCATTCTTTATACCTGCTCTGCATTATCATGATGGTTTGATTCAACAAGCATTCTGAAAATAAGTGCATGCCCCAGGATTCACCTCTACAAAGTCTCTGAGACAAATATTGTGAGCTTTTATTAATATCCCAGGATGGTAGATCAACTTACTGTTAGAATACTTGTAGAAGACTATTTCTGATACTATCAAGTATTGCTGATCTTGTTTGTGATGCCAGTTGTCTTGCTGGTCATATTGACCTCACTGTTCACTGAACCCATGGTAGGCAAAGGGCGAGCTAAGAGGCTGGGAGGAGACTCCAGGAGCTGCAGGAACTGCAGACAAGTTTATTCTCTCCTGGCTGGCCCAACAGCCATAGCATTATTCTCTCCTAGCTGAGGCATCAGCTATAGTAGCAGACATGCTGTATTCTCTCCTTTCATGGTTGACCCAATGGACACAGCAGCAGTAATGCAGCAGTAAAATTCCACCGCTTTCTAGATGGAGCTCACAAACGCATACCACCCGCAATCCTAACCCGTGACCTGGCGAGAACCTCCTGACGCACATGCGCAGTGCTACAAATGAACTCCGCGCTTACACAGCCATTATTTACAAAGGCTTCCCCGGTGGCTCAGTTGGTAAAGAATCCACCTGCAGCGCAGGAGACCTTGGTTCGATCTCTGGGGTAGGAAAGATCCTCCAAAGGAGGAAATGGCAGCTCACTGCAGTATTCCTGCCTGGAGAATCCCCATGGACAGAGGAGCCTGGCGGGCTGCAGTCCAGGGGATTGCAAAGAGCAGACACAACTAAGTACAGCACAGCACGGGGGCGAGAGAGCCTGAACAATCCATCTTGGCCAACTTGCTCGCTCCCCACGTATCACAACTGAAAACAATGAACAGACTCAAACTGCCAGTTGTCCTTTCACCCTCACTGAAACCTCCTCTGCCCAATTTTCTTTCTTCCATTATGCCGATGCTACAAGCAAATAGTTCGGTATTAACAAGTGTGACAATTAACATCTATAGACACTTTTAACAACAACAATAAAAATAAACTGTGGGACTAGTTTATTTATTTCCTTCTGAAATGTCTTCTCAAACTGAGTTTATCATCTAAGGAATCTGATGATTTCTCAGAAGTCTAGATAACTTCAAAAGTCCCTTCTGGCTTTAATGTTCCTAAGCAATATTAGCATGATTGTGCCTGTCAGATATTTTTAATATTTCCTTCCTGATGTCAGCCTTAAAGATTAGTTATACTTGTATTGTTGGAGAGGGAAGATTGATGAAATTACGTATATATTAATATTGACAGTGTTTGATATTCTTCCATATTAGTCTCTTTAGATCAAAATTAAGAAGCCAAAAACGAATTAAATAATGGAAAGACCAAAAAAAATAATTACTAATAAACAAAGAAATAATCAATAAACATCCTCATTAGTGATGAAAAAGAATCAAAGAGCAATAATCAGATACTGTATTCTTTCCATCTCTCTATATCTATTATTCTATACTTCAAGAGTATGTCGAAAACTTCATAAACATAAATAGCTGGTTAGAGAGTAAATTTAAAAGGTCTTTATGAATGTAATTTGGTAATACACATCTCAACTCAAAATATTCCTATTTTTTGAAGAATTCGTTTTCATTTTCCTAACAATTCATTTTTAGTAGTCTAGTTGAAGAAAGCAATCATAGATTTAGCAAATATTTACATACAAAGTTTTCACTGCAGCATTAAGTATAATCAAATATTTAAATTGCTTTAAATGTTCAATAATTATTGACAGACAAGTTAATAATGAGGAAACATGATGTAGACATTTGATATGTTTTTCAGACTTCATTTTATGAAATAGAGAAATGCTCATAATATTACAGAAAAAATGATACAAATATATAGTGACAGAAATTATTAACTAAGTTCTATTTGACCGACTAAACAGATATGTCTTAATGTTTTTCATGCCTCTCCTGTCTTGGTCTTTCCTTTCTTACAAGGGAAATGTCATTTGGAAAAGTAGAAGCTGAGACAGGAGACTAGAATGGAAGAAGTTAAAAATAGCCTTTCTGATCACCAGAGAAGGAGCCTACAATTAAGATGGTTACTATTGCTCCCAACAATGCCAGATCATATGCTCTAACTAAACACCTAACTTCAATCTTGGACAGAGAAGAAAAAAACCAGTGTGAAAGCATTAGGTAAGTTGCATCAATTATATATACATATTAAGAAGTATGTATAATAATATATATATATATATTACAACTATGGAGAAAATAAGTTTAGGATTTTAGTTTCTTTAATCAAAATCTTCCTTTACCCTTAACATTTTGTTTGCTAATAATGATATTTACTTTTACTTGTCAATAAACCACACACATATATATATATATATATACACACACCACACACATATATATTACACACCACACACACACACACACACACACACATACACATGTGTATATATAGAATTTATGCTATCTTTCTCTCCAGGGATGAAAGTATATCTGTCTAAGAGATAGGAGAGTTGTGTTGTAGAGGTGGTCTTCATAAAGGATCTGTGAAACTCTGAAATTACTGGACAAATGAAATAGATTATAATTAAAAACTGATGTACATTTACATAAAGTTAGATCTCAAATACTAAATGTGATAAAAATTTACATAGGCAAGTCTTGATAATGGTTTAGTTCAGTTCAGTTCAGTTGCACAGTTGCATCTGACTTTTTGTGACCCCATGGACCACAGCACGCCAGGCCTCCCTACCATCACCAACTCTCAGAGTTTACCCAAACTCATGTCCATCAAATCAGTGATGCCATCCAACCATCTCATCCTCTGTCATCCCCTTCTCCTCCTGCCCTCAATCTTTCCCTACATCAGGGTCTTTTCCAATGAGTCAGTTCTTCGCATCAGGTGGCCAAAATGTAGTTTCAGCTTCAACATCGTTCCTTCCAATGAACACTCAAGACTGATCTCCTTTAGGATGGACTGGTTGTATCTCCTTGCAGTCCCAGGGACTCTCAAGAGTCTTCAACACCACAGTTCAACAGCATCAATTTATTCAGTGCTCAGTTTTCTTTATAGTCCAACTCTCACATCCATACATGACCACAGGAAAAACCATAGCCTTGACTAGACGGACCATTGTTGGCAAAGTAATGTCTCTGCTTTTGAATATGTTATCTAGGTTGATCATAACTTTCCTTCCAAGGAGTAAGCATCTTTTAATTTCATGGCTGCAGTCACCATCTGTAGTGATTTTGGAGCCCCCAAAAATAAAGTCAGCCACTGTTGCCCCATCTATTTGCCGTGAAGTGATGGGACCGGATGCCATGATCTTAGTCTTCTCAATGTTGAGTTTAAAGCCAACTTTTTCACTCTCCTCTTTCACTTTGATCAAGAGGCTCTTTAGTTCTTCTTCACTTTCTGCCATAAGAGTGGTGTCATCTGCATATCTGAGGTTGGTAATGGTTAGGTTGCTTTCATTTTGTTCCCATTAAGCTTTAGAAGGTGAAGATCATTGCCCTCCTCCATGCATCACCTGTGTTCTTAGCAGTAATGAGCTGTGCCACCAGGGGGCCCAAATTAAGTGTTCCCACCGTTTAATCGTAAAATCCAAGTCAGTATATACCTGATATATGTCTACTTGGACTTCTGTTCTAAATACTTCTGACAGGTTATGGTTATGGTGGTCCATAATTATGTTTCTTCAACCATGCTGGAGATGCTTCACATAGAGCACTCTATCCCAGTTTAGTCAGTTCACTCCTGTTACCCAGGATAATTTTTAATAGAGTCCATTTTACTTCTAAGGGCTGTCCATATTTGGATGATAAGTTATATGACCACAGTAATCATAACAAAAGGGACTATTTTAATAAACAGATAGCTAGTTGATATCATCAAAGACTTGTCAGTGGAGGTAATTACCAGGACATAAGAAAGATGTGGTCAGTAACATAATGTAAAACAAGTATTAAAATCTTTTATGTAGAACTAGTATTGATATTGGCTTAAGTGTTAGAAATTGAATTGTTCAGTGCATTATGATGATTTTTTCATTCTATTTTTTGTGACTGATTAAATTTTTGAAGCTTGATTTCCTCATCTTGAACTAAGACTAACAGCTTATACTAATTGCCCCCAATGAATTGTATAGTTTAGTAAACCGTTCATCTTAAGTTCATTGGAAGAGAAAATACGTAACATTATTTTCAAAGACTTGCCTCTTTCTGTCACATCTACTTTGGTTACTTCTATTTTTTAATTAATGCATCTCATTCTTTGTACTTCCATGAAGCATTATAACTTATTCTGTATCTTCCTAAGAAGACTAATTTCCTACTAGCCAAAGGGGTTAAGTTAGAATTTTTTAAACTTCCTATGAAATTATTCATTTCATTTTCAAATATAATCTTTTAGATTTTAATGCTAAATATTAATTGAACAGAGCGTAGATGTTCTTTCTCTCCAAGCTATGCATTCAGTAAATAGGATAATACAGCATCACAAATGCACATTTAAAACCACCAGATGCCAGCATCTAGCTCCTTCCAATGCAATGAATGAGGCCAGGGAGTAGGTAGAAACAGACATGATCCTTACTTATCTCAAAGGTGTAATTTGGAAAACATAGAAAAACTTTTATTCTAAAGAAAAAAATACATATGAAGAGATTTTTAAAGAGTTGTATGATAGTAATATTCTTTTTAGTCTTTTTTTTTTTAAATTCAACAAGCTCCAGCTCCTCTCCACATCCCAGATTAGTTCTTTGCTTATTTACTTGGATAAAGTTATATTTGGATTTTTTAAAAAGAATCAGTGTTTGAACATGCTAGTGTAATTAGGATATTGCCCAAGCAGCCCTTGGGTGAGAGAGCAGTCCCCATTGCTCCCTGCATTTCCTCCAACATCCTCTGCAGCTTTTCTCATTTGGTCTTAGAGTTCTGCTATCCTAATTGCCTTTCCTCCAGTTCAATTACTGCTCATTTTTAATGCTGGATTTCAGCCATATATAAATTTCATAATGACTTCAATTGGAACAATATTTTCTTTTCACAATCTCCTTTGAGTAAGTCTTAGAATTTAGGCTGAAGTACGTTTTGAAGACTTTGTATTGTTCTTCTTCCATTTTCCATCTTTTCTAACATCTCTTCGGGTACTTCCATGACTTTTATGGCAAGGCTTTGTGGATTATGTTTCCAAAACTCTAGGCACTTGAGGGAAGGGAGAGGTGAGCCTTCAAAGTCTTCAGACCAAGAGAATAGAGTGGTGTTGAAGAGGGGACTTGCAGACAAGTCTCTGGTAGGAGCCAAAGACATCAGGAAGGATACACAGAAGTGCTTGAAGAGCTTCAGTTCATATCCAGAGCTCTGAGCCAAAGATTTCTGTTTCTCAGTAATGGCATAAGTGTAATAATGAAGGCTTGAAGTGACCATATAGGTTGGAACAAAACATATCTACACAGTAACCAGTGTGATCGGATCACTAGAGGCGGGTGAGGATTTTTAAGAATGTGTTAAATTACATTCCTTCCAGCGTTATGAGATGGGATCTTTCAGTTTAAAAGGACACTACTTATAGAAATGATCAATTACAGTCTTTCTTGTACAGCTGAGTTTCTGAATGCAAATGTATTGTTTTGTTTGAAATTGTTTTCAGTTCAGTTCAGTTCAGTTAAGTCACTCAGTCATGTCCGACTCTTTGTGACCCCATGAATCGCAGCATGTCAGGCCTCCCCGTCCATCACCAACTCCCGGAGTTCACTCAAACTCACGTCCATCGAGTCGGTGATACCATCCAGCCATCTCATCCTCGGTCGTCCCCTTCTCCTCCTGCCCCCAATCCCTCCCAGCATCAGAGTCTTTTCCAATGAGTCAACTCTTCGCATGAGGTGACCAAAGTACTGGAGCTTCAGCTTCAGCATCATTCCTTCCAAAGAACACCCAGGACTGATCTCCTTTAGAATGGACTGGTTGGATCTCCTTGCAGTCCAAGGGACGCTCAAGAGTCTTCTCAAACACCACAGTTCAACAGCATCAATTTTTCAGTGCTCAGCTTTCTTCACAGTCCAACTCTCACATCCATGCATGACTACTGGAAAAACTATAGCCTTGACTAGACAAACCTTTGTTGGCAAAGTAATGTCTCTGAAATTGTTTTATAGAACCTTATTTGGGAAGAAATTGTGCCTTATCATGATTCTTCACATTAAAGTAGAGCTGGCAGGAAGCAGCTTCTAACAAATTCCTTGATGCCTTAAGTCTCATCCTGAGGAAGAAAGTACACGAGCTTTAGAGTTCAGACACCTGGGTGTAATCCAGGTCTGCCATTTCCTCATTGTGAGAACTTGATGATGCTATTTAACCTCTCTGAACCTGCTGTGTTTGATCTCTTGCTCTTTGTTACATGGATAAGGTCAAATCTCAGATCCCTTCCCCACAAATGTATTTTTTCCAACTTCTACTAGGTGATGTGGATGGGGAGAGAAGTCTTTTAGAAGCAGTAACTCACTGAAGTTTTGTTCTGGCAGGTGATTGCTGTTTTTGATTGAACTTACTTTGCCTTGTAGATGCTCCATTCCCAATGTCATAGGTACTGTTCTTCCTGGCAGTAGCAGGCAAGTGTCTCCCGGATCATGCCACCTTCAAACTCACAAGGTGAAGGTGGGTCCTTGTGGTGAGAGTAGAGAGGAAAGGAAACATGGCACAGGGATAGCACAAATATTTCTAGGCTCCCATCCTGAGTCTCTATGTGGTTTGCTTTTTATGAATATCCTTACCTACACCAATTACCACTCAGTTTCTTTACTTTCCTCTACTCCAAACTTTTTTTTTTCCCTCCCCAGAGTTTTTTTTTGTTTTTAATTGCATACAAACTTCTCTTTAAAAGTCTGAATTTTTGCTTTCTATTTCTAATCTCACTTTCACTCTAAGTGATCCAGTTTTATATTGGATAATGCCTGATTTTTCTTGCCCAACATCCTTATTTTCTTTAATTAAACTTCAATATTCCTTTGGATGGCTATACCTTCTGTTCATTGTGTGAATATATGTATTGGATTGGCCAAAACGGTCCTTAAATTTTTCCTGTAAGATGTTATGGAAAAACCGAAATGAACTTTTTGGCCAACCAATAGTTTAGTGTGGCCCCTAAACCCAGGGTCCCAACTGTTATGAAGCCAAACATTCACTTTACCATAACAGCAACACAAGTCTGGTACAGTATCAACCACATATTTATCCTTGTTTGTTTCTATTATCTTGAGATTTGTTTTCTTTTTCTTTCTTATTTCTCTTCCTTCCTTCTTTCTCTGTCTCAATCTTACTTATATATGTTTAAAAACCCCGTATATAGCATTTCCATTTGTTGCAGAAATTTTCCTGGGTTGCTGCTGCTGCTGCTGCTGCTGCTAAGTTGCTTCAGTCATGTCCGACTCTGTGCAACCCCATAGATGGCAGCCCACCAGGCTCCCCCGTCGCTGGGATCCTCCAGGCAAGAACACTGGAGTGGGTTGCCATTTCCTTCTCCAATGCATGAAAGTGAAAAGTCAAAGTAAAGTCGCTCAGTTGTGTCCAACTCTTAGCGACCCCATGGACTGAAGCCTGCCAGGCTCCTCTGTCCATGGGATTTTCTAGGCAAAAGAGTACTGGAGTGGGGTGCCATTGCCTTCTCCGTTTCTGGGTTGAGTACCATTTTTTTCAGAACTGAAAGTATTCAAATTAGTGTATTTATGATGATTTTGATATACAGACTTTTATATATGCATGGAAAGATAAATCTGAATGTCTTTTAAAAATCATTTTATTTTTTCTTTAAATTTTCTATCATGAGATAAAATAATCACCCATATATTCTACTTGTAAGACTACATTTTTAAAAATAATAGGCACTTCAGTCTATGCTTACTTACTTAATATATGATTCAGGGTGAAGCTTTTTTTCCAACATATTTTTCAAAAGTGAGCCATGTCACAGAGTCATTTATTAAATAATGTTTTATTTCCCTACTGGTTTGTAAAAGTATCTAACATCAGAAACAAAATTTTCATTTTGATACTTGATTATATATATTATATAAAAATGATTTTGAAATTGTTAATAGAATTTGACAAATTATTGTAAATATAAAAATATTAAAAATGTTTTATCAGAAAATAATTCTGTTATAATGTTTTCAGGGTAAAATCTTCCCTTCTTTTTTATTTTTCAAATTGTTACAAGTGACCTTTTACAGGTGATGGGTATTGAGTTGAATATGCTGATGAAATCACTTGGTTTGAGAAATGTTTGATAAAAAAATGAAACCTTAAACTACCAACTGTGTTTGAACAGATGATGTTTTTCTGCCTAATGCACCAATATTCATTAAACAGATATATGTGTCCAAAGTTCAGGTATGAATAAAAATGAAATGGATTTTCTCTGTTGCTTACATGTTAATCTCCATTAGGTCATCATTTCTCAATACCTTTATGATTTGTACTTTGTTCTTCAATATAAAAAAGCAATTAAAATATTACAAAGCTTCTGTGAACTCTGAAGAACTTTTGTTCTCATTACTAACCATTTTTAAACTGAAATTCTGTACTTGGTTAGCTTTGCAAATTTGCGCAACTGGCTAATTCTAGGATCGTGTTTTATTCCTATTTTCATCCTTCTTATTTCCCTAAAATTTCTATCTAGATTATGGATATTAACTACTAGTAGAGGATATACTAAGAATAATTTTAAAAGACAAAATTCTTTGTAATATTTTACATTATGCTTACTATATCATAATTAAGTGAATCATATGATGTGATGTACTTATCTTTTATATTAATATTTACCAGATGTGAAGAATGACCAGAATTCCCTGCTATATATGTCTTGTGTGTCTGTTTCTACCTAACGTTACACTAGATTCTCCCATTATACAAGCAGATCTTTTAAACACATAGTATATCATTAACCCTCTCTGGTCCATCCATCTCCCTTTCCGTAACTCTCTCTTCCTTACCATCCCCTTCACCTTTCCCCTCACCCTCTCCCACCTATTTGACCCCTTGGAAAATATATAGAGTTAAATAAGACAAGTAAGAAACATGTTTATTCCACTGTATATCAACTAGTCAATACATTTGTATTAAAGGTAAATCTATTTTGCAAAATAACTGTCGTGTATGTTTTGTCTTGTATGTATTATCAATATTTTTATCACTCGTCATTCATGACTTTTCAATCATTGATTCAATCTTTCATTATAAATATAATGATCATATTCAGTTTAATGTACAATGTATTTTTAAGTGATCTGATTTCATAGAGTGAAATAATTAGGTGATTCTGACCATATTTAATTTATGATTCCATTAAAACTCACTCTTTAATTTTCAAAGATCCTAACAATATCAGTGTCATTGGTTTTATCACTTTTATTGGTTTTATTTATTTTATGTGTTCAACTTTATAATCATAAACAATCCAGGTCAGTTATTATTTTACTGTGATTCATTATTTATCATGATTTAAAATGCAAAATTTAGCTGATCTGGCTTTAAAAAATTCTGTCAAAACACTTTGTTTATACTTTACATGTTCTCTGAGAACCGTGGGAAGAACAGCTTTATCCTCAGAGATAGCTCCTTTCTTTAATGTACAACAGAGTGGTTTTCATTTGCAGAATCAGTCTGGTGCACGGCAGGTGTCTCAGTGAAAGAAATTCTAATTTTATTTACCCTTTATTGAAACCTTCATTTTTCGTAATTAAACTTCTAGGTTCCTGTCAAGAGTCATGTAATTACTTTCATTTTTATTCAGAGATCTAAGATCTAGGCAGCTAACAAGTCATAAAAATATATGGTATATCCATCCATACATATGACACACACATATATGGTAAATTGCTATTTTTCAGGGCATAGGAAAGAATTCTATAAATTGTTTTAATCTGTTGTCTCCATTTCCCCTGAAGAAACAAGTGCATTTTACTTGCTTAATAAGAAGCCCAATAAAGAATTGAAATTACCTCTACAGACTTGTTCAATTACTACATTGAAAGGGTTCTTGTACTTGATGAAAATATATGAAGGGATTAACATTTTTGAAGCAAGTACAAATCAGAATATTTGGATATTTCTGTGATAGTAACACTAAAAAAATATATAGGAAATATTTTCAACTAAGTGTAAATAAAAAATTTATACTTAATAATCTATATATCTGACAATATTGGGAAAATATAGAAACGAGATCAACATAAAATCACTTGGATCTTATAAAACTACAGTCTTTTAAATAACTTATGATGGGAAAACATACTTCAAAGCACAGCACAAATGGTTCACAAAGTACGACAAACTAATTGAATCTAAATTCAAATTAGGAAAAAGTCTTATTATTTACCATACAAAAATGTTTTATCCTAATAATTGGGCTCAAAGCAGTACTATGTGCCTTTGGGCCAAGGGAGGCCATCAGGCACGGAGGTTGTTCAGTAAATTAGTTCTCCCACATTCACCAAGCCATTCAGTTTTCCCCCATTTTAATCACTAATTGAAAGATTTAGCCACATCTGATTTAGAATAGTACAGATTTATGAAAGTTTTCAAAACACTTTATCTGCTCATGACGTTACTGCCTGATAAGTTGTTTTTGTTTTTCAGTTGCTAAGCCATGTATGACTCTTTGTGACCCCATGAACTGCAGCATGCCAGGCTTCACTATCCTCCACTATCTGATAAATAGAAAATATAAAAGCAGCATAAAGATGATAGTAAAAAATAAAAATAAAAAAACAAGGATAAGCACAAGAGGAGATGGTATAGTTGACATTTCAGGCTAGGTAGTCTTAAAGCAGCACATAGTATGAATTTGTTTTTTGAAAGCCTTCTAATTTTTCATTATGATCTGTAATACCGTGCTTACATTCACTTTTATGAATTTTTTCTTCCAGTTTTATTGAAATATAATTGACATACAGCATTGTTTAAGTTTAAGGTGTACAGTATAATGATTTTACTATTTATATGCACTGTGAAATGATTACCACACTGATGTTACAGAAGTATTTTTTTAAGCAAATGTTGTGAATTACACATAAATGACTGGATTTTTCAGTTGATGTATTTCAGTCCCCCTCAAAAACAGCACAGAACACTGAGGCTATCCCAAATAATCAAAGGGAGCCTTTGATCTCTATCAGAGGAAATGAAACACCTTGCCCTCTCCTACCTTGCGCCCCTGTTTACCTTGTCCTCCCTTTACAATCCCTACAATAGATTATCTTGTGTCATGAACTAAGCCGCAGCCAGATGATGATAATTAAATAATCTCACTGCAGTAACTAAGGAAAGCATTTGCTTCTTTCATCTTCAGAGATGCCTAAATGAAAAAAAGGAGTCAAACTTACTCGGCACAGTATCAATTAATTTGTTGTGCTCTATATACATTTCTTGTTACACCACATGATATCCTTGTGTCACCCAATAAGGCTGCTAAGGAGCTAATCTTTTCTTTCTTTTTTTTTTTTTTAACACCATCAGTTTAAGAAATAACAATATAACTTCTAATTTAGGTTCAAATAGCAAACATGTCTCATGAAAGATTTACTCACTCTAAAATGTATAAGCATCGTGTATTAATGCGTATAATTAAACTCGGAGCAAAGAGATTTTTTCAACTAAATTAATTCAAGCACAGCGGTCTGTTGTTTAGACTAGACTTACTCTGGCTTAAGTGAGGCAAATAATAAATCTGCCCATAAGCTGTAGTACAACAGGGATACTACCCTTGTGGGCGAGCATCATTCCTAAGTCAGTGTCTCACCTTGACGTTTATTTTCCATAAGTACCCAGTTTACCCTTTAGACAGCATTAAGAAAGCATTCATCTTCAGCAAGGCTGCAAGTCATTGACATTATCTCTTCCTTGGGCAATAAAGAATCTTGATTTCTAGATATGAAAGGATGTAAGTGAGAATAAACTGCATAATGCCCACATTCGTTGCTGCTTTCACTATCAATAAAGAGCTAAATATGACATGCATGATGGATGCATGTTTTGAATAATGTCTGTTTCCAGTGTAACAAAGTTTCTTTTCAAGCCATATGGCTGTATAATCTTTTCTTTAAAAACTGCTTTGAGTAAAATTTATCATCTTTTTGAGTTGTGGGAATACTATACCTTATTGTCACTTAGACCAACTGAATAAATTAATTTAGATTCATTTTCATATCCTGATGGGAATCCCCTGTGTTAACTCCTTTCTCTCTCCGCTCTCAATAAATCTCCCTCTGTATATATTATGTGTGTGTGCGTGTGTGTGTGTGTGTGTGCATGTGTCTGTGTGTAACATATATCTACAAATTCTAAATAGTTCAAAGTGACTTAAATTACAAGTTGGTAAAGAAAGAATTTTAACACCAATTGAACACATTATTGAATAGGGTTAACTTATTCAGCAGTGCCAGTCCATTACCCAACGAGAAATAATATTTATATTAGTCATGTAGTATACTGGTAATATGGGACTTCGCAGGTGACGCTAGTTGTAGAAAACCCACCTGCCAATACAGGAGACATAAGAGATGTGGGTTCAGTCCCTGGGTCAGGAAGATCCCCTGGAGGAGGGTGTGGCGACCACTCCGGTATTCTTGCCTAGAGAATCTTATGAACAGAGGAGCCTGGTGGGCTACAGTCCCTAGGGTCACACAGAGTCAGACATGACTGAAGTGACTTAGCATGCACACATGCACGTGCTGGTAATATACTATTATAGTAAACCCAATATAGGTTTTTAGAGAGATCCACATATTAAAAAGATGAGAACCCTGCATCTTATAGAGAATCAGCTCTTTTGCAATGTTTTCTCCCTGAAGTCATGTGACAAGCAAAAATCTGAATATAGAGATACATAACTAGAGATATGGAACTAGAGTTCAGAAAGTCTCAAAATCATTATACCTTTTGCTTTTACAATAAAAGGCAGTATTATGTAGCTTCAAATGAAGGGCTTGGATTTCTATATCAGCTCCACTACTTATCATATGACTTTTGGTAAGTCTTCACCCTCTCTATTCCTCAGTTTCCCAGTCTGTAAAGTGTTGCCTAGCTAACTGGATTAGTGAGAATCAAATGAAGTAATATCCATACAGCACATAGGCTTAATACACGTAAATATTTATTACTTTAAAATTCATTGATTAATAATTATTAACACTTATTGAGAACTTATTACCTGCCTGGCATTTTCTTAAGTAAAATGAATATTAAAATTATACCCATTTTGCAGAAAAGGTAAACTGAGACACTGTAAGGTGATGTTACTTCCCTGTCATTTTACAGATATTAAGGTGTCAATCTTGAGTTCAAGGCCAAAGAGTTTGGCTCTAATATATATCTACTGAGTTGGCCAGAAAGTTCCTTTGGTTTTAAATAAAAATAAAAGACATTTTTTCATTTTCATGAAGAAATTTATTATGTTTAAATTGATTTATTTTTAATTGAAGGATAGTGAAAGTCACTCAGTTGTGTCCAACTCTTTGTGACCCCATGGACTACAGCCTGCCAGGCTCCTCTGTCCATGGAATTCTCCAGGCAAGAATACTGGAGTGGGTTGCCATTTCCTTCTCTAAATTGAAGGATAATTGCTTTAAAATATTGTGTTGGTTTCTGCCATACATCAGCATGAATCAGTCATAGATATAAATACATCTCTTCCCTCTTGAACCTTCCTCCCACCCTATTCCACCCCTCTAGGTTGTCACAGAGCTCTGGTTTGAGTTCCTTGGGTCATACAGCAAATTCCCACTGGCTATCTATTTTACACATGTTAATCTATATGTTTCCATGCTATTCTTTCCATTCATCCCACCCTCTCCTTCCCTATCTGTGTCCAAAAGTCTGTTTTCTATGTTTATGCCCTGCAAATAAGTTCATCAGTACCATATTTCTAGATTCTATATATATACATTAATGTACAATATTGTTTTTCTCCTTCTAACTTACTTCACTCTGTGTAATAGATTCTAGGTTCATCTACCTCATTAGAACTGACTCAGATATGTTCCTTATTGTGGTTGAGTAATATTCCGTCATATATGGCTTCTTTATAGCTTCTTTATCTATTCATCTGTCAGTGGACATCTAGGTTGCTTCCATGTCTTGGCTATTGTAAATAGTGCTGGAATGAACACTGGGGTACATGTGTCATTTTCACTTATTATTTCCTCAGTGTATATGCCCAATAGTGGGATTGTTGGGTCATATGATATTTTTTCCCCTAGCTTTTTAAAGGAAACTCCATACTGTCTTCCATAGTGCCTGTTTCAATTTACACTCCCACCAACATTGCAGGACATCAAAGATGACATAAATAGATGGAGACATATTCCATGTTCCTGGGTTAGAAGAATGAATATTGTGAAAATGACTATACTACCAAATACAATAGTCATTAGGTCGTGTCCAATTCTTTGTGATTCCATGAACTGCAGTACATGAGGTTTCCTTGTCCTTCACTATCTCCTGGAGTTTTCTCAAACTCATGTCCATTGAGTTGGTGATGACATCCAACCATCTCATCCTCTGTTGCCCCTTTATCCTCCTGTCCTCAATCTTTCCCAGAATCAGAGTCTTTTCCAGTGAGTCAGCTCTTCACATCAGGTGGCCAAGTATTGGAGCTTCAGATTCAGCATCAGTCCTTCCAATGAATATTCAGGGTTGATATCCTTTAGGACTGACTGGTTTGATCTTGCAGTCCAAGGAACTCTCAGGTGTCTTCTCCATCACCACAGTTTGAAAGCGTCAATTCTTTGGCATTCAGCCTTTTTTATGGTCTAACTCTTACATCCATACATGACTGCTGGAAAAACCATAGCTCTGACCATACAGGCCTTTGTTAGCAAATTAATGTCTCTGCTTTTGGGAAAAAGGAATAAAAAATGATGTCTGTGGTTTTTAATATGCTGTCTAAATTTGTCATAGCTTTCCAATGGTATTTTTCACAAAACTATAACAAAAATTTCACAATTCATTTGGAAATACAAAAGACCATGAATAGCCAAAGCAATATTGAGAAAGAAGAATGGAGCAGGAGGAATCAACCTTCCTGACTTCAGACTATACTGCAAAACTACAGTCATCAATACAGTATGGTACTAGCACAAAAACAAAGGTATAGACCAATGGAACAAGATAGAAAGCACATAGATAAACCCATGCCCCTATGGGCACCTTATCTTTGACAAAGGAGGAAAGATATACAATGGAGAAAAGATAATATTTTCAATATATGGTGTTGTGAAAACTGGACAGCTATGTGTAAAATAATGAAATTAGAACACTTCTTAACACCATACACAAAGATAAAATTAATTAAAAACCTAAATTTAAGATCAGAAACTCTTACAGGAAAACATAGGCAGAACACTGTATGACATAAATCACAACAAAATTCTATATGACCCACCTCCTAGAGTAATGGAAGTAAAAACAAAAATAAACAAGTGGGACCTAATTAAACTTAAGAACTTTTGCACAACAAGAAAACTATAAACAAGGTGATAAGACAATCCCCAGAATGGAAGAAAATAATAGCAAATGAAACAACTGACAAAGGACTACTTTCCAAAATACACAAGCACCTCATTCAACTCAATACCAGAAAAACAAACAACCCAAACAAAAAGTGAATAGAAGCCCTAAACTGACATTTTTCCAAAGAAGATATACAGATGGCTAATAAATGCATGAAAAGATGCTCAACATGGCTCATTATTAGAGAAATGCAAATTAAAACTACAACAAGATATCACCTCACACCAGTCAGAATGGCCATCATTTAAAAATCTACAAACGATGAGTGGCGAGAGGGTGTGAAGAAAAATGAAGAACTTTATTGAACGACATAATTACTAATCGAAAGAAATTTTGGCCAACCCAATTCATGCTGAATGACTACTACATTTCTCAACTCATGCAAAAATGTAGAGAAGTAAGAAAACAAAGATGTGAAACCAGAAAAAAAAATATTTAAATTCTATTACTGGGAAGTAAATAGATTTAAATATTATTTCCTAATAGCATTTTTCCTAGGTTTATATATTTTTGTCAAAATATGATTATTTTGTCAAAACTTAATGTATTTTAAAAAATAACTATTTACTTAATTGAGGAGAAGCCACAGAATGACCCAAACTAAAAAATATGCCTGACCTAAGTATCTACTCTATTACTTTAATTTGAAGTGAATTTTTCTTATTTACTTGATAGTTTTCAAACTGTGTTATACTTTTATTTGTATCTAAGCAATTATAAATGAACTCTATTGCAACATTACTTACAATGGCCAAGATATGGAAGCAACTTAAGTGTCCATAATTAGATGAATGAATAATGTATGGTATCTGTATACAGTCAAATACTACTCAGCCATAAGAAAGAATGAAATCTTGTCATTTGTGACAACATGAATGGTCCAAGAGTGTATTATTCTAAGTGAAATAAGACATGCAGAGAGAGACACATACTATATGATTTCATTTATATGTGAAAGTTAAAAAAACAAAATATATGAACAGAACTAAGCAAAGACTAATAGAGTTTTGCCAAGAAAATGCACTGGTCATAGCAAACACCCTCTTCCAACAACACAAGAGAAGGCTCTACACAAGGACATCACCAGATAGTCTACACCGAAATCAGATTGATTATATTCTTTGCAGCCAAAGATGGAGAAGCTCTATACAGTCAACAAAAACAAGACCAGGTGCTGACTGTGGCTCAGATCATGAACTCCTTATTGCCAAATTCAGGCTGAAATTGAAGAAAGTAGGGAAAACCACTAGACCATTTAAGGGAATAGATCTGATAGATAGAGTGCCTGATGAACTATGGACAGAGGTTCATGACATTGTACAGGAGACAGGGATCAAGACCATACGCATGGAAAAGAAATGCAAAAAAGCAAAATGGCTGTCTGGGGAGGCCTTACAAATAGCTGTGAAAAGAAGAGAAGTGAAAAGCAAAGGAGAAAAGGAAAGATATAAGTATCTGAATGCAGAATTCCAAAGAATAGCAAGAAGAGATAAGAAAGCCTTCTTCAGCAATCAATGCAAAGAAATAGAGGCAAACAACAAAATGGGAAAGACTAGAGATCTCTTCAAGAAAATTAGATATACCAAGGGAACATTATATGCAAAGATGGGCTCGATAAAGGACAGAAATGGTCTGGACCTAACAGCAGCAGAAGATATTAAGAAGAGGTGGCAAGAATATATGGAAGAACCGTGCAAAAAAGATCTTCATGACCCAGATAATCATGATGATGTGATCACTCTCCTAGAGCCAGATATCCTGGAATGTGAAGTCAGGTGGGCCTTAGAAAGCATCACCACAAACAAAGCTGGTGGAGGTGATGGAATTCTAGTTGAGCTATTTCAAATCCTAAAAAATGATGCCTTGAAAGTGCTGCACTCAATATGCCAGCAAATTTGGAACATTCAGCAGTGGCCACAGGACTGGAAAAGGTCAGTTTTCATTCCAATCCCAAAGAAAGGCAATGCCAAAGAATGCTCAAACTACTGCACAAATGCACTCATCTCACATGCTAGTAAAGTAATGCTCAAAAATCTCCAAGACAGGCTTTAGCAATACGTGAACTGTGAAATTCCAGATGTTCAAGCTGGTTTTAGAAAAGGCAGAGGAACCAGAGATCCAATTGCCAACATCCGCTGGATCATGGAAAAAGCAAGAGATTTCCAGAAAATCATCTATTTCTGCTTTCTTGACTATCCCAAAGCCTTTGACTGTGTGGATCATAATAAATTGTGGAAAATTCTGAAAGAGATGGGAATATCAGAGCACCTGACCTGCCTCTTGAGAAGCCTGTATGCAGGTCAGGAAGCAACAGTTAGGACTGGACATGGAACAACAGACTGGCTCCAGATAGGAAAAGGAGTACGTCAAGGCTGTATATTGTCACCCTGCTTATTTAACTTCTATGCAGAGTACATCATGAGAAACGCTGGACTGGAAGAAACACACGATGGAATCAAGATTGCCAGGAGAAATATCAATAACCTCAGATATGCAGATGACACCATCCTCATGGTAGGAAGCAAGAAGAACTAAAGGGCCTCTTGATGAAAGTGAAAGTGGAGAGTGAAAAAGTTGGCTTAAAGCTCAACATTCAGAAAACGAAGATAATGGCATCTGGTCCCATCACTTCATGGCAAAAGATAGGGAAACAGTGGAAACAGTGTCAGACTTTATTTTTCTGGGCTCCAAAATCACTGCAGATGGTGATTGTAGCCATGAAATTAAAAGATGCTTACTCCTTGGAAGAAAAGTTATGACCAACCTAGATAGCTTATTGAAAAGCAGAGACATTACTTTGCCAACAAAGGTCCATCTAGTCAAGGCTATGGTTTTTCCATTGGTCATGTATGGATGTGAGAGTTGGACTGTGAAGATAGCTGAGTGCCAAAGAATTGATGCTTTTGAACTGTGGTGTTGGAGAAGACTCTTGAGAGTCCCTTGGATTGCAAGGAGATCTAAACAGTCCATTCTAAAGGAGATCAGCCCTGGGATTTCTTTGGAAGGAATGATGCTAAAGCTGAAACTCCAGTACTTTGGCCACCTCACGTGAAGAGTTGACTCATTGGAAATGACTCTGATGCTGGGAAGGATTGGGGGCAGGAGGAGAAGGGGACGACAGAGGATGAGATGGCTGGATGGCATCACGGACTCGATGGACATGAATCTGAGCAACTCCGGGAGTTGGTCATGGACAGGGAGGCCTGGTGTGCTGCGATTCATGGGGTCACAAAGAGTCAGACATGACTGAGAGACTTAACTGAACTGAACTGAAGCGGAAACAGAGTCATAATACAGAGAACAAACAAGTGGGTACCAGAGGGGAGGCGAGTGGAGGGAGGAGAGAAATAGGTGAGGGAGATTAGGAGGTACAAAGTTCAGTTACAAAGTAAGTCATGGGTATGAAATATATAGTATGGGAAATATGGTCAGTAGTATGTAGTATTTTGTATGGTAACAGATGACAAACAGATTTATCAACGTGATCATTTTGAAATGCATAGAAATATTAAATCACTATGTTGTATAGCAGGAACTAACATAGTGTTATAGGTCAATTTTACTTCAAAAACAAAACATAGTAAAAGAGATATGATTTGAGGATACTAGAGGTGGGGGTTAGGGGAAAGAGAAACTGGTTGAAGGTAGGGCTTCCCTGGTGGCTCAGACAGTAAAGAATCTGTTTGCAATACTGGAGACCTGGCTTCGATCCCTGGGTTGGGAAGATCCCTAGAAGAGGGAATGGCAGCCCCCTCTATTATTCTTGCCTGGAGAATCCCCATGGACAAAAAAGCCTGGTGAGCTATAGTCCAAGAGGTTGCAAAGAGACATCACGGAGTGACTGAGCACAGCACAACACAGTTAAAATGTACAAACTTCCAGTTATAAAATAAATAAATAGTAGGAGCATAATGTACAACATGATAAAGAATTCACACTACTATTTGTTATATATGAAAGTTGTTAAAAATGTAAATCTAAAGAGTTCTCATCACAAGGGAAATTTTTTCTATTTCTTTAATATTATATCTATAAGGGATCATGGATGTTCAGTAAACCTATTGTGGTAAACATTTCATTATGTATTGATATTTAAGTCAAATCATAATGTTGTACACCTTAAACTTATACAGTGCTATATATCAATTGTATCTCAGTAAAAGTGGATGAAAAAGATTTTAAATCAATCAACTGTAGAAACATAATGCATGTGCCAGCTTAAAATGTTAGAGGAATTTTTTAAGCCTTCAAAATAATAAAAACAATGACAAGAACAAAAACAAAACCTCTAGACAAAAAATGAATTTTAAAACTTAAAATCAATAAGAAATGCACAAAGGAAATGGTCAACATATTTAGTTCATGTGCAAAACATTATTTATGCCAATGTCTAAAACAAATGTAAAGGACAGAAAATTTTTAAAAATTTAACCATAAAATGATGGAAACAATGAAAATTATTATTCTTAATATATATTAAAATCACTAATTTATAATAAAATAAATATTAAGTAAAAAGGCAAATATAAGTTAGTTAACAAAACAATAAATACATATAGCTAATGTAAATATGCAAAAATAGCATATTAGCAATAAAATACAAATTAAATTAATAAAATGCTATTAAGAGACAAATAGAGCTAAGTGATTAAACTTTAGTTTATTAATGCCACTGAGAATGCAGCAAAAGTGTAAGTTTTATTTTACTAACGCTATTTTGAAGTTGTGGAACAGGATCAGTCACATTATGAGGATGTCTTCCCAGTTAACAATCCTTCTATCCCTCATTGTCTACAAATGCCTGAAAGTTTTCAAGGCAAACCAATCCACTCACAAGTGTGAATAGAGGGAACCATGTTGCTCTTTTGGAACACAACAAAAGCCACGGCCAGTCAGACTGTTTCTCTCATAAATGTAGATTGAGGAATAGAAGAGCAATCTCTTTGGTTAAAAGTTTAAGGTATGGTCTGGAGATCTGTGTGGTGGCCACACCTAGGCTGTGGTTTAAAGAGCGAGAAAGTGAGAGACACAGAGTAAAGGAAAGAGGACCATCAGAGAGACGTGGCAGATGACTTTCATTTCCTCTTCAGTCTCTCCCTGTGGCCCAGCCTCTGTGAGTTCTAAGAAACCTCTGTGTTACTTAATAACAAACAACTATTTTTTGTTCAATTTGATCCTGATATTTGAAAGAAGCCAAATCATAATAGAACAAATTGTTTGAAAAGCAGCTTGAAAGACAAGCCACAGGCTGAGAAAAGACATACCTGATAATGGATTGTTATCCAAAATATATAATGAACCCTTAAAATTCAACGAAAGGAATAGTAAATTAAGAAAACAATGAAATACCACTGCATATCTATAAGAAAGGTCAAAATCCAAAATACTGGCAACACTGAATGCTGGTGAGGATGTAGAGGAACAAGAACTCTCATCATTGCTGGTGGAAATAAAAAGTGGTACAGCCATTTTGGAAAACAGTTTGTCAGTTTCTTACAAAATTACACATATTCTTACCATACAATCCAGCGATCTTGCTCCTTGGTATGTACTCTAAAGAGTTGAAAACTTATGTCCACACAAAATCTTGCACACAGGTGTTTATAGTGAAAGTGAAAGTCTCTCAGTTGTGTCCGACTCTTTGCGACCCCATGTACTATACAGCCCATGGAATTCTCCAGGCCGGAATAGTGGAGTG
Source organism: Oryx dammah (assembly GCF_014754425.2). Taxonomy (NCBI): domain Eukaryota; kingdom Metazoa; phylum Chordata; class Mammalia; order Artiodactyla; family Bovidae; genus Oryx; species Oryx dammah. The sequence continues at coordinate 121,008,638 of NW_024070186.1, forward strand.
GGTAGCCTTTCCCTTTTCCAGAGGATCTTCCCAACACAGGGATCGAACCCAGGTCTCTCACATTGCAGGCAGATTCTTTACCTGCTGAGCCACAAGGGAAGCCCGGTATTTATAGTAGCCATATTCATCAGGCTTCCCACGTGGCTCAGCGGGACCCGCCTGCAATGAAAGAAACTCAGGGGATGCAGGTTCGATCTCTGGGTCAGGAAGATCCCTTAGAGGAGGGTCATGGCAACCCACTCCAGTATTCTTGCCTGGAGAATTCCATGGACAGAGGACCCTGGTGGGCTATAGCCCACAGGGTAGCAAAGAGTCTGACACAACTGAAGCAACTGAACATACACATTTATAATCAACCAAACTTGGAAGTAACGAGATGTCCTTTAGTAGGTTAACAGATAAACTGCGGTGCATCCAAACAATGGAATATTATTCAGAGCTAAAAAGAAAGGATCTACAAACCCTAAAAAGATCTAGGGGAAACATAAATGCATATTACCAAGTGAAAGAAGCCAATGTGAAAAATCTACATACTGTATGAATCCAAACACCTGTCATTCTGAAAAAACAGAACTATGGAGATCAGTGGGGCCAGGGGTTAGGAGGAAGGGAATAATGATAGGCTGAGCAAGGGAAGGATTTTTAGAGTAGTGAAACTATTCTGTATGATTCTACAATAGTTGATACACATCATTAAACATTTGTTCAAGCTAGTAGAAGACACAGGAGTGAACTTTGTATAAACTGTGGGCTTTGGGTGATAATGATGTATCATTATCAGTTGTAACAAATCAGTTACAACAAATCAGCTCATCAGTTATAACAAATATATCACTCTGGTGCAAGATATTGATATTGAGGAGGACTGTGCATATGTGGAGGCAGAGTGCATACAAGAACCTTTAGTACTTTCTGCTCCACTTTGCTGTGAACCTAAAAGTGTCCTTTTAAAAATCTTTTGTTTTTATAGCAATTTGAGACTGTTTTTAAGAACTTTAAAAATATCATAAGGAAAACTCATAATTCCATTACTAAGAACCCATCCTAAAGGATGGATATTCAAAACAAGTCTACAGATAAGTTATAAAAATGCATTGTGTAAAAAATATATTTTGGACAAAGAGTTAATTGCATTGTTAGGGGTGTGTGTGTATATATATATGGCACTAGTGGTAAAGAACCTGCCTGTCAGTGCAGGAGACATAAGAGATGTAGGTTTGATCCCTGGATTGGGAATATCCCTTGGAGGAGGGCATGGCAGCCCACTCTAGTATTCTTGCCTGAGAAATCCCATGGACAGAGGAGCCTGGTGGGCTACAGTCCATAGGATCGCAAAGAGTTGGATATGACTGAAGCAACTTGACATACACATATAGAAGTGAAAAGCAAAAAGCAATACAAACAATAAAGAAATAATAAAGATGCAGACAACTGGCTAAATTGTAATAGATTTATATAGTTCAATAATCAGCAAAAGAAAACTATTTACAAAAGCTGATTTAAAAATCTGATAAATTAATAATTTACCGTGCTAAGTAGATTATAACAGGAACATCTATTTCCTGGCTATACACAATTTTAACTCTAATAGTGTGGTTTCCACTTCATAGCACAAATAGTCAAAAAGTAATAAATCATTATTAAAGAAATTATGTATAAAATTTCAATTTTAGGATATTAGGTAGCATGGCAAATACTGGTGAAGTTCTTTGTTGCTGTTCCAGGCAAGTTTTACAGTGCTCCTCTTTATTACTGGGTTGCTATAATTTACTGACATACTCCAATTACCTAAACAATAGAAAAATTGTTCCGAGAAATTTTAAAGTGCTATTCTTTCTAAATACCATTTAGTTTAATTTTTAAACTAAATTTTCTTAGAAAATTCTCTTTATAAAAATTTTCTTAAATTTTTAAAAATTAAAATGTATTTCAAATACATTTTTGTATATGTGAAGTCTAAAAATTACAAGAATTCTGCAAGAGTAAAATAAATACATGATTACTTGTAACCTTCTCTCATTAGTGAAGACTAATGGAACTTAAAAGAGAATTCAGAATGAAAAATATGTCATTTTTAGAATAAATATTTTTCACACAATATCTAACAAACTTTTTTCCACAAAATAATTGGTTAATGATAAAGCATTCAAATTTCAATTTTTGAAAGCGTATTCTCATCAACATTAATATTAAATTTAGCATGAAGCAACCAATTCCAAGTTAAACATTCCATGATATAAAATTTCAAAAGAATTGAATGGAGCATAAGTTCCTGCTTATATCAATAATATCTATGTTTGTCAGGTTACATCTCATCCCTATACCGTCCCTAGTGTACATTCTAAAGATAATATTGCATTCATTTATTTATATGCAGAAACCATGATCATTGTGAAACTGTCATACAGATAATTATCATCAAAACAATTATTTGTAGTATTTTTTTTTCATAGTCTTATACTGTCAATATACTTTGTGTGGAAAGTTTGTGCTCATTGAAGGTTCTGGAGCAGAATGGCTAAGATCAGAGGCTCTGGCAGAATTAAGCTCAGTGAGAATGGTACAGATCTCACAAAGATGCTGTGAAATTTGCTGACATAACTGTGGAAAGTGACTAGAACAGTGTTGCCATCTAGTAAGAGTTCACGAAGTGAGTACCTCTGGTTGAGCAAATTGAAATCAAGAGAGAGATACTGTCGCTCATGTTCATCTTGTCTATAAATGACTCCAACTTTAATATTTTGTCATTTCCTATTTATGATATAGGAAAATTCAATTGTTCTTACAGTTTTTCAGGATTGCACTGTGTATGAATCAGTAGTCAGTAATATAGTCATTCTCACATTTAGTCTTCTATGCTTCTTTTTAAAGACTCTGCTTCTTAAAATTGTGTCCTGTACTTTTATATTATTTTTCAGATTTAATGAAGTCATCAGAAAAAAGGAAAAAGCAAATCTCATACATATATATTTGTCATTGTGTCCATAGCAAAGAGGCACCCGGTATCTTTCAATTCATTGCAGCATTATTTCTTAGAGGGACACTTTTTTATTTTGAAGTTCTTGATTCCTTTCTAAAAGGTCTGAATCACTGAAGTCGTCAAATTAAGTTTCAGATTTCTCCTTTACCTTCATTCCCTTCCCCTCTTGGGCATGGATTGTGTTTGGGTAAGAAGGAAGACTGTCCAGATTGATAAAGCAATACCCCTGGGAAAAGATGATTAACATGTATAAAGGGATTTCCCTGCAGTATAAATACCAGCATGCGCTCTCTTGGTGCTTCAGAGCCTCCCTGATGTATATATGCAGGTAGTGAGATTTGAAACGGCGCTTTGAGATGGTAATATAATAAAACTGACTTGAGGAGTGGCACGTCTTCTCCGTTTTCTATTCTTTTGTGGGAATGAGTTGCCAACCTTTTACTTCGACTGATACCTTTATACCTCTGAATTCTGAGTCTTCTGCAACTCTGCCTCTGATAATGCATCCCAGTGCTGCGGAGTGCCTACCGGTCTCCAACCACGCCACCAACGTGATGTCCACAGGTACTAACTTTATAACGGTCTACATGCGGCTGCGCCTTAAGATGTCAGGATGGGTGCTTTGAATCTTGTTAGTTTAGAATCTCATTTAAAAAAAAAATTTAATGTGTATTAAGTTAAATATTCAGGATATTAAAGAAGCCAAAATGCCTAAGAAAATATTCAAGAAATTTAGTAAGTGTAGTAATTTCAAGTGTTGTTGATTTTATTATAAAGATCTGTCTTCTATATAAGTAAACAGTGAGTCTGAAAACTATTTCTATGCAAACATGTATGGATAAAGAGTAAAACTAAAGAAATAATGTAAAATAACTTAAAAGGTGATTTTTTTTCGTCTTAGAGATTTATTTGGTTTTTAGATTACATTTATTACCATGTCTAAAAAATGCCGTACACCTCATAGTAAACACAACTGAATGATTCCTACTACCAACAACAGTGGGTTTTAAAGAATAAAATAATTAGATGTTTAAATACACTTGACTCAGATGGTAAAGAATCTGCCTACAATGCAGGAGACCCAGGTCTGATCCCTGGGTCAGGAAGATCCCATGGAGAAGGGAATGGCAACCCACTCCACTATTCTTGCCTGGAGAAGTCCAAGGACAGAGGAGCCTGGCAGGTTACAGTCCATGGGGTCACAAAGAGTCGGACACAATTGAACGACTAACACTTTCACTTTAAATACACTTAACTTCTTTAGAATAATTAAAAACTCAGAAATCAAGTCTAGAGGCAGTATAATATTTATTTGTTTATTTATAAAACTTTTTATTTTATATTGGAGTACAGCTGGTTAGCAATGTTTTGATATTTTCAGATGGATAGCAGAGGAATTCAGCCATACATATACTATATCCATTTATACCCAAATTCCCCTCTCATCTAGGCTAGAGGGAATATAATATTTAGAACCCATGAACTGATTTGAATTTTTTCAAAATTTAGTTCTGAAGAGATTTCAACCGTTAACCAAGTTTTTATATTTTCTTATATAACTTTCATAGATGAAACTTAAAATTAATTCAAATATATTGTCTCAAACACAACCAAGCAAATAAGTATGTTTTGTTAATGTGTCCACTTTTTACTCAGTAACAAAGGGTTTTGATTAATAAACAATGTCTTGGGTAAATGTCTGTTAAATAACACTTTTCACTTGTAAAGCAATCTAAATATGAACTAAATTTTATAAATTTAAAAATCAATTTGAGTTGATACATTTATATGCCAATTTAAAATCTTTTAACCTTATATTTTGTTAATATTAAGCAGCTTTGAAAGTTATATGTAAGTTTGGTATTAATCTTCAACAGAATTTTCAAGTATCTGAAGATCATATATCTAGATTTTGGGAAAATTATTAATGTAGAGATTTTTTTATCTACTGAAGAGTCTCAGAATTTAATTAAACATATATTGATGCAAATATCCTCAAACATGGTTTTAAAAAATTGTAATAAAGTATTTTTACGAAGAGGTGTAGTATAAGTAAATTTAAACAATTATCACATATTGTTGTATTGTTGTATTGTTCAGTCGTTAAGTCATGTCCAACTCTTTACAACCCCATGGACTGCAGCATGCCAGAACTCCCTGTCCTTCACTATCTCCTGGAGTCTTCCCATACAATTATCACATAGCTAATTGTGTATTTTAAATAATGGACATTTAAATAGATTGAGAATGAGACAGATAACACATTGTTTGCATAATATACTGTATGTGGATAGTATTTGGCTAGAATAAAAATTGGAATTGAGGTTAAAATTAAGCAAGTTTAAGCTCAAAACCCTATTTATTTTAAAATAAATAAAATTAAATAAATAATGTATCTAGTAAATTAGTTTGTCATTTATACGACTTCCCCAAATCAGCAAAACAAAAGGAATTTAAACCTTGGAAGTAAAAAAAATCATAATTAGTAAAAATGTCCTAAATGGCTATTGTTATTGTTTTAAATAGCAATAGCATTGATTTTATAATTTCTCCATCAAATTGTAATCATACAGATCTAATTGTCTAGGTAAAGAATTAGAAATGATTATAATGAGGGGGAAATGGCAACACACTCCAGTGTTTTTGCCTGGAGAATCCCAGGGACGGGGGAGCCTGGTGGGCTGCTGTCTATAGGGTCGCACAGAGTCAGACACGACTGAAGTGACTTAGCAGCAGCAGCAGCATAATGAGAGCAGCAGTTGGATATTCAATGCGTTTCATGTTTGTTTAATTTTGGAATGCATAGAAATCATTATAACACAAAATGACTTCAGTTCTATGTGTCAGTTGTAAAATGAAAATTTATACAGATACTTTAAAATATTAAAAATGAGTTATAGTTAGAGAAAATGTTTTACTTTATGTCTAATTGATAGACTACATATTTTCAAAAAGGACTATAAATATCTTCTAATATCTCATATTATTCAAGAAGATACAATTATATTTTTGAAAATCCACCACTCTATTCAGGATATAATGGGGAAAAGTAGAAAATAAGATACATAAGAAAACATTGATTAGTGATTTTATTGTTAGTAGTTCATTGTGATTCATGTTGAAAACTTGATAAAAGTTAAATAATTCAAATTTAATTTCAAAGTACACCTCAATTCAGTGATACTTGTAGCTATTTATAAATGAAGTTAAATTATACGCTGGATTCAACCTTTATAAACCTCTAGTTTGACCAGCTTCATCATTAGAATTGTTCAATTAATTGTGTGCATGCAGAAAATCTACAAGCTCATGGTTTCAATACCAGCCTAAATACATTGTACATTGTCACAGAGTTTTTGTAAGCCTCTGAATTTAATGGAGTTTTATGATCATACCCAATAAAAGGCTAGTGGCTCTGCCACTTCCTCTTTGATGGAAGAAATGTGTTAGGTGAATAAGCAGAAGTAAAAGTAAAGACAGATGAAGAGTTGATTTCTGCATTCATTGCTCCAGAAAGAGACAATTTTATAGTACCATGTTATACGAGAATTTTAAGAGACTGTCCTCTGGTCAGTTCTTTGCAGTCTCTACATTGGGTGAAAGCTGCAAAAATTCTGCAGCTTCTGGTTGTGTGCGTGTGCTCACTCAGTCATGTCCGACACTTGGCAACCTCATGGACTGTAGCCCACCAAGGTTAAAACTGGTCAGTCACGCCAACCCAAAGCACTGGATATAATTAATGAAGGCTTTAGTCCACTGTGATGATTCATGAACTCATTACTTGGGAAAATGTTCAACCCCTAGTTTTAGCATACTCATCAGAGAACTGCCCCCAAATGAGAAGAAATTATTGGCAAATAACTTTAAGAATAGCATAAATGTGTACTTTTGAAATGAAACGAATGTGTCTTGAATCCTCATACATTTTCTTACCAGTCCCGTCTATTTTGTCTTTGATCCAAACTCCTAAATGTTTGTGCACATGTTTTGTGGTGACAACATTGGGAAACACAGCAACAGGACTTCATTATTCTGTTCCTTCCTGTCATTATGGAAACCAGTCATCGACATATGGTGTGATGGCAGGTAAGAAAAATTGTCTTTACATGTAAGATTGAGTTTGGGGATGCTTGGATGCATTTTCTGGGTCAAAGGGAATCTTGACCAGAGTGTATCATGAAATTCAGATCTCCTAACCTTAGAAATTGCTGCTAAATCTACCACTTACTATGATGGTCCCTGATCTGTAACACCTTCAGAGATCATAATGGTTATACCTGATCACTGCTGTTCTCCACAAGTCTGAAATGAACTGCTATGCTTCTTAAACTCCTGTGTTTGCTTTGTGTGATTTTTATTCTAATTCTCTGTTGCCAAACTGCTAATTGTCACTTTTTTATGCCATTGGTGGGCTTGCCTCCAGTAATAATAAGGTAGCTTTATGTAACTATTTAAATTTAAAAGTAAATTAACTAAAATAAGGTCAGATTTAAAATTCCTCAGTTGCCAACAAGTCAGCAAAATCTTTAAATGACCACTTCATTGCCCGCCTCCATACCAACAGGGTTAATGATTATGAGGTACGGAACTTAATAGTCATCATTTCCCTTGAGATTTTGGCTGTTCCTTCGGTTCCTGAATTTAAAATAAAACAGGAAAGTGTTTAATAATCTTTTGTGGCTACCAAAGCAGACAGACTAACTTATAGAGCATTTTCCTCATCACAGTATTTCTTTTGGCCATTTGGTCTATAAAGATAAATAAGACATTGAAGGCTAAGAGAGATTTGCAGCTGCTTTAGCAATAGTTGAATCTTTGGCAGCCCTGTCTGAGATGTCTGAGTCTTGGATAAGATTGAAATAGTATAAGTTACATACTTATTTCCCTCTGGATAAAGAAAGCATCACTAGATCAAGATAAAGTATCTTGTTTGTTGACACTTAAATGAAGGTTTTGTTAGCAAATTTCTTAAGGAAAGGAAAATCTGACCTAAGAGATCCACTCATCACAAAATTTATGACTTAATTTTAGACTGTGGCTATACAGTAATTTTTTTGTGCACAGAAATTATTTAGAAATCTCTTAATCTTTTATTTCTGCAGCAAGAAATAATTTCAGTGACAATAAAGTACTAATGTTCTATGTGAAAAATATAAATGTGTGTGTGCATGCTTCTGTGATAGTTGTTATCTAAGTAGGTAATGTAAAAAATCAAACATAGATTTATGCCTATAAATTTGAAATTAAATTGAACAAAGAATCTAGTTCACCAACCTTTAATTTCTAAAAATTTCTCAGATTAACACTAAATAAAACATTAAAACTTTAAAATGATATATTCCAGAACAAATTAGCTTTCCCTACATTCTGTTAGAAAGCATTCTGAACAAATTCATATCCTCACCTTTATGATGAAGTGAAAACTGATGTTCTTAATGGTTACCTTTAAATCCTAATGTCTCTCTTCAATAATTAAAAAATAGGAAAAAAAAAATAGGGAAAGTCGTATTTTTCTTCCTCTGTGAAAACGGACCATTTATGATTCGTGTACTTAGCTGTTAATCAGTATCCATGGTTAATGAGAGGATCTCTCATTGAAGATGAACTACTTTCATTATAGAAATAGTAGAACAATGTGCATTTAGCCACTAGCGCTGCTGGTCAAATGCTTTCTGTGGCCTCCACCACACTTGGATTACAGACACAAGAAATGACGAGCTCATAGACATCTGCTACTCTTTCTTGGAGGAGAGAGTCCTTGCTGTTCCTTCACAGTAATTCCCAGGGACCCAGGTGCAAATTAAGTCATCTCTGCACCCCGCAAGGGGCAGCAATGAGTGGAGGTTAGCACTCAGACCAAACACTGTGAGATCTAGGTAGAACACCAGATCTAGGTAGAAGCTGCTGAGTTCACAGCTGGCCTGAGAAATCTGACATCCTTCCCGTTTCCAGGGTTGCAGATAACAAGCCCAGGTTCACACTGAGAGTCCACAGGCAACTCAGGTTTTGCTGGTCCAAGTTTCTTCAGCAGGCCCTCAGCAAACTCTCTTCTTCATTAAAAGTTAAAAAGGAGAGGTCTTTGGAAAAACCTTTTAAAATGATTCAAAGCCCAGGTTGGTGATAATAACAAAAAAATTGATGTCCTAAGCTTTGGAGGTATCGCTGTAGTCTTAAACCAAAATTACATATATTTTGTCACTGAAAGAAAAATTCACCATGGCAAGCATAGAGATTATATTTGAATATTTTTGAGAGGGTGATCATTAAAATGTGATGTGCTTTGTAATTTGTTACAATGTCACTATTTTGACATATATTCAGTACTGGCCTTTGCATCACGGCAGATTAAATCTCAGAGAATCTGAACCTTTCCGCTGTCATCCCCAGAGAAGCTACACAAATTGAGTTATAAAACACAGGGATTCAGAAGTATTCAGGAATTCAGAAAAGGTTTAAAATACACAAGAGAAACCTGGTAATGTCATTTGAATTTTCTGAGAAGTCTCAGGCATTCATCAAATCAGCCACTTGCACACAGTGTGCAGAAGCGTCTAATCACCAACAGCGAAGGCGCATTGTCATATACTCCATATAAAAGAGAAGCTGCAGAAAAAGCCATATTTCAAAGGGTGTGAAATTGCTTTATTTGAATATAGTTATTTTATCCCTATACTCTGATGCTTATATTTAGTCTGAGCATTTCATTAAATTAATAACCCACTGGAAAGCAAGAGCTACAGCTCATATTTTAAGCTAAGGTTGGTAGGAAGGATTCTAATCATCAGATGAATCCTCTGTGCCTCATAGTCCAGGTGTGGGGATATCAAATAGAATGGCTGGTGGGGTGAAATGAATTAGCCACACCAGGAACTAGTTATTAACCTCGTTCAAGTGAGCATCTCAAAGTGTTAGTCTCTTCACATCCAAGTTGTGATGGGTACCATACATAGCTCTATCGGAGCTGAGTTATGGCAGCTTTCTACCAACTCAGCCTGGTTTTCTCCTTGATCTTCTCTTCAGATACATTCATAGTTAAATTTCTTCTTCTGTCTCTTCTCTCCTAAGTACTTAAATAATTCAAAAGCCTACAGGATGGATAATAGGAAAGAGGGAATTACAAATACTATTCAAAAATCTCTTCTAGATAAACACACAAGAAAAGTAATAACAAAAACCTTTCAAAATTCTGATTTCTGGGTATACAAGGTGGTGTTTGTTCTCATTTGTAAAGCTGGGTGCAAGTTGGAAAGCAAACTTAGTGAGCTGTGTACCTTGTCCACTATCCTGTGTAAACTGGGCCAATCAGCTACATGGTAATGACTGCTAAACCCAGCAAGGTTATGTGTCATAATGGCCACCCAAGATATGCAGTAAGAGTCCTTGATTAAAAATTGATCATAAGAGGAAAGCAAAAGAGCTGATGTTGGAAAATTATTCAAGGAGATGAATGCTCTTTTTTAATGAGATGTGGATAATAAGAATAAAAGATGAGTATAGCTGAAAAGTGTCTTTTCCATCTGGGCTAGGACGAAAGGTACCAGAAATATGTTTCACATTTACATAGGAAAACAGTCTACTTTGGAAGCCATCTCTTCATTCTTGTCTTTTTTCTATTTCCTTTTTTCTTTAGTTTTATTTTTGCCTCACTTATTCTGGATGTGTTGACACTAAGGGAAGAAGTATTTCTGACCATCTTTTGCCTCTGGATCATGAAAGGCACCTGCAGTAGCATGGACACTGTGTATTTTCCTTAAATTATGTAGCATCTGTCTCAACTTCACAACTCAAAAGCCGCCACAGGCAATCTGTAAACAAATGGCCATGGCTGTGCTCCAAATCAACCTAATTTACAGAACTAGGCAGAAGACCTGTTTATGCGTGGATAGGATGTAGCAATGCACAAAAAAGAAAAAAATCACAATTCAAATTTATGATTTGTTTCACATTGTCATGCATGAACATAAAAAAAAGAAAATAAATGGAAATATTTAAATGAACTTTGCTGTGCATATCTACAGCAAGGTGGAGGTATTTTACTGTGTCCTTCTGCTTCCCCTGTCTGCTCTTTTAAAGCTTCTAGCCCACAACCTCAGAGATGTTGTCAGTTAGCATCTGGCTGAGCCACGTGCTGCAGAAAAGCAGTCTTCCCCGTGTCATGGGACCTTGAATCAGGTGCCTGTAAGGCACGCTGGACCTCAGCTTCCCACCATCTGCTTTTAAAGACATAACCTCTGTTCCTCTCCCTCCTCTGCTGTCCAGAAGTCCATGCAGAGCAGTTCAGAGAGGCTATGGCAGATTAATCTGAAGAGTGAAAATCCATCTTGGACTGTAAAGAATGTACAAACCCTTCCAAGCTATTTAGGTGTGCACTTGTTCTAGGCTTATAGACAAGTTTGGTTTATCAGTGTTTTGGAAAATATTCATGAAACTTCTGCGGCACACAACATCCTGCATCTTTTCTCTCGATGCTCAAACCCCGACTTCTTAATATTCCAGGTTTTAGAAAAACCTTTTAAAATACCTTGTCACATATACCATACCAATCAATCCCCATTTCCCCCCAAATATAGGATCATATAATAGAAATCAGTTTGTCTGACTGTGCTTGTGACTGTCCCAAATTTCTGTTTAACATTAGTTTCAGGAAAACTATGTCCCTGTGGATAATTGTGGATACTTTCAGTTAATGAAAAATAACACAGCACACATTGTGTTTTCCTTTCTCCTCTGGATGCCAAACTTTTGAACATGGTATTTCTTGTGTACTCTTTATGGACTCATGTTCAAATTTATTTTCTAAATGTCCATTTCTCCAGAGTGTTTATAATGTATACACTAGCTTTAAATCTTTCCATAAATAGAGATGACACACTTCCAATATTTTAGTAAATATTTATAATACTTTTGTTTGAAAGCATTTGTTTAATGTGGCCAAATATATTTAAGATGCAGAATCCTTGAGTTATTTGATATCCCTGAGTACAGATTACCTGAAAAATGAACTGATTATTGATGTGGCTTATTGCAGTGTTCACTGGGCTTCACTTCTAGTTTCAGTTGTATAGTGAATTCATCTTAGCACCCAAGGAAAGTTATTTGTTTTTATATGGGTTTTACATTGTGGATAAAAAAATACACATTTTTTTCCTCTGAAAATAAAGCAAAAGTCCTTAGATATATATTAAGTAAATGTTAATATAAAGGTGATAAATTTTTTTATATATTAGTATTTTACTTAACTGGTAGAAATTTAAAACTAATATTAGGCCAAAAATGAGCTTTGTTAAAATGTAACAAACATTTTAAAAATTGAATCTTGTAATAAATTAAAAATTGATAAAATTGCTTTTTAAAATTTTATCTGGTCTATTCAATGTACCACCCACTAAAGCAAAAAGTGAATGATTAACAACAACAACAAAAACTGGATAGTTTTGATTTTTGAAAGTAATATGAATTGCTTTAGACAGAAATAGTTTCTTTTGTACATTTTTTATATCCATGAAACAGCTAAACTTATTTTATGATATTTTGCTTAATTTCTCACTTGTATGTATTTTGTTTCAGAAAAATAATAGTCTACTGGATAGGGGTACACTTCAAAATTATATTTTCTCATATAAATAATATGAGCCAACAATTTACTGACTTGCAATATTCTTTGCTCATTACATATTGATATATTAATTTAAGATTTATATATTCTGGCAAAATACACTATTACTCATGTCTGATTTCTAACTGTATTTATAGAGAAATTATAAATAGCATAAAACTGATGTATTAGTACGTTTCTAAGAATGATTACTGCCTATATTCTATAGTCATTTATATTTAATTTATACTCATAAGAAAAATGATTAATTATTGAATATTTTATTTATATCAAAATGTCTTAGTTATACCTATGTCATTTAATATAAAGTGAAATCCTTAGGAATAAAAATGTAATATACTGCTGAAGAAAACAGAAATAAAATGTGTTGGAATTTGGCTTATACCATTCTGTCACCCATATTCCCTGACTGAGACAGTCTCTTCTTTCCAAGTGAAGAATAAAATCTAGAAGCAATTAAACAATTAAATCATGTAGTTTTTTGAGATTTCTCATTTAACTAACTCAATGGATTCAGTGCTTCATCATTTATGAGGGATTATGTATCATATCTAGACTTGCACCCTTCCTTGACACTTACTTTTTCTTCTTAAATAGTAATCAAGAAATGATTCCATCATAGTATATGATTTGCAAGAATCTTGTTGCTGACCTTCTAATAGATCTTTAAAAGTTACTTTTTGTCAGCATCCATCATTACCATTAAATCTGTTTAAACCTTATTAATGTATTTTGTGTTCTCATAATTTTCTTTTCGCCTGCCTCTACTAAATTAAGCATTTACTGATAAAACATTGGATTTCTTAATGCTGTAATATCAATTTTTCAATGCTATAAAAATTTCCCAGCATAGCACTTAACATACACCTTGATTATAATTAAGAAAATAGAGATCAAAATATACATTCTGGTAGAGTTGAATCTCAGATTCACAATAACAGATGAATAGATTTTGTTTGTTTGTTTTTGGGGAGCCAAGCTGAATCCCATAACTAGGAATCAAACCCAGGCCTCCTATACTAGAAGGATGAAGTCTTAACCACTGGACCGCAAGGGAAGTCCCTAGATGTCTTTTAAGAGAAAAACAATGATGGAAAACTCACACTTTTTTGAAATTTGCTTATTTCTATTTAAATTATTTGCAAGTCCCTGGTTCTTTCCTTTGGCTTTGCATTATCTTTGTTTTCGCTGCTCCCAGGAAGGTGGGAAAAAATGATCCCATTTATACTAAGCTACACTGACTTTTACTTCAGAAAACCGAATGTCAGGTAACCTTTTAGAACTGAGACTGGCCTTCACAGAAAAATCTGATGGGCCAAAATTTTCCATGTATCAAAATGAGGAATAATTACAAATGGTCCTTTTCTTGTTGTTACAGGGAGCTTAACCCCTTGTCTTTATAAGTTTCCTGACCACACGTTGAGTCATGGTTTTCCTCCCATGCATCAGCCTCTCCTTTCAGAGGATCCCACTGCCGCTGATTTCAAGCAGGAGCTCAGGCGGAAAAGCAAATTGGTTGAAGAGCCAATAGACATGGATTCTCCAGAAATCCGAGAACTTGAAAAATTTGCCAATGAGTTTAAAGTGAGAAGAATTAAGCTAGGTAGGTGCTTGTTAACAGCTGTGGGACACACAACCCCATCTGCAAAGTCTTACGCTATTACTGTTTAGTGTCTTACACGCTGCTCAGAAATCTAAGACAGTTCTCATTCTACATCTCTACTGTGGATGTAAGTTACTTGAATTATGAAAACCTACAGAAACCTTCATTTCCTTCTAAATTCTTAGCAGCCAAAATGTATAGATTTCTAAATTAATGGTCTCTTTTTCAAACATAAGTTCAGAAATACCTTTGTTTTATTTGAATTAATACCTTTGTGTGATTCAAAGGCTAAAAGCTGTGTGAATTGTATCCCTCTGCTTATCCTTCCTGTTCATCAATGTTATTAGTTTCTGTGTATCCTTCTGTTCTATGCATATTCATATAAGCAAATTCATGTATTTTTTCATATAGACGTTTTTCATTTGACTATTTTGGAGAGCTCTCAGTATTAGTTTTTTAGAGAGCTCTTCTTTTTAATGCATCTCTCAATTCCATTTTATGAATATATTACCAGTCTCCTACTGATGGAATTGAGATGGTCTTCAGTCTTATGTTACTGAAGACAATGATGCAATGATTAACTTCATAAATAGCATTTTGCACCTATAAAAATATATGTGGAGGGAAAGTGTTAAAAGCAAAATTGCTTGATTGAAGAGTATGTATATTTGTAATTTCAATAGATGTCAAATTGGTCTCTATGTAAGTTCTAACAAATCTTATTGCCACCGTGAGTATCTCCTTTGCCACTCTTCAGAATATGAATTCTGTTAAGGCAGAAGTTTTTTGTTTTTTGTTTATTTCCTTTAGCTTTCTCCTTAATGGCATGTCCTCAGCACTTGGAACAGTGACTGGCATGTAGAATAAAAAATAGTTATTGAAGGGAAAAGATGCTATTAAATCTGTTGGACCTTTGCAAATCAGTTAGGTGAAAGTAGTAGTTTCATTTTAAATTTCCCTTATGAGTGAAGAGTGAAAGAAGTTCTTTCATGTGTTGGACAGTCATTTGTAATTCCTTTTCTGTGAGCGATCTGTTCATAGCCTTTGCTCACTTTCTAGGGTGAAGTGTTTTTAATGTAAATAATCATAATAATTAACCTTGATTTAAATGCATGAAATATATTCTTAATGGACTGAACTAATAGTATAAACTTCTGCATTTGTGGACTGAGCCATTGGTAACTTTTAATGATATCAATTGATGGGCATTGTATGTAATCATTTTATGCATACAGGTATATAGCCTTGGGCCCTGAATTAATATGTATTACTATTTGTCATAAACACAGCAGTAGGCATCTTTATAACATTCATTTTCAATTTACTTTTTATATGACTGTGAATGTTTCAAATTCTACATTGATGACATTTATCAACATATTCTGAGAATGTTTGAGACAATCTATGAAAACTTTTTGCCTGGAGATAGAAGCATTACCAAATGATATAATAAATGCTTGGCGATATACATAAAATGTTGTGTGACCAAAGTCTCATAATAAACATGCTTTTAGGGAAAGTAAACACAGTTCTTAGTTTTATTTGGTAACTTCAACATGTTGAATTTTTCACTCTTACAGTTGAGATAAAAATATTTGTGATATATCACCATATATTTTATGTATTATATTTAATATCTATAGATTTTGAGCATATTGCAACAGATGCCTAATAATAATGATTAGAGAGAAATTTTAAATGTTAAGGATTCCCTGGTAGAACACCTATGCTATATTGTCTAGAAACATTTCTTATATATTTTTGCAAAGTGTGTATAACACATTTATCCAGTTTGGCTAAATATGAATGGCAGATGTTCCTATCTGAAATCTTTTGACTTCTAAAATATTAACTTATTAACTAGAAGGAATTTTTTAAAATACCAGACAATTCTACACTGAATAACGTTACTGTTATTCTAAATTGCCAACAAATATATTGTTAAAAGCAATATTTAATAGTTGACAAAGATACATACACAAATTTACACAATAGTGGACCAAAATCAGTGTTTCTTGCAAAACTGAAGCTGATGGCCTTTGTTGTTCTTTCACAGGATATACCCAGACAAATGTTGGGGAAGCTCTGGCAGCTGTGCATGGCTCTGAATTCAGTCAAACAACTATCTGCCGATTTGAAAACCTGCAGCTCAGCTTCAAAAATGCATGCAAACTAAAAGCAATATTATCCAAATGGCTGGAGGAAGCCGAGCAAGTAGGAGGTACAAAAGCTGTGTTTCTGGAAACAGTGATGTTTTAACCTAAAAACAATAGTTTCCCTCGGTTGAATTTGTGCTAAAGCGAGAGGTTTGAAGTTTGGTTTGATTTTTCTCTTTGACATGAAAAATAAGTATCTTGTTTCATCACACTATAAAGAAAAGCAAGGCCAGTGAAAGCGTAGAAATAAAGGTATTGAGAAGGTAAATAATCAGAGAATAAAATATATAGGGAAAGTTTCTACACAATGTGGCATAGGTGTAAAGTGGTGAAATGATTCTTTTTAATGTATCCAGGTTTTTTCCTGCTGTGCTATATACTGTAGTAATTATTCATGAATCATTTTTATAACCTAATATAAGTGTAGCCAGACCATTTGCACACACCGTTCTTTCTAGTGAATAACAAGCAATTGCTAGATGAACAATTTAAGGTGATAAAATTATTTACTTATATTAATGTCAAAGCTGGCTAAAGAGCAAGGTTTGATAGCGTTTAGAGCAACTGTTTCAACAAAGATAGGATATGATTTAAAGACAACTGTTAATATTTATAAAGTTAGTATTTTTTTTCTGTGTCAACAGTTTAACCTAGGGCTTTTAATCGAAAATGATGTGTACTGCAAAAATTTAAAACAAAAACGTATGGTAATTCTATTTTGTATTGTTTTATAAAGAAACTTTAAATCCAAATCTGATAGTTTAAAAAAAAAACCTGCTTTGTATTTGTAATTATTCACTGTTTTTGCAACACAGCTTTATACAATGAGAAAGTTGGTGCAAATGAAAGAAAAAGGAAACGGAGAACAACTATCAGGTATACTTTTGAGATATTAAAAGTTAGTAGAGAAGAAAATGATATTTTAAAATGTAATGAGCATTTGAGTATCATATAGGTTCAGTATAACATAAAAATGAATAGAGCCAATTGAGAAAATAAGATAGGTGAAAAAGCACAACATTCAATAAAGTACTGCTGAGAAACAGCTGGAAATTTAAAATTTGATGGAAAAATATGTACTGTTTGATTCAAGAACAGTTTTGCTCTGCAAGTTTTGGATAAAACAGAAGCTGTACAATCACAGCGAAAAAGAATGACTGTTTCTACTGTTGGTTTAGACATAAGTCTTGCTTTGGGAAAGACCCCATGGACTGTAGCCTACAGGCTCCTCCGTCCATGGGATTTTCCAGGCAAGAATACTGGAGTGGGTTGCCATTTCCTTCTCCAGGAGATCTTCCTGACCCAGGGATTGAACTCGGGTCTTCCACATTGTAGGCAGATGCTTTACCATCTGAACCACCAGGGAAGTCAATATGTTATCTATGTTATTACAAATTAACAATACTGGTCACTAGTATTTTAGTTGCTTAAAGTTCAAAGTGACTTCTAGCATTTCAAGCCAGATTGTTCATTTATCTTTTTGTAGTTTCCATTAGGTTCATGGAGGAATTGCTAAAATACAGGTTTTGTTTTGGTTGGTTGGTTGTTTGTACACTAAACATTTCAATAACCTGAGTTCTGGGGGACGTTTAGAAATGCATACAGAATTATTTTCTTCTCAGTAAGTCAGTGCCCTCTTGTGGCAGAAAGTGGGTAAACAATGTCTGGGTTCCCCTCCTTATTTATTTATTTATTTTTAAATAATTTATTTATTTTTAAGCCCTAGTTTATTTATTTATTTATTTATTTTTAAATTTATTTATTTATTTTTAAGCCCTAGTTTATTTATTTATTTAATTTCTTCCTGTGACTCTGGTAAAAGGAGCCTACGTGAGACAAGCATCTAAATGTTCAAAAAAACTTCACATTTATTATTGTTGAAGAGCTTGGAAGGTGTTTTCAGAGTCTTTAGGTTTCCTTTTTACGTTAATGTTAATACTAATGTTTAGGAAATTTAACCTAACTTGATTTCTATCATCTCCGTTCTTCTTTCCTGCCAACTCCCCACCTCCCAGTATTGCTGCTAAAGACGCCCTGGAGAGACACTTTGGAGAACAGAATAAGCCTTCCTCTCAGGAGATCCTGAGGATGGCTGAAGAACTAAACCTGGAGAAAGAAGTGGTGAGGGTTTGGTTTTGTAACCGAAGACAGAGAGAAAAACGGGTGAAAACAAGCCTGAATCAGAGTTTATTTACTATTTCTAAGGAGCATCTTGAATGCAGATAGGCTCTCCTATTGTGTAATAGCGAGTTTTTCTACTTTTCATTCCTTTCTCTTCTCCAGCCAAAATAGAAATTAGTTATTTGGTTAGCTTCAAAACATCACATCAGTAATTTTTGCAGAAGTGTTTCTCTTCTACTTTAAAAACAAATACAATTTAAATTATTTGATGAATTATTCTCAGAAGGCATATTGTACATTTTAAGCCAAAAACTAATAGGATTAAAACAATGATTCTGTCCCTCTCACTATATTTTTCCCTCTATCTCTCCCTAACACACACACACACACACACACACACACACACACACACACAGGAGTATGCACATGTGGTCTTTTAAAGATTCTTTTTGCAAAGGCTGTATATCTGCTTTTTAATATTTTAGTCAGTTCTGTCACATAAAGAATATCGGTAGAGAAGATCCAATTAGAAAATTCCTTACCTGATGCCTTGCTTGCCATCAATTTTAATAGTTTGTTTGAACTAAAAGTTTTGCACTTAAGAACCAGAGGTGCCTTAGAATTTTATTATTGCATTTAGGAATAAATCTTAATCAGAAGTGACACCTTTGAAGTAATAATTAGGGCACAGAGCCCAAAGAAGTGTTTCAAAAGAAATTTGTAGAAATATTAATTTATGATCTTTTTATTCTTCCCAGACATTAGCTTTTTGATGTTTAGCTATGGAAAATATGCTTTATGGATTCTTGAGCCCCACACTACTGTTTCTATAAGCTATAAAAGTACAAGGAAGATGTCTGGCTTACTTGCTATTTCTCCAGTGCCTGGGAAAGCCTTTGCTCACAGCGGAAAGAAATCTTTGTGAAATGAACAAGGGAGTTTACTCTTAACAGTGGCTACAAACTTGAAGAGAGTCAAATTTAATACCATAGCTCATTTTTGAAATCTCACAACCTAGAAAATCATCTGGGGTCCCATCAGAAAAGAGGATCATTTTTGGTTTAATTAGTTAAAATATGATTTATTGTTAATGAAAAAATTTGCTGTATTGAGCTTTTCAATTCAGGGAGTTGCACCTTAAGGAACATGTATTTAATGAATAAGACTGTGCACCACTGTACAGCATATGGAATATAGCCAATAGTATATAGTAACTTTAAATGGAGTATAATCTATAGAAATATTGAATCACTGTTGTACACCTGAAATTAACATATTGTAAATCAACTATACTTCAATTTAAAAAAAGAATGCACTTCTTTAAAACTTGTAGGTAGAAGCAAACTGTGATGTGTTACCACAATCAAATAGCGACTTTGTTTTGTATTTTGAATGTCAATCTGCTGGCAATGTTTACCTAACTTATTTTATATAACAAAAAATGGGAACAGTTAGACTAAATTTCTTTATTTAGAATGTTTACTAAATAAACTATACTGTCCTGTCTCTTGCTTTTTGTAATGTTAATAAAGACTAAGGATTATGCAGATCATAATCTATGTAGATTATATATATATATATGTGTGCACATAATCAACATCAATTGGGTAGCTGGAAACACTGATATATTATTAAAAGCAAACAAAACAAAATCAGTTTTCAGTGGCCTGATAACCCATGCTTAAGTACACATCTAGCACCCAGGAGGTGTTAAATACTATACAGATACATACATATATATATATATTTTTTTTATGTATACTATGTATATATAAAGACTTTTCATGACAGTAAATTCCAAATTATTCAGCTGTGTGGATTTGTAACTTTTCTCTTGATAATTCATTTGCTTAAAACATGCATTAGTTGGGGAAGTGATTCATTAGTTTGTAAAAGGCAGAGCAAAATGTACATACAGACCGACACTCCTAAAGATACATGTATGTGTGCTGTTAAAACTTGCAAATAAAAGCAAATGTAATGCATTATAAATCTAGAACAGTGACTCTTTGCACTTAAACATGAAACTTCTGGGAATGTTTAATCTGACTCTATATAGCAAAAACAAGCACAGATATGTGCCTCAGTCATCATTACAGATGTTTAGATTATAATCAGACATTCTTCTATAAGGTCATTCTTTCCAACTTTAGATACAATTAGCATTGGAAACCAGTTTTTCTCCCTAAAAAACGTCGAGGCAATATTTAATATTGAAATAGCAATCCCTTATTTACTATTTATTACTAGTAATAATAATAATAATAGTCCCTTATTACTAGTTATTTACCAGTTGTAAATGTACTGGTGTTTGCTATTAACTCATTTGTATAAATGAGTTTTGAGACTATATTTTCTAACTATTTAGATAGTATTTTAATAGATATTGGCTTCCTTAAAAATAGAAAATGGTGAATGTTATTTAGAATTCTAAACTGCAATTAAACAAGTGACAAATGTGATTTACTGTGCAGTGTCTATGTGTTTAACATTTGGGAATACACCCAAAGCTGACATTAGCCACACAGCCTTTCCATTTCTTGTTTTTATGAGCTCTTCTGTGAGAAATTGTCAAGAATTTCATAGAGTTCCATTAAAACGGAAGGCTCTGTTTGTCACTTATACCTATTGGTAACTCAGTTTTACCCTATAGAGGCGGCTGAAAAATTCATTTAACTTACCTTTCCATTTCTAATGGTAAAAATAAAGAATCTATCTGCAAAGCGGAAGACGCAGTTTCAATCCCTGTGTCGGGAAGATCCCCTGAACGATGAAATGGCAACCCACCCCAGTATTCTTGTCTGGAAAATCCCATAGCCAGAGGAGCCTGGCAAGCTATGGTCTGTGGGGTTACAAAGAGTCAGACACAACTGCATGGCTAACACTTTCACTTTCCATATCTAATGGTAAAAATAGTTAAAAGAAATATTTTCAGTGTTTGGGACAGAGATGTGTGTGCACCCATGCATACTTTCAGATTCTTGGGAGGATGGCTTGTGGGGAGGGGGAATGTGTATGCTGTTCCTATAGCTGGGTACCTGAAATCAGACTTCAGGATCCTCAGGCTTCCTTGAAAGGAAATTCAATCCAGTTGACTCTTGAAAGAACTAAGTAATAGGAATTGTCTTAAACACATTTATGGACTCAGATTCTATAGAAATTGAAAAGTTAATCTACTGTAACTATAAAACCCTATTCATGTAGAGTAATGGCATCAAAAGAGAAAGTCATCACAGGTCTCTTTTTCAGATTTGCACATACACAGTTTAAACATGGGAATGTCTGAAACAGGGGTACAGATTTAAATTGGGCCAGCCAGGACCAAGCTAGGGGTGTGGCTACTGGGCTAGTAAGGAATGCCCATGGGGTGAGGGTGGGCTTCTCCTAAAGGCATTCATTACAAATAATACACCTCACTGTGCAGGTAACATGAAGCTCACAGGTCACCAGATTTTCCACTCTGGTCTACACAGGCACAATTGCTTTAAAATTTATTTTATTGAAGTATAGTCGATTTACAAGGTTGTGTTAATTTCTTGAACTCATTTCCACACCTCTGCCATAACCAGACACTCCCCCTCCAAACATAAGAGTAGTCTGTGCAACACAATCAGCTGACAGATGGTCATTTTATGTTTTCTAAGATGAGTATTGATATTTTTGTACCAAATTCTACTTCTCTCAGACTCAGTGATCTCCATCCATGACATTAACATCCAGTAATAGAATATGACATTGGGCTGCATCCTTCACTAAGAGAAATTGCTATCCTCTTCCGCTCACTTTCTATTAGCAAACTTGTCAGTTGCTAAAGAAATCCTTTTGCCAAAAGTAGGAAATGAGGAAAATCAAGTAAACATATAAATCAGTTGTTTCATTAAACTCAGTGTGTAAGAATCCTTGTTTACTAATTTTAAGGGTCTAAAAGGAAGTTTTGTTTTTTGCTGACAAAGGTCCATATAGTCAAAGCTATGGTTTCTCCAGTAGTCAAGTACAGATGTGAGGTGGACCGTAAAGAAGGCTGAGCACCGAAGAATTGATGCTTTCCAACTGTGGTGCAGGAGAAGACTCTTGAGAGTCCCTTGGACTGCAAGGAGATCAAACCAGTCAATCCTAAAGGAAACCAACCCTGGATATTCATTGGAAGGATTGATGCTGAACGTGCTCCAATATTTTGGCCACCTGATGTGAAGAGCTGACTCACTGGAAAAGATGCTGATGCTGGGAAAGATAGAGGGCAGAAAGAGAAGAGGGTGGCAGAGGATGAGATGGTTAGAGAGCATTACTGACTCAATGGACATGAGTTTGAGCCAAGGGAAGCCTGGCGTGCAGCAGTCCCTGGGGTCGCAGAGTCAAACATGACTTATTGACTGAACAAGAAGCAGCATAACTTACAAATTTACAGACAATGCTCATGAAAACTAGAGCATTTTATAAATATAGCCAAATCAAAATGACTCTATTCTTTCCTTTGGGTCCCAAAGTCTTCTATGGCATTTATGTTTGACTGAAATTGTTTTTAAAAATCTCTAAGACATCTGTTTAAAGATTTAGAAATGGTTATCCCCTGCAAGTTCCAGGAAAGAAATTATCAGATAAATTTCATGTGAAACCACCAATTATTAGATTTATTCCATTCACAAGCATCAGTTCTATACCAACTGCTAGTTCTTAAACAGACGTATAAACAGCATTGTTATCTAATTTTTCCTTCCAAGAAAGTAATAAAAATCATTCTTTTGAAAAATTACCAGATATGCATAAAACTTTTAACTTTAGCAGAAATCAAAAATAGAGTAAAAGAGATAAGGGGGAAAAAAAACATAACAGCAATAAATCTTTACTGAGGTTCTTTTAAACAAAATAATTTTAAAAACAACCCCACATGTAAACAAGAAAGTAAATAAAGTTAGTTGGCATTATTATGTACATCCAAGAATCAAAACAAGTCCTGTGTTAACATTCCATAATCAAGTAAAATATTTTGACCCATCAATGCTCAGGGTACCTGTATTTAATGTCATCAATAATGAAATCTTATCTTTGAACATTATAAAATGGTTTATGGATTACAAAGTTTAGGTTTTCATTTTTCTCATCAATCCTTATGCCATATGTCCACTAGTCCTAAAATGTATTTATGTTGTCCATATTAGTCCAAAACATTCATTGTCCCAAATTAGCCAGGTTACAGTTATTTGACCTCCTCCATAAGAGTTTTTAAAGGGTGGGATGTACTAAAATCCATATATGACAACATCATTTTTCAAAGCTAACGTAATTCTAAATTCTATCTAACTAATCTGCCATGTCTTCATTTCTTCTCACTTTCTATCCATACATTAAATAACATAGCAACTTTACCTTAAAAAATGCAGTTAATACATTAATACACATTCAGGCAGCAATTTCTGACAAAGGTGTAGTTTATTTACCAAGAAAAAAATGTTAATTTTTAAAATTTAGGTTGAGTACTGTCTTAGTAGTGTTACTTAATTAAGAACGATGGCTTCATCAAACCCCAATGAGGGTTTGATATACACATTAATACAATTCAAAACTAAAGACATTAAATTATAATTCATATGGAGGAAATCTTCTCAGTTCTGGAAGAAAGACCAAAATATATTGTTTTATTAATATAAAATGTTATTAATTCAGTGTCTGTTTTTGCTATTATATTTAATTCACTTTATAAGCTTTAAAAAAAGTGCCTGGCTAATTTTTGCAAGAGGCTTCAATTTGAGTTTAAAATGTAGTTCTTTTCTGTCCATTAAAATAATTTAAAGGTGTGCACAATACGTCTGTCCTGTTTAAGGCAGGTGCCAAGCACATTTTCAAAGGTAATAAACTTACCAAGTAGAGTGTTCTCCCAAAGGGAAAGAAAAGAAAAGCTCATAACAGTTTTTGTTTAAGACAGATGTTCAAATAGCACTCTTCTTTTAGGTGATTTAAAAATAATTTGACAGCTGAACCGCCTATGGTCATAACAATATCACTTACAAAGGACAAGTAACAGACACAAAATTAATGGTACTTTCAATATTCTTACAAGTCTCTTTAAGTTGGTGCCTCATGGCTTTAACAAGATTTGTATTCTGTGTAAAAAGATTCAGAACATAAATACACTAAGGAATGAATATAATTCCTCTATGCCATGCAGAAAAGAAGTCAACATTTTACACATCATCACTCTCAAAGAGTTCTAATTAAAATCCAAACTGTTCCCATTTTTGCATCATTGTCATTCTTTGGCAAAAGATTCAAAATAGCCATGGGTTAGGAAAAACTGTTTACTCATGGTCTTCATTTTTGCAAAATAAATGTGCTTTGTAAAAGGAATCTTCACTGTGCCTGGTTTATACTAAATAATTATAATAGGCAAAATATAATGGCTTTTTAAATTAATCTACTCCTAAAGCTTTGAGTTGCCGTTCAATCTCTTCATCAGAGATTGTAGACTTTGAAGTAGAGGCAGATGGTAAGCTTCGGGCAGCTGATGGAGCTTTGGCCATCTACATTAAAGAGAGAAAAAGAGAAAAAAAAAATGTATTAACAAACTTTCGGGTTAGGACATAAAGGATATGCTGCAAGAGGTGTAATTTACTTTTCAAACAGATATTAAAAAACATACACCTAACATAAAGGAAACCTTAAAATAATGACGTGAAGAGAAAGTATTTCCATCTGAGAGAATAGGACATTCGTTCATACCTTTCCAGAGATTTCAATTCCAATTTCATCAAGAACTTGATTCACAATATCTTGGCTTTCTTCTTCATCATCAGAGGCATCAAAGATGTCATCAAGTGTGTCATTGACTTGAGGGGAGAAGAGGAAACAAAGCAGTTACTTTCAAACAGATTTCAGGTTAGGTTTATATTTTTAGAAAAAGGCCCAGCAATGTAATTTACACAGTGCAAATAAAATCTATGAATAGATGGAGAAAAGTAAATACCTTAGATAGTTTTACACTTAAGGAGAACAGAAAAAAAAAAAAAAAACAGATTCTGATAAATGGAAAGGTAAATGATTATAAAAGTTTCAAATGGAAGAGATGACACCCATCTGGAAGGAAGAAATACTTGAGATGGTCACTGAAGGACACACAGAGATACAGTAGCATGAGCAAAGTCACAGTGGAAAGCAACAGGGATACACGTAAGGAAGAGTAAGTTCTTCTGTTTGACTATGTAAGATGTATAAATGGAAAGTGGTTGGGAAGGAAAGAATTTAAAAAACTGGCCTATGATTGTTATTAACATGATCACTGGGGAAGGTCCCAGAGGAAGAAAGACAAGTAACCTAGCCTGATCTCATGTAAGTACCCTGTTAATTGGTTGTCCAGTAAACCGACTAATATTTGCCAGCAAGAGAGTCCCTGTTTATGAACTTAGCAGGCTGTTTTTGTTTTAGGATTGTTGTAGCTACAACCTATGGGTTTATATCTATGAGTTCCTTGAAAATAACATATAAGATAGGTGACCATCTGAAGTATAAATATATTTCCTACACTTTGTAAATGTTCTGTTGAACATGAAATAAGCAAACAGATTAGACATATCATCTATGATGCTTATGTTGTTATGGGAAGAAAAGATTTGGAGAGTCATTTCGGATGGCCCCACCCCTCTCCCTGTTCTGCATGAGTATCTTAACAGCTTGTATCCTTGACATTGCTAATAAAGCTTGATATTGATTAAGATCTCTACTGAGCATTGATAATTTTGATTTTCTGTGTTAGTTTAATAGTATAAAATCAACTGGAAAAAGCTAAACAGCTTAAGACCAAAAAAAAAAAAAAAAGGAACACCATCTCTGAAGAAGTAAAGTGAATGCTAAACTTTTATTTAGAATCTCAGTTCTTACACTTAGTAACTGGCCAACTTTATGGGAAGTCACTTTACCACTCTGGGCCTCAATATTTGCATTGAGAAAAGAAAGGGGCTTGACCTGAAAATTGTTTTTGATTTATGATGTGGGACTTTATTTTTGTAGTCAGAAAAGTGCCACTATGGGAATCTGATCAGCATGCTCAGAAGTAAGCCTCCAGAAAAATTATTTAGCAGTGATACTCAGATGGTAGTGAAGTTACAAGGGCTATAGGGAGTCCAGGTTAGAGTTAATAAGGGCCTGAATGAAAAACTACTCACAGAAAAAAATGAAAGAAGAGGATAGAGAAGCAGCACCAGAATGGTGTAATCAGGATTAGCAGAGAAAAATGTTTTCAGGAAAAGTATTAACAAAATTAAAGATGTAATAAAAATTTCCCAAAGATCTTGTTTCCAAATCCTGAATGTGAACAAGCACTGGAACAACACTATAAAATATAAATTCTAATTTGAAAAAGATATGTCCATCTAAACCTTGTATTTATCTCTGGATGAAAATACTAATGTTAATACACTTTACTGAAAAAATGAGTAACCACCAATAACTACTATTCTTTCAGACTTGCAAATTACTAAAATACAAATGAGAACAACAGTGATAGACACGAATTTTAAATACAGGCTTATTGATTCTCTTCATTATGGCTTAATGGAATATTTAATTCCTCCACTAAGATCTGCTCACACCTGTGCCATCACTGGAATCCACATAAACATGTTAGATACTATGATCATTATATAAATGGCAATTCTCTCAGTCACTAAAAATTCACTAATGATGTTTTTGAAAAATTATATTTTTAAAAGTAAAGGTTAAAGTGAAAACTAAAGAATTTTTGAAACTGTAAAGACATATGCATGTGTGCTCAGTCATGACTGACACTTTGTATTCCCATGAAAGATAGCCCATGAGGGTCCTCTATCCAGAGAATTCTCCAGGTAAGAAAACTGGAGTGGGTGGCCATTCCCCTTTTCTCCAGGAAGTCTTCCCAACCCAGGGATCAAACCCAGGTCTCCTGTATTGCAGGCAGATTCTTTACCATCTGAGCCATCATGGAAGCCCCAAGAATACTGGAGTGGGTATCCATTCCCTTCTCCAGGGACTCTTACTGACCCAGGGATTGAACCCGGGTCTCCCGCATTGCAAGCAGATTCTTTACTATCTGAGCCACCAAGGAAGCACAGTGTTGTTAAACCTCATAAGGAAAATAGATACTCTGAAATAAAATACTAGGACTATGGTGAATTTAGTAATCCTAGTAATTTAGATACTACTTTATACAATAAATGCTGTCAAATTAAAATGCTAGGAGATAAACAACAGCTAAACTGACATATCCCTATACAGCTGTAAAATAGTTAGACAATATCTTTGTGAAACAGTGATGCTAGTTTTGACATATTATACAAGTAACAATTCAATGTATTATACAAGTAACAATTCAATGTTGACCAGGGTGCTGTGAAGGGTCACTCATTTGTTATCGATGAAATAAAGATTGGATAGTCCTTCTGAAATAATCTGGTAGTTTGAACCAAATTGAGAGTCCCTTGGACAGCAAGGAAATCCAACCAGTCCATCCTAAAGGAAATCAGTCCTGAATATTCACTGGAAGGACCGATGCTGAAGCTGAAACTCCAATACTTTGTCCACTTGATGCGAAGAACTGACTCATTTGAAAAGACCCTGATGCTGGAAATGATTGAAGGCGAGAGGAGAAGGGGACGAGAGAGGATGAGATGTTTGGATGGCATCACCGACTCAATGGACGTGAGTTTGAGTAAACTCTGGGAGTTGGTGATGGACAGGGAGGCCTGGCATTCTGCAGTCCATGGGGTCACAAAGAGTTGGACACAATTGAGCGACTGAACTGAACTGATGAACCAAAAGTCTTATAAAAGTTATAGTCTAAGAACACTGAAGAAACTCAGACAAAGATATTACAGAAACATATTTATCAAAGGACTGTCAAATAAACTGAACATTTTAAAACAATCTTACCAATATAAGAACTGTTCAATAAATTAGGATATATTGATGTTATATAATATTAAAGCCATTTTAAAAAACAGAAAATTCAAGGTTATGAGGACATCTTTATGTTATACTACTATGTTTTTAAAGGCAAGATAAGATTCAAAATCATCTATGTTATCTCACTTTATAAGATATAGAAAAATATAGGAAAGAAATAATATTAACACTATAGGTGGTATAATGATAAATTTGTTTATAGCTTTATTCCTCTTATTCCTCATAATTCTATCACAGTATGTAGTTTATACTCAACAAGAAGAAAATTAAATATTAAATTTAGATTCTGGAAGGGGAAAAAGAAAAAAGAATGAAAAAGCTCCATTATCTCTACCTCTAATATAAATAGATCTTCTAGAGTATGAAATATATATCTTCTATAATATGAAAAAGTATAAATATATCTTCTATATATTTATAGATCTTCTACAGTATGAAATAATCAACACAACTTTTAAATTATCTAACTTATACTAGGAAGCATTGTTTTAGTCACAAGTTGGTTTTGTTTCTCTAATCTATAAAGTAACCTGCTGAGGCCAAATAGCACAGAAACAAGGCATCACATATTTTACATTTTTCTTTCAGCTAAATGTTAACAGAATTTTGAGCCTTACACAAAAACTCGATGAAATTCCAATGCAGTTGTCTATTTAAAAGGGAGCTGCATCATTTCTTTTCTCTTTTGTGTCTTCATGGGTGAGAATATGAGGCTGTTAGTAAAGAAACTTGCTAATTGAAAGATGAAAAAAACTGAAAATTTCATTACAAGTGATTAAACTTACTCATTTCTTCAGTCATTTCCATTTTCATGTTTTCCTTCTGGAAATTCTGCATTGTTTGTAATGTCTTTTGTGGATCCATCTTCTTGTTTACTGCCTGCATTGTCTTTAAATATATGAAAAGATTCATGTTACGTACATAATTATGAAAATTTTACTATGGAATAAGTCCAAAGGAAACATATCAATAAAGGTAGATTTTTTTTTAAAGATAACCATTCTGCCATAATCAAACATGAAAGTGTTAATATTATTAAAAAAATTAAACTACTCATTTGGAAACCATCTGCTTAACATCTATATAATAAAGACCACTGTGGAAAAATTTATCTGAACAGTAGGCAAAAAATTATGTAATAAAAAAATACTGCTAACAAAATCCATTGCTACTCATATAGGAAAACTACATTTGCCTATTATGTGGCAAGCAGGTAATGTCTAAATTTTAATTAATTTTTTTCCAAAAATTTTCATGTCTGAATTAAAGGACACTGTTAAAGCATCTGCCTCCAACGCGGGAGACCCAGGTTCGATCCCTGGGTCAGGAAGATCCCCTGGAGAAGGAAATGGCAACCCACTCCAGTATTCTTGCCTGGAGAATCCCATGGACTGAGGAGCCTGGTGGGCTGCAGCCCACAGGGTAACAAAGAGTCAGACATGACTGAGTGACTTTACTTACTTATTTAACCTATTTATTCACTTAACCATGATTTCAAGAAATGATAAAAACATTGAGCTTTGCAAAAAATATGTGAACATTTTATATTCACAACTAATTTAATTAAAACAAATTAATGATATCAAGTATGGCCAAAATATTTTATATATTATTATCATATATGTATCTGGGTATATGTGTTTATTGTATGTGTGTTACATAAAATGTCAGTTCAAAGACAGAAAGCAAACAGTCTTTTATGCATGCTGCAGCCAAAGTAATTTTTTCAAATACAAGACTGTACCCTCCCATCCCCCACCAGCTCACACATACCTAATTCTCTAGGGGTTTTGCGTTGTTCTTAGCATTGAAAACTCAATTCCATAAACTGACCTGTGAGACCAAACATCCTAACCCTGCCTAACAAGCCAGTCACATTCTGCACCACTGCCCTCTAGGTACACTGATCTTCTGTTTCCTTAACTGTACTGTGTTCCCTCCCACCATAGGACCTCTGCATATACTGTCCCTCTGCTAGAATGCTCTTCTTTACTTGCTTTCACTATAAATACTTCAGATTTTAGTTTCCCACCTTAGGGCAGCAGTTTCTGACACCCTAGGTTAGAATAGATATTCCTGTTAAATCCTACCCACTACAGATAAAAGTTTATGTATTGGTGTAAATTATATGACTTTATTTGCAAATTACAGTACTTTTACAAAAATATACTAACAACAACTACAATGCTGACAGTGATAACAGAGCAGCTAATGCTGATATATATTATTTCTGTCTGCCAGGCACTGTTCTAAGCACTATATGTATTCAATATAATATTTAAAGTTAAATACATTTAAACCTAACAAGTCTTTATATGCTAGGTATTACCATTTCCTCTCTATTACAAATGAAGAATGAAGAACTTGTTCACACAGCTATCAAGTAAGATATGAACCCAAGTAATCTGACTCCAAAGCCCATGTTTCTAATCACTGAATTAAAGGGAAAAAAAGTAAAAAGTGTTAGTCATTCAGTCATGTCCAACTCTTTACGACCCCATGGACCGTGGCACGCCAGGCTCCTCTCTCCGTTGAATTTTCCAGGCTAGAGTACTGGACTGGGTAGCCATTCCCTCCTCCAGGGAATCTTCTTGATCCAGGACTGAACCCGGGTCTCTTGCATTACAGACAGATTCTTTACCATGTGAGCACAGGGAAGCCCAATCACTGAACTAAAACTACCTCTCAAATGGGCTGCTTTGTAAACAGACTTTAATCAGCACTTGCCTGGTTATGCTTCCCATTTCATCCCCATCACTTATTATAGTTCCTACTTAGTGGACCTAAACAAATATCTCTTGAATTAATAAATTTTTAAGAAATTTAAGTGAAAATTCTAATTCATACATTGCTATATGGCAGGACCACATTAGGTATGTTTTCTTCCCCTATCAGTTGCAGAAAATTACAAAATGAGTTGTCTTCCTCTTCAACATTATTGAAAAGTTATCCAGCTCTGGTGTGTGATCTTAAGATAGGACCTTATCTTCAAGTTAGACAGATATTTAGTTCTATCGATTTGTAAAACTAAAAAAGGACAATAAAGTTTTTTTGCTCTTAACCATGCATTTCCACTGTAAATGACTAAGATCCATCAAAAGTAAGTAAACTGACCGAATAAGCTTTATTCAGAATAAACAGCTTTGAAACAATCTGTTTCTTAAGGAACACAATGTGCCACTGTACTTACTGTACATAAAATGGACACATTCTATTTCATGTGTTCTGTGGTCTAAAAGGCAATTTTAGTCAATCCTCATTATTTCTGAATTCCTTATTTGTGAATTTGCCTACTCACTAAAATGTATTTGTAACCTCAAGTCAATACTTGCAGGACTTTTATGCTCGTTTGTGGACATGCACAGAGTGGCACAAAGTTTGAGTGGCCCAACAAGCATAATTCCAGCTTAGGTCTCCCAAGATGACACCCTGCCGTCTTGACTCAGCACTAATAATGTAAATTAGTGTCATCTTTGTGGTCTATTTTTTTCCTTTTGGTTGGTGATTTCACTGTTTAAAATGCTCCCCTAAGCACAGGACTGAAGTATGGTCTGGACAAGTTAACAACAACTGTGACCAAAGGCTCACAGAAACCTAACCCTCCATTTCCCCTAGGAACAATGGTTCGATATTCCCTAATTCAGTGTTCCTCAAACTTTATAGAATGTAACTACTGCAAATAATGAGAATTAATGGTTATGGACTATTTTCCTAATATATATAACCCTATACTTTCTCCCCTCTGTGGTTAATCTTTTCTTTTTGTTCTTCATTTTCATGCTTTTTCTTCCCTTTATTTAAAGCCTGCTGATAATTTTGGTCTTCCAGAAAGTCTTTCACATCAATCTATTCAAGGATCTGTGCAGTTGACTGAAACATGGAGAACAGAATGTTGTAGAGCGTAAGCTTCCTTTTTAGCACATCTCAACCTTCTCCCACCCTCAAAATGAACTATGTAATATATGTGAGAGCAGAGCCTTTGTCTTGAACTTCTTCTGGTCTCTCACAATTCTTAATACACAGCAAAGAGCTCACTATTTATTAAATGTCTGAAAGGCTCACAGTCTTTTAAGTTCTACAGTAAAATCTTAAGTTTTTTTAATCTAAGGACTGTAAGTTAAACTTACATTCCTGATAAAATGAACTGATAAATTCTTCTGAAAATATTCATGCATCTTTCTGACACATTCATGAAAATGAATCAAGAACAAACTATAACTCAAATTATTATATCAAAATATCTAGCATATGAAATAAGAAGCCCCAAAATCTTTTTAAAATTTAAGGAAAAAAAAAAAACTAAATAATGTTTTAAGTCAATTTTAAAAATTTAGACGTTACATGTAATCCTGGAAGAGTGGAAGTGCCTAAAACAAAAATTTTATATTAAAACAAATTGATAAAAAGCCTAGAAATATTTATGTGAATTATGTTTAATTATAACTCATTTGATTAAAAATTACAAAGATTCTATACCATATAAATGTTATTTTTATAATACGTAGCCTACCAGGCTCCTCCCTCCATGGGATTCTCCAGGCAAGAGTACTGGAGTGGATTGCCATTTCCTTCTCCTATATACACATACATAAAAGAGGGAGGTTTAAATCTAATTTGAATGCTGATATTTAAACGTCTCAGATGAAATCACAAAGCTATGGATATAAAGGTTTCCACTTACTTTTGCTGTAGTAGACATGGCTCCTGCCATCTTCATCTGAGAATTCATCACTTTTGTTTGTGTGGACATGGAAGTGACTTTTGAACTTACAGCAAAAGTTCTTGTTTTCTGTTTCCTTAGATGTACAAGCTGCTTGGCTAAAACTCTGCAAGCTTCTTTATTACCAATCTTGGCCATTTTCTTAATTTCTAATTCCTATCAGAGGAAATAAAAAGAAGGAGTAAGATCATTAAAGGGCAAGTCCTCAGTGATTTGAGAAGACTAGACTGAGCATAACATTATACCCTTTTACCCTGATTATGAAGAACGAGGGTTTTACAAAGTCATACAAATAGTCATCTGAGAGGGCAAACTGTTTTACATGTTTATATGGATAAGACGGAACTAGTACTGTGTTCTACACATATAAAGCAAGTCTACAAAACAGTGCTCACATAAAGCCAAAAAGAAAATTTAAAAACTCAATCCAAAAGTAGGTAGGAAAAAAAAAAAAATGAGGAATTGGTAGAGAATAGCAAAGAAAAAAAAAAAAAGAGAGTACAGTGGTATATCTGAAGCTAGTAATACAGACACCTATCTTCAATGAAAAGGTCCATTTACTACGTTAAGTACGAGACAGATTGGCAAATTAGATGTTGTTTAGTTGCTAAGTCACGTCCAATTCTTTGTGACCCCATGGACTGTAGCCTGCCAGGCTCCTCTGTCCATGGGATTCTCCACACAAGAATACTGGAGTGGGTGGTCATTTCCTTGTCAGAACATAAAAATACATGCTATCTCAAGAAAGCAACTTTAATTAGCAAGGTGAAGGTGAAGTCACTCAGTCGTGTCTGACTCTTTGTGACCCCATGGACTGTCGCCTACCAGGCTCCTCCATCCAGGGGATTCTCCAGGCAAGAATACTGGAGTGGGTTGCCATTTCCTTCTCCAGGGGATCTTCCCAACCCAGGGATCGAACCCAAGTCTCCCGCATTGGAGGCAGACGCTTTAACCTCTGAGCCACCAGGGAAGCTTAATTAGCCCTTTGTTATGAAATGCCCCCTTTTATTCTGGTAATATTCCCTTTTCTTTCTTTTTTTTTTAATCTAGTTAATGTAACCACTTCAAATTTCCAAATTTTACTAAGTATTTATATAGAATATATAGATTTAAAAAAAAAGAAAGAAAGAAAAGGGAATATTACCAGAATAAAAGGGGGCATTTCATAACAAAGGAATTAATACATAAAGATGTCAAACCAATCCTAAATGTGTATGCACCTAAAACAGTGCTTCCAAATTTATTAAGTGCAACTGATACAACTGAAAGGAGAAACAGACAAAGACACAGGTAGCATAAGCGACATCAACAACTCCTTTCTTAAGTATATTGCTGTATTTTAGGACAAGTGGACAGAAAAACTATCAAGATACAGATTTACAAAAGCACTATCAACAATTTGACCTAACCAACATTCACTAAAAACTCCATCGCCAACAGCAGAATACTCTTTGCAAGTGCACATTTAAAAAAAAAAAGGAAAAGGAATTACCAAAAACATACCACATTCTGGATCAGAAAACAAGGCTCAACAAAAATAAAAGGATTGGAATCCTACAAGTATGATCTCTAACTGGAGTGAAATTAAACTAGAAAGCAGTAAGAAAAATAAGAAATAAAAATAACAAGCAGAAATTAGGCAATATGGTTCAAAATAAGTCATGCAAGAATTGATGTTTTCCAATTGTAGTACTGGAGAAGATTCTGGAGAGTCCCTTGGACAACAAGGAGATCAAACCACTTAATTCTAAAGGAAATCAACTCTGAACATTCACTGGAAGGACTGATGCTGAGGCTGAAGCTCCAATACTTTGGCCACACGATGCAAAGAGTCAACTCATTAGAAAAGACCGTGATGCTGGTAAAGATGAAAGGCATGAGGAGAAGGGGGAGACAGAGGATGAGTTGGTTGGATGGCATCACGGACTATATGGACATAAGTTTGAGCCAACTCTGGGAGATAGTGGAGGACAGGCAAGCCTGGTGCTGCAGTACATGGGGTCATGACAACAACAGTAACAACACAGAAAAAAAAATCACAGGGGAAATGAGATAATATTTTGAACTTAATAAAATAAAAATGCACATATCAAAATGTGTGAGTTGCTGTAAATACAGTTCTTAGAAATTTAAAGTGTTAGAGCTTACATTTAGAAAAACTGAGTATCTAGTAGGCTTCAAAATAGAGAAAGAAGAAAAAAAGCAGAGAAAATAAAACACAAAGTATATAGAAAGAAATAAATATATAAACAAGAGAAGAACTCTATAAACTAGGAGGAAAAAAATACAGAAAATTAATGAGATCAAAAGCTTTTTCTTTTATAAGAAATTGATCAAACTGATAAACCACTGCCAATTAGAAGAGAGAAAAAAACAGTCAGAGAATACACAAATAACAAATACTGAAAATGCAGAGGAGGGCATCACTTAACAACCAAAAGATGTTAAAGAATAGTAAGAAAATATTATAAACACAATGTTATTACATTTTAAAATTTAGTAGAGATAAATAAATTATTTGACAGATGTGCACTACCAAACCTCATTCAAAACGTAGAAAATTTGATCCATTCCATACCTATTTTCTAAAAATTGCAAATTTTAGAATTTAAAAATCTAGCCACGAAGAGATTTTTGTTAAGTTCAAACATCTATCCGCAAAGAAAACTTCACTCCTAATGACTTTACTGATGAAACCGATCAAACATTTAAAAAAGAAATATACAGACCCTTCCAGTAAATGAAACAGAAAGGGAAACTAGCCAACTCATGCCCTAAGGTCAGCAGTACTCTGATGTTAGACTACATAAGGATACCACACAAAAAGATAACTACAGATTAATAGTTTTTATGATCAGAGATACTAATATTCTTATGAAAATTTCAACAAATTTAAATAAAATATTTTTTTAAAAATTCATCATTACTAAGGAAGTTTATCCCAATAGCAAAAGTTTGACTCAACTTTGGAAAATCATCAGTTATGTAATTCACTATACTAACAGACTAAAGAAGAAAAACTACATAATTATCATCTCAATAGATGCAAAAAAAGACAGCACTTGACAAAATTAGTTCCTGATAAAAACCCTTAACAACTAGATAAAGGAACTTCAACCTGAGAAAGGGCCTCTACAAAAAGCCTATAGCTAATATATTTAATGAAAAAAGGATGAAAAATTTTATTTACACAGATGACATGATTGCCTATGTAGAAATCTAATAGAATCTACAAAAAGGCTACTCAACTAAGTGAGTTTAGGAAAGTTACAGAATAAAAGATCAATGTACAAAAAAATGAATGTATTTCTATATACCAGCAACAAAAAATATCAGAAATATGATAAAAGTAGCACAAGATCAGTATAACCCTGAAATGACCCAGGAAATGACCCAAATGTTCATTAGCTGGTAAACGGATAGTCAAATTTTGCAATGTCCACACAATGGAATAACAGTTATCAGTAAAAATGATGATACATGTAATGACATTAAGCTCAAAATAATTATGAATGAAAGAAGCCATATAAAAATGAAATCACTTTAAGATTTCATCTATATAAAATTCCTGAAAATGTAAAATCTACAATGACAGACCAGTGTTTGCCTAACTGAGGAGGAAATAGGAAGAAAGGGGATGGGTAGAAGCGATCACAAAGGGAATAAGGAAACTTTTTGGGATGATGGCTATGTTCATTACCTTGACTGTAGTAATGGTTTCATGAGTTAATACATATGTTAAAATGTGTCAGATTATTTGCTTTAAACATGGACAATCAATTGCATGTCAACATACCTCAAGCATGTTGGTTTTAAAAAATGTTTTAAGCAATATACATTTAAAAACATAGCAGAAAAATACTTAAAGATAGCCAATCTATTTTAAAAGTATATTCATTATCACAGACATTGTCAATAACAGTTAAAACATAAAGTAAGGCACCCCATTGGTTAACATAGTTATTTTCTTGCAACCCTCTTTTTTTTTAATTAATTAATTTATTTTTAACTGGAGGATAATTGCTTTACAATACTGTGTAGGTCTCTTGTTTTCTAGGACTATTTTATTTTTATTTGTTTTTATTTTATTTATTTTTATTTTACTTTACAATACTGTATTGGTTTTGCCATACATTGACATGAATCTGCCACGGGTGTACATGAGTTCCCAATCCTGAACCCCCTCCACTTCTCTCCTCATATCATCTCTCTGGGTCATCCCAGTGCACCAGCCCCAAGCCTCCTGTAACCTGTATCGAACCTAGACTGGCCATTCGTTTC
The DNA here is from genome assembly GCF_014754425.2 of Oryx dammah. NCBI lineage: Eukaryota > Metazoa > Chordata > Mammalia > Artiodactyla > Bovidae > Oryx > Oryx dammah. The sequence continues at coordinate 121,046,042 of NW_024070186.1, forward strand.
TTACATGATAGTATACGTGTTTCAATGCCATTTTCCCAAATCATCCCACTCTCTCCCTCTCCCACAGAGTCCAAAAGTCTGTTCTATACATCTGTGTCTATTTTATCTTTGCTGTTGATTGAGAAGAAGATGGCTGTTTTGAGCAATATTTCTTCCTAGGCATTTATGTCTTTCACAAACAGAAGAATAATTTGATTTTATATTCAGCAGAATAAAGACTCCTGATAAAAATCAGAAGAATGACACAGTAAACAAAGGTAACCAGAAATTGCAGGAAGGTATTAAATGCCATTTCTTAGTAAAGTAAATCACTTACCACCTGCCATGTGTCTTTTTCCTAGTTAGCTAATTACTCCAACACTGACTTCTAAATTTGTTAGAAAAGTTAAACTGAAATTTAATGTTCTACTTACCAGCTGTTTTTCTTGTTTCTCTAAAGCTGCCCGATCTCTGATTATAGCCCTCTGTGTACCTCGTAACTCTCGATTCTGTTCCTTTATTACATCTAAGAGAATCAGAAAAGAAACCTAAATGTATGAATTGTAAGATCTTCTTTAATACTACTTAAAATATTGGAATTAGAAACCTCAATTTGAAAAAAATTACAAGATGTTAAATTTTTTTGTTTCAATAAACTAAAAATTAATCAAATGTTAGAATGAATTATAAATATTGATTATATAAAAAAACACTGAAGTACAACTACATTATAGTCTGAGATTTAGTCAAAAGAATATATAAATCACACTAAAATACTCCCTTAGAGAACTGATTATTATACATTGCTTTTATGACATGTATATATATATGTCACATGTATGCAAGCAAGTGAGCAAACACACACACACACACAACCTTTTTCATCTCTTCCCTACTTCAATATTACATGAAATTCCAAAAAGGAAGACTGGCAATGTGTTTATTAAATCTTTTTTTCTACACTATGTCATCATCATTGTAACAGAATAAAGAGAAGCAGCCAGCCTTCCAATGAAGCAGACAGGGATCTGAATCACACATCTGCTACTGGATCATTATATGATGGTTTCTTGTAAAGTCAGTTAACACTCTAAACCTCAGTTTCTTAGAAAATAAAAACTGTCATGAAGGTACAAATAACATTCACAATGACCTGATATATTGTAAGTGCCATTCATTGTTAATGTCTTTCATTTATTTCAATTCATGAGGATCCATCAGTCTTACCTTTTGAAGAATTAAAGTATTAGTCTAACTGACCACAATTTAGATTAATTGTTACTAAATAGTGATTACTTCAAAAGATCACAGATATGGATGGTAATGTTTGCCAAACTGTTTCCTCACTGTGAGGAAACTTGCTAAGTACTTTACATAAAGTATGTGATCCCTTCATGGAACACAGTCTTGTCACGGTGAAGGGGCTTGTGTAACAAAAAAGCTACGAACCATGCCATGCTGGGCTACCCAAGAGGGACAAGTCATAGTGAAGAGTTCTGAGGAAATGTGGGCAGCTATTTAAAATCCTAAAAGGTGATGCTGTTAAAGTGCTACAATCAGCATGTCAGCAAAATTGGAAAACTCAGCAGTGGCCACAACTGGAAAAGATGTCTTCATCCCAAAGCCAAAGAATGTTCAAACTACCACACAATCGCACTCACTTTACATCCTAGTAAGGTTGTGCTCAAAATCCTTCAAGCTTGGCTTCAACAGTATGTGAACCAAGAATTTCAGATGTAAAAGCTGGACTTAGGAAAGGCAGAGGAACCAGAGATCAAATTCTCAACATTCTGCTGGATCAGAGAAAACAAAGGGATTCCAGAAAAACATCTACTTCTGCTTAAATGACTACACTAAAGCCTTTGACTGTGTGGATCACAGCAAACCGTGGAAAATTCTTAAAGTGATGGAGTACCACACCATCTTACCTGTCTCCTGAGAAACCTGTATGAAGGTCAAGAAGCAACAGTTAGAAACTTACATGGAACAACTGACTTGTTCAAAACTGAGAAAGAAGTATGACAAGGCTATGTATTGTCACCCTGCTTATTTAACTTCTATACAGAGTATCATCAATAGAAATGCTAGGCTGGATGAATCACAAGCTAGAATCAAGACTGCAAGAGGAAATAACAACCTCATATATGAGGATAATACCAAATGGCAGAAAGTGAAAAGGAACTAAAGAACCTCTTGATAAGGGTGAAAGAAGAGTGAAAAGGCTGGGTTGAAACTCAACATTCAAAAAACTAAGGTCATGACATCTGGTCTCATCACTTCATGGCAAATAGAAGGGGAAAAAGTGGAAGCAGTGACTGCAACCATGAGGTTAAAAGACACCTGCTCCTTGAAAGGAAAGCTATGACAAACATAGTCAGTGCATTAAAAAGCAGAGACATCACTTTGCTGACAAAGGTCTGTATAGTCAAAGCTATGGTTTTTCCAGTAGTCATTTATGGATGTGAGAGTTGGACTGTAATGAAGCTGAGCACCAAAGAATTGATGCTTTTGAGTTGTGGTGCTGGAGAAGATTCCTCAGATTCCCTTGCCCTGCAAGAAGATCAAACCCGTCAATCCTAAAGGAAATCAACTCCGAATACTCATTGGAAGGACTGCTGCCAAAGCTGAAGCTCCACTATTTTGGCCACCTGAAATGAAGAGCCAACTCACTGGAAAAGACCCTGATGCTGGAAAAGATGGAAGGCAAAAGGAGAAGAGGGTGGCAGAGGGTGAGATGGTTAGATAGCATCACAGATTCAGTGGACATGAATTTGAGCAAAGTCTGGGAGACAGTGAAGTACAGAGGATCCTGGGGTGCTCCAGTCCATGGGGTCGCAAAAAGTCAGACATGACTTAGCAACTGAAAAACAACAATTCAGTATGACGTTCACAATAATGCCATGGAGTTGGTTTTTCTATTATTTTATATGTATCAGAAAATATGTGTTAATAAGTTTAAATAATGTGCCCAAGGTCACAAGGTAGTAAGTAGTAATGCCAGATTTGGACCCAAGTTTTGTCTCCTGAATCAGTGGTCTTAATCATTTTACTAGAGGACCTTTTCAGTAAAGAGGTAGAATTTAAAACTACCACCACTACAACAGATAGAAGAGTCTCCTCATTAGATGGCACTGGGAAAACTAGTCAGCTACATGAGAAAAAAGAAAGAAACTGGACTCCTGCCTCACACCATATATAAAAATTAACTCAAAAGAGAAGAATGACTCAAACATAAGAGCTAAAATCATAAAAGTCTTGGAAGAATACATAGGAGTAAATCTACAGGATTTGGGTTTTGGCGATAGATTCTTAGATATGACACTAAAAGCACAAGCAACAAGAGAAAAACATAGATAAAGCAGACTCCATGAAAACTAAAAACTGACTAAAGGACATTATCAAGTGGAAAGACAACGTAGAAAACGGGAGAATATATACGTCAATTACATATGAGTCTAGAATCCAGAACATTATATATATATATATATACATATAAAGCTCTTACAATTCAAAAACAAAGGACAACTCAACAAATGAGTGAACACCTTGCACAGACATTTCGCCAAAGAAAATACATAAGTGGCAAATAAATACTTGGAAAAGATACAAAGTGTCACTACTCATTAGGGAAATCAGAAACCATTTCCCATTTGCCAAAATGGCTATAACCAAGAGTCTTCTTCAGCACCACAGCTCAAAAACATCAATTCTTCAGTGCTCAGCTTTCTTTATAGTCCAACTCTAATTTTCATACATGATTACTGGAAAAACCATAGCTTTTACTAGATGGACATTTGTGGCCAAAGTAATGTCTCTGCTTTTTAATATGCTGTCTAGGTTGGTCATAACTTTTCTTCCAAGGAGTAAGCATCTTTTAATTTCATGGCTGCAGTCACCATCTGCAGTGATTTTGGAGGCCCCCAAAATAAAGTCTGTCACTGTTTCCATTGTTTCCCCATCTATTTGCCATGAAGTGATGGGACTGCATGCCATGATCTTTGTTTTCTAAATGTTGAGCTTTAAGCCAACTTTTTCACTCTCCTCTTTTACTTTCATCAAGAGGCTCTTTAGTTCTTCTTGTGGGTAGGAATGTAAATTATTTCAGCCATTGTGGATAAAAGTTCAGTGGTTCCTCAAAAGTTGAACATAAAATTCCAACTCATCTCACAATTTCCCTCCTATTTACCCAAAAGAACTGAAAAAAAAGTACCTAGACCATTACTCTACACAAATTCAGAACTATTTAAAATAGTCAAAAGGTGGCAACAACCCAAATGTCACGAACTGGAAAGATGGGGGACTGATGAGTCATTGCTTAATGGATACAGGGCTTTATTTTACGGTGATGAAAATGTTTTGGAATTAGAGATGGTGGTTATACACCATTGTGAATGTACTAAATGTTACTGACCTATTCACTTTAAAGTGATTAATGTTAAGTGAATTTCAGCTCCATTAAAATAACAGCAAAGCCAGCAACCATTATCTTTTGTAGTGATGGAGCATCACAACTTATATTCTACACATTTATTATAATGAAACTTTACTCAGAATAAAAATAACTAATTATACTGAGTAATAGGTATATTAAGTGCTTCACAACAACCCCCAAAGGTAGGTACTATTATTTCACTTGTTTCAGAGGTGGGAATTGGTATTTGGTGAGGTAATCTGCCTAAGGGAGAAAAAGTGCTAGGCTTCACCCCACAGGCATTCTGATTCCAAAGCCTCTGACTATGAAGCTTGTAGGAAAACAAAAAATAAAGTTATCAAGGACATAATCCTTACAAATAGAGACAGATATCAACAAATAATACTGTTAAACAGAATGAAAAACATTTCGTGTCATTATATAAAATCAACTACAACGACTGAATAAAAGTTAAAAGAAGGGGATAGTCTGTAGGAAAATATATTTGGGAAATGCTCAAGTTGAAAAAATTTTAAACCAATTTCTTTGCTTCAAGGCTTCTAAGAACATTTAATATACAAAAGTACATTGTCAACCTTTAAGGGAAGAATATGTGGTCGATTATTCTCCAAAGTCATTAAACCAGGAATCCTTTTAAAGAAACCTCTATTAGCATTTTTTGGGTAGAAATGTTTCATGGAGCACTGGCTGGGATCCTACTCTTAAAAAACATGACTTGTTAGTTTGCTACGGCTATTACAACAAATACCATAGACTGGGTGGCAGAAACAACAGAATTTTATTTTCTCCTAGTTCTGAAGGCTAGAAGTTCAAGATTAAGGTGCTGGCAGGGCTGGTTTTTTCTGAGCCCTCCCCCTTGACATGCAGATAGCCACCTTCTTCTTGTGTCCTCATATGGCCTTTTCTCTGGTATCTTTTCTTCTTATGATGATAACACTGGTCCTACTGGATTAGGGCTCCACCCTCATGACCTCATTTAACGTGTTATCTCTGTAAAGACCCTGTTTCCAAATACAGTCACATTAGGGGTTGGGGCTTCTACATATGAATTTTAGGTGGACATAATTTAATTAGGTCTACACACATGATGTTTTTCCTCTGAAATCTACAGACTGACACTAAACAAAAGAGCAAAGAAAGCTCTCATTTCCCCATCTTTCAAAACAATCATCAGCCTTTTCATCCTCACTACTTAAACCTTCTCAATTTCCCTGTTTTGGACATAGTTCCCCTATCTTGTCCAAGACAATGGATTGGTATGAAAACACTGACCAATTATCCTACTATTTCAAAAGAAAATATGCCCTAAACTTTACATTATAGTAGTACAAGTGAACTTTTGGAATACAATCCTTTTGTGCACTAAAAACTCCCTGAATTCAACTAGGATAAGATGAAATATTAACATAGTGATGACGGTCTTCTGAAGTTACAGAAGTACTGAGCTGAGAGAGAAGCCACCATATTGATAAGTTGAATTGTGACTAGGTAATTGACACAGTGTAAAGCAACTGCTGAAAGCACTGACTGTTGGATCTAGAAAGATCTAGAATGTTATCAATATATATTTTTTCATTACTAAGGTCATATAATGACAAATTTATATTTGGTCTTTGTCTTGAATTCCTGGCACAGAGCTCCCAAAACCCTCGGAATTTCCTGAGTGACAGAGATGTCTTTTGATCTAAGGAAGTGTACCTCTGGAGAGTTCAGGATGGGGCTGCTTACCAGAAAGTCCAAATGCTTGATTAGAAGGTGAGTCCTTTCAACCTCATCCCTCAGGGGAGGGGAGTAGAGCCAGAGACAGGGTTATAAAAATCTTGAAGAGACTGGAAGAGTTTCCAGGTTGGTGAACATACTGATGTTCTACGAAGGTAACATGTCCAGAGAGGGCACAGATACTCTGAGCACCACCCCTCACCCCATCCCCCTGCATAGTACCTTGCTTCCATTTAGCTGTTCCTGAGTTGTACTCTTATAAATAAACTTGTAATACTAAGTACTTTCTTGAGTTCTGAGAGTTCTAGTATGTTTTCAAATCTGAAGAGGTAGCTGGGCTGACACTAGTGTTTACAGCCAGTCAGTCAGAAGTACCGGTGGCAATCTAAGACTTGTGACTGGCCTCTTAAATGAGGACAGTTTTGTGGACAGAGCCCTTAACCCTGGGGTCTGTACTAACTCCAAACAGTTGCTGTTAGGATTGGACTAAAGTGCTGGAGACACCCACTTGGTGTCAGAGAATCAGAGTAAAGAATAGATATAGCCATCTTTGTTGAAATACAAGTATTATGACATGATACTTTAATAAAACATAATTTAATCAAAATTGTTTGACTTCACTTTTCTTAATTTTATGTAACTATGTGTACCGTAACTGTCACTGTATATTAGAGAAGGAAAAATAAAGAAAATTAACGACCGCATATTTCACAGCCTGTTGTTAATGACCTATTAATATTTAAAGAGTTCTAAGCTATAATCCGAGAGCATCTAATGTTATACACTAGACTGTATAAAACAAAACTGTAACACTTTAAAATATATTAAGGTAAGAGGGAAAAGACAGTAAATTTTTTTTTCATATGAGATAATGGGTGTATCCTATAAAACAAATTTTCTTTAAAAACAATTCCTGTACTAAACTCATAGTTAATAATTTGGTCTTCGAATAATTCAGAAGGAATAACATGAGAAAGGTTAGGAGACATTCTTAATGTTCTGAAGTCAAAGTTTATTTCCCATTAAATTTATTTCTTAGTAGGTCTGATTTCTTCCTAAGATTACAAGCTCTTTAAGAGCAAGAAGTATATTTTATTTATTTACCTATTTGTATTTACATTTTACTTCCTGTCAACAACTATACCAATATATCTGTTAATTGTAATCTAAGGGAGTACAAACATATATATACCAAAATATGAAAGAACTTATCTTATAGCCATAATTTAACAGGTTCTTTAAAAATATGTAATAAAATTTATTGGTTATCAAGAAAGATGGCTAATAATTTAACAATAAAATCTACTAGTTATCAAGAAAGATGGTTGACAATATAACAATGGCAAAATCTGACCTATGACAGATTTTTATGACATTTTCTACAAAGGAAAAATGGAGTACTGAACTTTCAAACTGTGAAAATGCAGGGATGTGCCTATGGTGTGCTCGCTCTGTTACCACTTGGACATGTCGGAAGGATCCAGGGGCTGCCCCACCCACCATCTTATCCTCACCCACATCCAGCACAACACTGAGAAAAGGCCATTCAGGCCAGCTCCACCCTGGGCATTAAAGCCTTTCAGGCTCTTCTTATTGAAAAAGTAACACATATGTATAAGAGTGATAAGATCACTGAGTTAAATTTTGGACTTAAGATGATACAAACAGACCTAAGGTCATTCTTTGGTTCCCAGTCAATAAGGTTTATCTGATTACCAAGAAAAGAAAAACAGAGAGCCCAAAAATAAAAAGTGAAATATAAAAGGGTCTCCCATGTGATCTAGCTCACTAGAATTTTCTACTGGGTTTGAGTCCAAGGCCCAACTTGAATCATAGTTGTTATTTCTAGACTCTGTTCATTTCCATACTGTTTGCACATCTGAGGATTAAAGCAAAAAGTAATTACATGCTGCAAATATGAAAAGTGAAAGTCGCTTAGTCGTGTCCTACTTTTTGCGACACCATGGCCAGTCCAGATTACTGGAGTGGGTTTTCTTTTCCTTCTCCAGGGAATCTTCCCAACCTAGGGATCAAACCCAGGTCTCCCGTATTGCAGGTGGATTCTTTACTTGCTGAGCCACAAGAGAAGCCCAAGAATACTGGAGGCGGTAGCCTATTCCTTCTCCAGCAAATCTTCCCCATCCAGGAACTGACCCAGGGTCTCCTGGATTGCAGGCTAATTTTTTTTTTCACCAATTGAACTATCAGGGAAGCCCACTTTTTTCTTTTTTTTCATCCTTTCAAGTGCCTATATTTTGAGAGAAGGGAGGGAGCTCAAGCTTGCAGTCAGGATTACTGTGCCTCAGGAACACTAAGGCACAACTCATGACTATACCACTCAGCTGTGTTTAAGCTGGTCTCCTAGACAGCACCGGCTCTACCGTGTACTGGGTTTGCCACTTTACTGTAAGGTCATGATGGACTTTTTAACTTAACATATACCATATTGTCTGCTTTTAAATGTATTTCTTCAGAGAAAAATCATTGATTTATGCAACCGTATTGCCTATCCTGAATCTAACGATCACGTGGATTGAAAAAGGAGCACAAGATGCTTCCACATCCTGCTTTACCATCTCCATGAACTGGCTTTTGGGGATTAAGATCCAAGAGGAAAGCGAGTGTCCTCTTTGCATTTTATGTGCAAGGTCTGCAAGCTAGTATCAGAGGAAATAGTGGCTACTGTGGCACTGGTAGAAGGAGTATTAGATAAACTCTGATCATGGCTATAAACAGAAGAGCTGGGAGCGTGAGTTCAGCTAAAGCTGTCATGTGGAGCTCCACAATGAACAATAAAGGGGGATGAGGTACTGGCCATGTGAGGATATACCATCTCCTTAGGTTGATGAGGAGAAAAAAAAAAAAACTGCAAAAATGCTACAAACTCAAAGGTTAAGGGGTAAGAAAGAAATACTAATATTAGAGGTCAGTAACTAGAGAATACTGGCTTTGAAAACCAAATTTACAAAGGCAGAAGGACAATAACAGTGAGAGAGTGGGTGAGAAGAAATCAGAATTTGATATGCAAAGCAAACTTGTTTCTCAGGCTTTGGACATGGTATATCAGAAATCTGAAAGAAAATATATCACCTAAGTAACCAGTTTTAATACATGGTAAAGAAAAAATAAAAACAAAAAATAAATAAACAACTATGGGAAACAGAAAGGAGAGTAGAGAATCATGCCAACAGCTTTACTCTGTACTTGGTCCAGACAGCCAGGGATTTGCTTAAAAACCAGGCTGAAGTTGAAAAACTCAGCAGGACTCACTTGAAAGGAAAAGGTGGAACACTAAGAAGAGAATAGGAGTCTAGACCTATGGTAGCATAAAAGGAAGCAACAAGGAATGCTTTTCCCCCACCAGGAAAGTCTCAAAAGTAACTCAAGCCCTGAGGAACTCATTGAATGAATTTGTTCATGATTATTAAAATATCAGTGTTTTCAGGAATTTAAGGAAGGTTTTAAGATGTCACCTGTCAGCAGATCTTTGGGTCTCATGTGGGTCTCAAAGACACAGCCTTTAGCATGCTCATCAGTAAAAGCTTCAGAAAACTGCCAAGGGCATTTTTCAGCTTGGATAAGTAAAGGAATGAGTGAAAGATCCTTTGAAAGAACAATCTCACAGATAAATGGATGGACTTGAAGGTAGAAAATGGTAGCATGAAAAGAAATACCAGCCTTTGGTATCATGTTTGGAACGGAGAAATGTAAAGGAAAGACATTTCATACAGAAATATCTGTTCCTGGGCTTCTGAAAGGGCTTCCTACTTTACTGTTCTCTATGCCTAGAAGGCTCAGGTACCCGATCATCACATAACTATTTCTTTCTCAACACTGTGTTTTTCTCTCAAATGCCACATAAGTAGGAAAGTCTTTTTATCACCCAGGTAATCACTTCCCCCACAAACAACAGCAACAAAAACAGCAGTAATGAATTGGGGGGTGCAGGGGGTAGACAACTAAGGCAATTTGGAATTTCACTCCATATTAAATAATGCTATTGGGAGTTCCCAGGTGGTGCTTGTGGTGAAGAACATGCCTGCAATGCAGGAGACATAAGAGACACAGTTTCAATCCCCTGGGTCCGGAAGATCCCCTGGAGGAGTACAAGGCAACCCACTCCAGTATTCTTGCCTGGAGAATCCCATGCACAGAGGAGCCAGGTGGGCTGCAGTCCATGGGGTCGCAAAAGAGTAAGACACGACTGAGACTTACACTGTCACTTTCACTTCTGTACACTATTAAATTTTTTGAGAGTCATAATGGCATTGTGGTTATACAGGTGAATATCCTATTCTGGGAAATATTTGCTGGATTGTCACAGTTTCATGATGTCTATAACTTACCCTAAATAATTCAACAACAAAAACCCACATAAGTGTACAAATGTACTTAAAAAGACATACACACATAGAAAGGGAGAGAAAACAAATGTGGCATAATGTTAATAATTGGTACATTGAGGCAATGAGAAAATGGGTATTCACTGAATATTGTCATTTCAGCTTTTCTTTAGATCTGAAATTGTTCCAAAAAAAAAAAGAAGAAAATAAACAGTCTCTATTCCTATAAATAAAATGTTGCAATATTTTTGCTCAGAAAGATGCTCAGAAGAGTATTGTGTTTGTGAATTCCTTATTCAATTATTTTTTTTTGGTGTACGAAGAATTTAGGAACCAACCAGAAAGCAAAATTTGAGTTTTTAAATATTCAAGATAATGATCATTCTGGGAACACATACCATGCAAAGAAAGATCTGGGTACTGTAGGTAGCACCATGAGAATGTTGTAGTTTATCTGGAAGAAGGCAGGGATATTTCTGAAGGGGATCTAATTTATGTAGATGATAAATTTTACCCCCTCTTGTCAGATTTATCCAACTTAGTCAAAATTTCACAAGTTTTGAACTCTGGAAAACCAGCATACATAAATAGCACCCAATAAGGCAAAACCCAAGAAGCTTTGTTCCTCTACTGTCAATGACAGTCCTCAAATTATCTCTAAACTTGCACTAAGGTTCAAGGTGGGTGGTGATAATATAGATGTAGACTATAGGATGTTCTGGATACTGGGAACACCACTCTTGGTTAGTAAATGCCACTATTTTGGCATTTAGTCTATAAATTCTAAACTGCTGTAGAGTCATTCTCATTTATGCTAAAGACTCTCTGTAACCATCCAAATGTGGAATGTGGAAAAACTTAAGAAAAGCATAATCCAACTTTGGAAGTATGTGAAGATCTACTTTCATTCAGGAAAATACAAATCAAGAAGATGTTAAAAAAAAAAAAAAAAGTGGGAGGGGGCACAAGGAGTGAGGTATTTAACATAGTTTGCAAGAGAGTTCCAGAAAAACATCTATTTCTGCTTTATTGACTATGCGAAACCCTTTGACTGTGTGGATCACAATAAACTGTGGAAAATTCTGAAAGAGATGGGAATACCAGACCACCCGACCTCCTCTTGAGAAACCTGTATGCAGGTCAGGAAGCAACAGTTAGAATTGGACATGGAACAACAGACTGGTTCCAAATAGGAAAAGGAGTACATCAAAGCTGTATATTGACACCCTGCTTATTTAACTTATATGCAGAGTACATCATGAGAAATGCTGGGCTGGAAGAAGCACAAGCTGGAATCAAGATTGCCAGGACAAATACCAATAACATCAGATATGCAGATGACACCATCCTCATGGTAGGAAGCAAGAAGAACTAAAGGGCCTCTTGATGAAAGTGAAAGAGGAGAGTGAAAAAGTTGGCTTAAAGCTCAACATTTAGAAAACTAAGATCATGGCATCCAGTCCCATCACTTCATGGCAAACAGATGGGGAAACAGTGGAAACAGTGTCAGACTTTATTTTTCTGGGCTCCAAAATCACTGCAGATGGTGACTGCAGCCATGAAATTAAAAGACGCTTACACCTTGAAAGGAAAGTTAGGGCCAACCTAGACAGCATATTAAAAAGCAGAGACATCACTTTGTCAACAAAGATCTGTCTAGTCACGGCTATGGTTTTTCCTGTGGTCATGTATGGATGTGAGAGTTGGACTGTGAAGATAGCTGAGCACTGAAGAACTGATGGTTTTGAACTGTGGTGTTGGAGAAGACTCTTGAGAGTCCCTTGGACTGCAAGGAGATCCAACCAGTCTATCCTAAAGGAGATCAGTCCTGGGTGTTCATTGGAAGGACTGATGTTGAAGCTCAAACACCAATACTCTGGCCACCTGATGCGGAGAGCTGACTCATTTGAAAAGACCCTGAAGCTGGGAAAGATTAAAGGCAGGAGGAGAAGGGGACGAGAAAGGATGCGATGGCTGGATGGCATCACCGACTCGACAGACATGGGTTTGGGTGGACTCCAGAAGTTGGTGATGGACAGGGAGGCCTGGAGTGTTGCAGTTCATGGGGTCACAGAGAGTCGGACACAACTGAGCGACTGAATTGAACTGAACTGAGGTGGCCCTGAAGAAGAATTTCTAGAAAAAGAAAAAAACCTGTTCAAATTAGCTACAGGAAGAAAAAAAGAGAACTCTACACATAAACGTATCATAACTAAAAATACATCAGAGTGAGAAAGAGTATGGTATGTACAGATGAATATGAGAAGGGTTCTTAGGGAAATGACATGGCTAGTAAGCAAGACAAGGGACAGATCAAGCGTGGCACTCACTCGATGCTTTCATGCCAGAGACTCAATAAATGGATTTATAGTGAGGAGGAGCATAGTCAGATTTGGATTTCATATATATATATATATATATATATCAATCACACAGGCACCTTTACAGATGAATGATTTAAAGGCTACGAAGTTACAAGAAGGAAACACAGAAAAGTGATGTAAAAAAGTTTAAGATAAATGGGACCTGAATGAGAAAAAGAAAGCTCATATCATTTAAGAAAACTCATAACATTTAAGAGACAAAAGGAAGACTTGGTAATTAATTAAAGGTAGAGGGCAAAATCAAGGACTGCTACACATTGGAAGAGGAAAACCCAGGAAAAGAACTGACTTGAAAAACATGGTGATGAATCTTTTTTGGGACCTCTTTTAATTTGAGGTACTCTGGGACATCAAGGTGGAGATACTTAGCAAACTATTAGATATACTGATCTGAAACTCAGAAAAATATATCTAAAGATACACAGTTGGGATCCATCAGCACTTAGGTTATAGCTAAAATAAGAGTTTAGATAAGATCACGTAGGGAGAAAATGTATGGTTAGAATAATGGCAATCCAAGATGGAACCAAGAAAAACACTAACATTTAAAGGCAAGGTTAAAATAAGAAAGGAAGGAAGAAAGAAAAGAAAAACATAAAAGGAAAAGGAGTAGTCAGAACAATCTGTGGAAAATAAAGACAGTGTTATGTTATGCAAACCAAAAGAGAATTTCAAGGAAGAAATTATTATCAAAATCAAATGCAAAACGTAGCCCAAGAGATGATCACTAAAAATGGGATTCAGTGATCTAGAAGTCACTGATGATCTTAGCAAGATCTCATTTATTACATGAGATGTACATCAAACTGCTGTACAATGGCGGGTGCGGGGGGCGGACGTCAGAGAAGTAGAGAAGTGGGGATAGGAGACATCACCAGTCCTTTGAGAGATTTAGATGAAGAGTAAAATGAGTTGGAAAATACTTCCTAAGAAAACATTGGGTTAAGGGAAAATATTTCCTCTAAGAAAAGTTTGCCTTATAGACAAAGGTATGCCTTACATGGTATCTACCAAATGCTGAGAAGTCCATGTACTTAGCAAGAACCGCAAAATTAAAATCGTGCCACAGGCTTTTCAGTAAGAAATAAATAACAATGATAATGCTCAAAGAGAGGAGGTCATGACTCTGTCACTTAGTAGCTGAATGATCCTGAGGAAGTTACTTAGTCCTTTGCTTCTCAGTTTCCTCATCTATAAAATGGAGATGACAATAGTACTTATAGGCTTTGTAAGAATTAAATAAGATACAACATGCTAACACAGTGTGCTGGCTTAGACTGCTGCTGCTGCTGCTGCTGCTAAGTCGCTTCAGTCGTGTCCGACTCTGTGAGACCCCATAGATGGCAGCCCACCAGGCTCCCCCATCCCTGGGATTCTCCAGGCAAGAACACTGGAGTGGGTTGCCATTTCCTTCTCCAATGCATGAAAGTGAAAAGTGAAAGTGAAGTCGCTCAGTCGTGTCCGACTCTTAGCGACCCCATGGACCGCAGCCTGCCAGGCTCCTCCATCCATGGGATTTTCCAGGCAAGAGCACTGGAGTGGGGTGCCATTGCCTTCTCCAGCTGGCTTAGACTAGCACCTCAAATTTGTCTTTGTTGAGGATAACAGACAAAAAGGATATAGCGCTTAAAGAGCTTTACTTTTTAACAGGCATATTTAGCTGTGCATTCACAAGTCCTCATGGCATCTTGACTTACAGGTTCATAATTAGATTTAAAAAATAGGTCACCATTAGTCCACTTAGGGAAAAAATACAAAAGGAGAACAAAACAAAAACATATATGCATGTATATGTGTATATATATATGTACATATATACAAGTTGTTTCAGTTGTGTCCGACTCTTCATGACCCTATGGGCCATAGTCCGCCAGACTCCTCAATTGATGGAGTCTCTCCAGGCAAGAATACCGGAGTGGGTTGCCATGACCTCTTCCAGATGATCTTCCCGACCCAGGGATGGAACCCACGTCTCTCATGTCTTCTGCACTGCAGGCGGATTCTTTACCGCTGAGCTACTGGGAAAGGCCTATATAATGTGTCTGTGTATGTGTGTGTATACATACATATATATCTCTTAGAAATCAGTATAAGGAAAAGCAAGTAGTCAACTGTAATTTCAAATTCAAAAGAATCTTTCTCTTCCTTAGCACTGAGCTACAATTCTCATTAATTTCTCTAACAAAGTATACACTGCAGAGACTTGTTCATCTTTGTGTCAAAAATGAATTAAACATAACTCTGAATAGTAATAAATGCTGTAATGTTTTCTCCCTTTTTAATTTACATATGCAGTATTCTTTAATGATATAGTATGCAACTCTTCTAGCCAATCCAAAGAGACAAGAAAGATTCAATTATTCTCCAGCTCTATAAGCAGTTACATATTTTTCTTATATATCAGAATTTCATTACTGCTGAAATAGGTAAAAAGACAGCATACAGTAAAAGATCTTATGATCAATAATCAACGAGTCTGAGGATCTGGCAGACATGCATAAGAATACGTTCACTTTCAAAATATATAGCCTCATTATTGCTAAGATGAATGCTGTCACCTTTTAAACAAAACATGTTTTTTTTCCCCTGAGAAAATAAAGAATAAAAGCATCAGCAAATCTCCAGATCAAAGTAATAAGAGTACAGATCTACAATTAAGATGTCATTAATTGATCTCAATTGACATGATAATTTAAGAAAACATCAAGTATGCAGTTTGCTGGTTATAGTAAAATGTACATAGTGGCCAAATTTATATTCAGAAATTTCACACTCAGATCTTTAAGTCAGTAGTATAGTTCCTTCCAAAAGTCCTTAAGATCTTTTTCTCGCAAGTAAGTCTATTCAGCAAAAACATCATTTCTTGCATGAATTAACCCAGCTGCAAATAAGTATACAGCTAAACATCCTCACAGCACATCTTCATTGTCTTCTTTTTTTTCTGCTCTATACTTCAAGTACAATAGTCACTGGATTGCCAAAAGCACCAGGAAGCACAGCCCTGAGAATATAGAACTGATTTTTACGTCTTTGTAATTTGACAGACATCAAGCAATTAGAGCTAGGGCGTTTGGCTTTTAATGTTAATTAAAAAAATTAATTTGTAATATCATAGTAAGATGCAACCCTTTCCCTGTTTACTAAATTCTCACTCTATGAGACTTAAACAACCAAAAAAAAAAATATACCTCCCCCTCTCCCTGAGTACTATACAATAATTGAAAACCATAATGTTGGTACTGAACACTGAAAAAATAAAGTGTCATGTTAAAGATTAACATTCTCAGGTAAAATACACATAAAACTCATTTCACATAATTGTATTACTTCCTATCCAAACTTGATAGTTATTGCGAGTATCCTAAGTGGTATTTCTCAGTTAATAAAAAGTCAATTTCACTCATTCAGAATAACCAAAAATTATTATTATGTATCACACAGTATTATGCTGTGTGACAAATTAGGGGTAAAAAGACATGTGCTGAAGTAAAAGGTAGTGCGGAGGGTAAAGATGCTATCTCTGTCATCCTCCAAAAAATAATTGTGGCAGCACTGGAACAGTCAATACAAAGGAAAGAAGGAGTTACCCCACGTCTGGATTGAGCACCCTGTTTGTACCAATCACTGTCTAGCTACCACTGCTCCTTTTGTGGCAGTTAGACCCTTACAAAGAAGTGATTCTTTGATTGAATCAGCAACAACCTAGACTCAACATGTAATGTGAAACACGATTTCTAAATAACTTGAATGAATTTGATTCCTGGTAAAGTCAATGAAAATATCAAGGCTAATTAAACAGCTATATAAGCATATATGACAATCACTGCTTACAGACACCAATTTGTATATTCCTGTATTCACTTTTTCCCCTTAAAATGACATTGAGTTAAATGGTCCGAAGCAATGCAAGCATATTCAAACATAAGCGTCTATGCAGATAATGCAAACCACATTTCTTACTTTAGACAGCAAGATATTTATACGAGACAGAAGTCAACTATGAAAACGAAATCCAGGTACCTCCCTTGGATTTCTTTTTTCTACTGGTGTCAGTCTAGAAGCATTTATTTCACATCTCTGTTGATGGTGTGTTCTCAGGGGAAGACTGGTCCAGACCAAGTTCTTTTGGTAACTGGAGCCTATTACACCCTCCCCCCCACGTCAACACGGGTTTCCGGTTTGGATGCTCCCAAGTAGTACAGCTCCAAACCGAAGGAGCAGTAAACACGCAGAGGAAACCAACAAGAAATTCATCAAATCACCAAGTCTAATGACACTCAAGGGTCAACCGCATCCTGCCTCCAGGAAATGCTCAGGATACAGCTGAAGGAGAAACCTGGGGACGGGGCGGAGCTGTTAAGGACTCTGTTATCAGAGAGAGGAAGCCAGACTGCCCAGGTGAGACAGGTAGGGCGAGTCCGAAGAGACAGGGAAGTGGAAAAGTGACGCACGAAGGCGGTCACCTGTGGGGCCACTTGATCCAGCCCCGCCCCCAGGGACAGCAACAAGAGTCAAGGCCGGAAGTCCCCCAAATAAGCCTGGGAAACGCAGAGCTAGGCCTTTTCGGCCAGGCACGGAACTCACCATCCACGGTTTTCTTCTTGAAAAGGGACGCCATGGTCAGGAACCGCACCCGGGCAGCCCGGCTCGGCCCGATCCGGCCCGCGACTGAGAAAGAACAAGGAGGGATATGACAGACCCTCGAAAGCTTCGGGATGGCGGAGCGGATGGGCAATTGAAGAGGGCGGGGTCTGCAGTCAGGACCCGCGGAGAGCGGGTATCCACGAAGCCTGCCGCAGCCGAGTTGCCCGGAGCTCAGGTGACCGCGAACTAAGACACTTTTTGGAGAAGTCACTTCTAGGCGGCGCCTGCGCGGTTTGCGCCTGCGCCTGCGTACTGCGGCGCCTGAAGCCGCGGCCGCTGCCCTCACTTCAGCGGCTGCCCACTCTCCAGCTTGCCCCGGTCCTGGCGCCGGGAGTGATGCGCCGCTAGCGGTGTTAGCAGTACTTGGGGGATCGCCGGCGGGGTCAGGTGGCTTCTCTGTCCGGGTTCCACGCTAAATGCGGACAGAGATGATCCTTAGCGCTCTCCGTGCCCATCAAGAAGCTGGAAGTAGGGGTCCCCAGAATCCTAGGACAAGCGTGGGTCGTCCTAAAACCAGTTGATTTATGACCATCCCCTTGCTGTCTGTATCAAGCCTTTCATAAGTGCAGGGGCTGATGATAATGCTGAGGTCCATGCCCTGGTGGTGTTTGTCTTGGGAGTTTTCCGCGGTGACTGGCTCAGCAATCTCCCCGACGCCCACCCGCGCAGCCCCTGCGGACCCAAGGCGCTCACTGCGGCCCTGGGCCCGGGGCTCCTATCACCCGGTGTGGGTCTCCAGAGATCCGGTTTCTAGGCTTGGAAGTGGCCGGGAGAAGGGTGGGGAGCACATTTCTTAATGCAACGTTTTTTATTTAGGGCTCTTGACTGGTAACAAGAAAAAAGAAATCCACACACATTTGTTGTACACAGGCTTAAATGTCTCCAACTCTGTTTTTTAATATCGGTTTCTTGCAGTTGCTCAAGAAAAATTTATGGCTACACTGTGAACCTATTAGAATGTTACATACCTGTATATTGGTGTTCACCGTGGAACAAAAGCTTTTTATTATGTACAAGGAAAAGCATAAAGAATTAAAGAATCCTTCTGTGTATAAGCATAAATATGGGAAATATTATGTTTGGGTCAAGATCTTAAATTCATTGTTCATTTTTGTGTGTGTATGTATGTGTCCCTCTCTCTCCCTCCCTCCTTCCCCCGCTTTTACTCTCTGTGTGTTTGTATTTGTACGCATCTCTGCTTAATATATTACTTTGCTATTTATAATTTTAATTTTGCATTGAACTCTTTTTCTCCCAATCTATTAGTGCTTTAAGCAACAGTGCCTTCCACAGGATGAGAATAATAGTATTTTTTCCCAAAGATGTGATTTCTGATAGGAAGACACCTCAATAACAGTATCAGTATTATCAATCACTTCTGGTTTTATGAATTATGTCTCAAGGATTTTTAAGTATTTGAGGTAGTCAGATTTCCCCTCCTCATTTATCCCCCTCTAGAGACATCAATGGCACCCCACTCCAGTACTCTTGCCTGGAAAATCCCATGGACAGAAGAGCCTGGTAGGCTGCAGTCCATGGGGTCGCTAGAGTCAGACACGACTGAGCGACTTCATTTTCACTTTTCACTTTCATGCATTGGAGAAGGAAATGGCAACCCACTCCAGTATTCTTGCCTGGAGAATCCCAGGGATGGGGGAGCCTGGTGGACTGCTGTCTATGGGGTCGCAAAGAGTCGGACACGACTGAAGTGACTTAGCAGCAGCAGCAGCAGAGACATCAAAGCCCTCAGGGCTAACTGTTCTTCCTGCCGTTGCTACTAAAATTTAGCTGAGAATCTGCTCAGGAAAACTTTCTTTTCTCAGGGAAAGTGTAATCATCTTACTCCTTCTCAGGTTATTTGAGATATTGTGGGAAGGTGAAAAAGTAAAGAAATGGAAAAAAAGGTAAGCAGGACACAGTCTGTGTGCCCAAGGCCTGGTCTTTCCTGGAGTAAGCTCTATGGCAAAGAGGCAATTTACCCTGGCTGCCTGTTGTAATGAATGGCATTGAGTAGTGCTTGAATGCCTGAGAGGCAATAAGCTGTTATGTGTGTAGTGATCCTGTTCTTCCCTGCTGCAGTCACCCTTGTTTTATTACTCCTACACAATCCCCCCCACTGACCCAATTGTAACAGTTGGGAAAATGCCAAAATACTTAGCAGCAACCATATGGAAGACCTTCCAAAAGTGCACAGCAGGAGCTCAAGATGGGGCTTCATCATTACAATAAAGACAAAATAGAGATGTGTATATTTAAACCCAGCACTGGAATAGCGTCATTCTCCCCTAGTTTGAAGCAGGCTGATAGCTGGATAAGCAAACTGGAATCTATTCTGATTAGTTGGTGGCCAAACTGTACCTGTTTATATTTTATGGATCACTCAGAGAAGGAAATGGCAACCCACTCCAGTATTCTTGCCTGGAGAATCCCAGGGACAGAGGAGCCTGGCAGGCTACAGTCCATGGGGCTGCAAGAGTCAGACACAACTTAAGAGACTAAACTACCACCACCACCTTATTAAAGGTCATGTGCACATAAATATAACTGAGATTTAGGATACCGAGAAGTCATAGGGGCTTCCCTGATAGCTCAGTAGGTAAAGAATCCTCCTGCATTGCGGGAAACCTCAGTTCGATTCCTGGGTGGGGAAGAACCACTGGAGAAGGGACAGGCTACCCACTCCAGTATTTTTAGGCTTCTCTTGTGGCTCAGCTGGTAAAGAACCGCCTGCAAAGCAGGAGACCTGGGTTTGATCCCTGGTTTGGGAAGATCCCCTGGAGAAGTGAAAGGCTACCCACTCCCAGTATTCTGGCCTGGAGAATTCCATGAACTGTATAGTCCATGGGGTTGCAAAGAGTGGGACACAACTGAGAGACTTTCACTTTCAAGGAGTCATAATGTAGAACACTATGGTATTTTTCATTTCTTTAAAACCAACATTATCACTTACAAACTCACTGAATCAAAAAGAAACATGTATAAGCATGAAAGTGAAAGAAAGTGAAAGTGAATTCGCTCAGATGTGTCCAACTCTTTGCGACCCCATAGACTGTAGCCTACCAGGCTCCTCTGTCCATGGGATTTTCCAGGCAATAGTACTGGAGTGGATTGCCATTTCCTTCTCCAGAGGATCTTCCCGACCCAGGGATCAAACCCAGGTCTCCTGAATTGTAGACAGACGCTTTACTGTCTAAGCCATCAGGGAAGTATAAGCATAGTGGACAGATAAAACTTTCTAATGTTATTTTTAAATCTTAAGAAATAATGATTTAATATCCTATGGTGATTATGACATAATACTAGTCTTCCAAATTATTCATTGAAAAATATTTGTTATATTCCTAATGACACATACCATGTTATGTGTTGGGGACATGCTATGAAGAAACAAACTGTGTTCCTCCACCATTTTCTCTTACCCACCTTCCTACCAGGTTTTTCATCTCTTATCATTCACTTATTACACTCTAACTCCAACTCCCATGTGTGGGATTTTTTTTCCACACCAAGCAGTTCTCCAACACCATCTGGGTGTCCTACAATTCAACTCAGTTCCAACAATTCCAACACTATTTACTCAGAGATAGCATCAGATCCCAAAAGATTCCACCACCACCAACGCCCCCACTTAGGTGCCAGTTGCAAGTCCAGATTGTTAAATGTGCCTCTAACCAACCAGCTATAAACTTGATGTTCCTATAGCCCACCCACCCCCACCTTTGAATGCGTGCTAAGTTGCTTCAGTAGTGTCCAACTCTTTGCAACTCTATGGACTGTAGCCCGCCGGGCTCCTCTATCCATGGGATTCTTCAGGCAAGAATACTGGAGTGGGTTGCCATCTCTTCCTCCAGGGGATCGTCCCACCCCAGGGATCGAACCTACATCTCTTACATCTCCGATATTGGTAGGCAGGTTCTTTGCCACTAAGGCTACCTAGGAAGCACCTCCTTTGGGTTTAGTTAATTTGTTAGATTATCTCAACGGAACTCAGGAAACCAGTTCACTCACTAGACCAGTGGTCTCCAACCTTTTGGCACCAAGGACAAATTTCGTGAAAGACAGATTTTCCACAAACCTGGCAGGCAGGGAGGGGGTTTGAGATGATTCAAGCATATTATATTTATTGTGCTCTTTATTTCCAATCTAATGCTGCTGCTGATTTGACAGGAGGTTCCAGCCAACCTGCCCAGAGAATGGGGACACCTGCATTAGACTACCAGTTTATTACAAAAGATATTAAAGGATATGAATCAACAATCAGATGAAGGGATACCTAAGGCCAAGTTCTGAATGAAGGATCTTCTGTCCCCATGGAGTTTTGAGCCCAAACAAGGTAGCATGTGGATGTGTTCTAGCTCACCAACCTGGAAGTTTCCTAAACCCTGACCTTTTGGATTTTTAATGCCTTATAAGGCAGGACTGGTTAAATCACTGAACAGTGATGACTGAACTAAATTTCCAGCCCCTCTTCCCTCTCCAGAGATTGGAGGAAGGAGACTCAAAATTCCAACCCTCTAACATGGCTCGTTCCTCTCAGGAACAGCCCCCATCCTTAGAAGCTTTACAAAAGTCACTTTGTTATCATAAACTTGGTGTGTTTGAAAGGGGTTTGTTATGAATGTCAACACATATTTATTGCTTTTATCAGTTATGAATTTTCAAGGATTTTAGGAGCTTTATGTCAGAAATGAAGATAAAGACAAAATATGTATTTCTTTTTATACGTGATGATAGCATACATGTCCATCACAGAACAAGCTTTGGCTCGGTATAAATAAAAGAGCAGAACTTTTCAAAAACAGGATGCGTGCTAGATGAGATAGTGAGCGTTTTGTCCCAGAAATGCTCAAGCAGGAGCAAGTTGTGGTAGAAAGAATTCTTTTGAAGAATCAAAAGCTTGATTGGAAGGTTTCTAAATTTCTTTTAAATTTTGAAATTCTTTTACGAATAAAATATAGCTCAGGCCAAGTATCTTGGGACAGGGTGTTCCATTCCCTAATCTTATTGGCTTCACCTTTAAAGATATGGTAAAGCCAAGAGGATAATCATATTTTATGGTTTTTGAATCATCCTGATTCAGGTAACCTTGACTTTCCTCCAGATCATAACCATCTATGTAATTGATATTTCCCTGCTTTCATCTTCACCTCACTCTTCTTTTATATCAGAAGAGTATCAAAAGGACCACTTTTAGTCCTGTCAAAATGTGAATCAGGGCAGAGCATGCTATTCTATTTCTCAGAAGGAGATCAACATAATCTCAATACTTATGTCTGGACCACACACACACACACACACACACACACATACACAACTGTTCCACATTGAACTTCTGTTATTTCATCATATGTCCAAACTTTTACCATCCAGATTGCTTTCCTATTCATTTCTCTTCATTGTGCATCACTCACATGGAACATAATTATTTACATGCGATCCTAAAATTATGCTATTTGTTATCTACATGGAATTTCTGATAGAACTCCCTTTAATTATATTACTGTTTTTTAATTACATCGAAATTTTAGTCAAGTAAAAGTTTTAGTGTTTTTAAAAAATATAAATTCCTATTCAGTCTTCCCATCCTATTCTTGATTATGGGTAATTGTAGCCCAAATATAAAAGTTATCATGCATCACTGGAGACATTCATTCATGTTTGTATTGATTCACTTATAAGTACTTTAGAAACTTAGGGCAGAAAGAGTTGTTGGTAAAATTCAAAAACCTCTTTTTCTTAAAACACATAACAGTTAAGAGAGAAATCAAAAGGTTTTTCAAAGCTGTACAGCTAGCCGGCGTTGAGTCAGAATATGTGGGGACAGACTCCTTTGCTGAGTTCGTGCTTCATAGTCAATTATGTTGGCTCTTGTTTGTCAGTTACCATGTGACTGTGAATGGGTAGGTTGTGTGTACTCAGGGGCCAGGACAGCAGAGTGTGGGCTGTCTAAAGTTGCTATTTCCCACATTTGCTCACAGAGGAACCCAAGGTTTGATTTCAAGGAAAGGTACATTGGAGAAGGACCTGTTTTACCTTCATTTCCTGGCTTCCATCTCTTGTCAGGGCTCAATATCTATACATGGATCCCCCTCTCTCAGCTTCTCCAAATTCAAAACAGAGAGGCATCACTTATTCCATCTGACTAAATAAAGGTCAAACACTCAAATGGCATTATCTCAAACACATGTATATCCATTTCAAGCCAAATAATGTATGCACCATTTATGCAACAAATAATGTGTGCAAACTCAATGCAACATTTTCCCACATTTTGGCATGTTCACCATGTTTTTGCATTAAAATTTCAACTATTCCCTGTAAGTTCTGCCTCCATGCTTTTATAGTTCCAGAAATTCACCTCATTTTTCTCTTTGTCAAATCTTGCTTTATAAAATATCTGCTATAAAAAATGAGTTGGACAAGTCAGACATTTAGTCAATGAAAAGCTAAATGAGTACCCTAAATGTGTATGGCTGCACATCATTGGTTTTATAGTCACAAAGTGTTCTTGTGTTATTTGGAATATGTAACAGTGTTATCCTTTTTGAAAAATAAACTAAACTTTGCCCTGAATTTCTCAGTGTTAATAGGAGTTGCACATGAGTAAATCAAGACTGAATTTGTGCCCCCTGGCACAACACAGCATATGTGTATATTTGCTCGTCAATCCAATAAGAGCACTAGAGTACAGAACTGCTACCATACAAATAGAAATGAACTTCAACATAGGGGTAATGGATTTGCTTCTTCAATAAAATAAACCTTAATAGCTATCTCACTTTGTATTTCACATGAATAGAAATTAAGAAAGGCTCTGGATATTAGATCTTGGTAAATTAGTAAGTATGAATAATTTACTAAAACAATGACATTGAACTTTCTATACAAATAAGTTGACCTTTTAGAGTAGTACTCATTTCAAGCTACGTTTATGTGGCTTTCTTGTCATTGCTTATTCAGTAACAAATAGTGAAAGAACACATGTGCTATGAAATATATAGTGCTAGTTAGTAACTCTGAAAGTCACTCAGTCATGTCTGACTCTTTGTGACTCCATGGACTATACAGTCCATGGAATTCTCTAGGCCAGAATGCTGGAGTGGATAGCCTTTCCCTTCTCCAGGGGATCTTCCCAAACCAGGGATTGAACCCAGGTCTCCCTCATTGCAGGTGGATTCTTCACTAGCTGAGTCACAAGGGAAGTAACTCTGAGGGATCTAAAAACGAGTTAGACATGAAGATTGTTCTAGAGAACTTAAAAGTTTATTACAATTACTAGTGGTATGTCAAGAATTAAACAATTTAAAAAGATAAATGTGCCCCTGGCTTTCCTGGTTGCTCAGTGGTAAAGAATCCACCTGTCAATGCAGGGGGTGTGGGTTTGATCCCTGGGTCAGGAAGATACCCTGGAGAAGGAAATGGCAATCCACTCCAGTATTCTTGCTTGGGAAATCCCATAGACAGAGGAGCCTGGCAGACTACAGTCCATGGGGTCGCAAAACAGCTGGACATGACATGAGCGTTCACACATGCACTCAAGAATTAAATGTCACAATATATGGTCTCTTGAGGCCACTAACAAAATTGCATCTTTAATTGAAGGTATGGCTATAAATTTTAAGTTTGGAGATCTTTCAGATAGTTGGGCTATAATTAATGTATTGTATTTAGAGATATAACCTCATTTTTAAACCTCATTTTAAGCCTCATTTCTTCTTAAATACGTTATACTCAAAAAATTGGCTCAGAATCTCAAAGATCCCCAAGAGTAGATGAAAAATTAAAATAATTTTGAAAATAATTTTAGTTATTTTTGGTGCAAAAAATGTAAGAGCGTCTAAAGTTCATAAACTGGACCTTGTTGATAGATACAATTGCAGTGATAAGTAACATCTATGTACAATGTTCATATGCTGGAGGACAGGTGTATCACATTTTCAGGGTTTAATATGAGAATTTCATATCTTCTCTCTGTACTTTATATGTGAAAATTACAATTTAGGCTACAAACTAGTCTTTTCAAAACATATAATTAAAAATTTAGCATTTCTATAGTATAAAAATTTAGACAATCACTCAGAAGAGATCTGGGCATTCAGTTTATTGAAATCTTGTTAATATGTATTTAGACTCAGTTGTGGAATTCTTTCTAGCTGAATCTAACTTTTTACATGGTCTTTACAATAGTACAAACAATAATCATATTTAGTGATTATCTGCTCCATGTACAGCATAAAGAAGTATGAAGAAATATTAGATAAGTTAATTGCCAAATTAAGAATAACATATTTTAGTGATGACAAATAACCCTACAAGAAAACTAATTGTATTAGGAGGGTTAAATTTGTAGTCAAGAATAGCAAGTTGATTTGCATATCAGAACAGTCTTCATAGTTTAAAACCATTTTTATGATAACAGCTATTGCATTTGGAGATGTGGGAAGTCTAAGTACAAGAATGAGATCAGCTGGAATAGGATATGACTTATAAAGAAGGCTGTACAGAAGTTGTTTACTCCCAACTTTTCCCTTGAATGGCTACCCTTGACTTTATTACCAGAAGGATGCTGTATGAGTTTCCTACTGCTGCTGTAACAAATTATCACAACCTTAGTGACTTAACTCAAATGTAATATTTTAATTATTGAGCCTGGGAATCTAAAATGGGTCTTAATGGACTAAAATGAAGGTTTCATCAGGGATGTATTCCTTGTAGAGGCTGCCTGAATTCTTTGGGCCCTTGCTCTTTCCTTCATCTTCAAGTCTTGCAGGTTAGCATATTCAAATCTGTCTCTGACACTGTCTTCTAACCTTCTTCTACATGGAAGGTAACTTGTGATTACATTGGATGCAGTCAGACATTCAAGGAAAATTCTTTGTTTTAAAGTCAGCTGATTAGCAACTTGAATTCCATCTAGACACTAATTTCCTTCTGCCATGTAACAAAGCATATTCATATGTTTCAGGCTTTAGGAGGCAAACATCTTTGAGGAATAGCATTCTGCCTGCCAGAAGTGAGGCTATGTTTTCATAAAAAGCATGAATCATTGGGCTGCCTAGCATTCTTTGGGATATTTGAGTTGTAGATTGTTTCCCCAGTGGTTTGTAACACCACCCATGTGGTTCTAAAGAGCACTGTTGACCCCACTGACGTGAATAGACTGCTCTTTTCTACTACTATACATCATAGTCAGATGTGTTCAAAATATTAACCTATCCTATTTTCATTTTTGTGGGAGTTTTCCTGATGCTTTCTCACATCAGCTGTAGCAGATTTCTGTGAAAGGAAGTAAAGATCTTTGGACAAAGGTCTTTTGTCCAAAAGATCAGGATCTTTTTTGTCCAAAAGATCAGGATCCATCAGAATGGAACTTTTCTATCCTGACGTGGAATTTTTCGTTGAAACAGACCTGGCTTAATGTTTTGTTCTAAATTCTTTTTTATGGATATAGTACATTTGTATTTCATGACAATTTTATTTAATTGATATTTAATTTTGGACTCAAGCTGCATTCATAGTGCTGACAATCAACATATTTAAATGTTTAGATGACTGACTTCCTTTTTCTTTTATCCTCCACATGTTTGACAACTAAGTTTTCAATAAACTTTATATCAAGTCAACCATATTCAACCATCATTTAGCATATAATTTAAGTACTTTTCAAAAATGCGTATTGGATTAATGCCACTCAATTTTATTGTAAGAAATAAGTACATTTCCTGGAGAAGGAAATGGCAACCCACTCCAGTATTCTGGCCTAGAAAGTGCCATGGACAGAGGAATCTGATGAGATCCATGATGAATCCATGAGATCACAGAGTTGGACATGACTGAGATACTGAGCACAGACCAGAATGTTCAATAATTTATTCAGTCATTTATTTCTTCATTTTTTCATTCACTTATGCTAGAATTTCAGAGGTGAAGGGGATTTTAAAAAGTTATCTATTACAAGCTCAACATTTTACAAATAGCTATCATGACCCGTAACAAAGAATTGCCGAAGCTCACTGTCGCTCAGTGGTAGGTCTACAAGGAACCCCAGTGACTCAGGTCTCAAGTCAGTGTTTGTCCTATCCTATAGATCTGTCTTAATAAAGAAGCAAATAATAAAGAAGAATAAAGAAAGGATTTGGAAGGCAGTCTCTGAGAAATGTGCAGGCATTGAGACATTTTGGTTTATGAAGAAATGATGATATATTCCTACCACTTTCAGTGCCCAGGTTATAATTCATGTAGCTCATTGAGGTCAGTTGCGTAAATATGAGAGGTCAGCCCTTTGGGTAAACTCCCCATTCTCTTGGATGCATTTGAGGATACATTTGAGCTAGGAAATTTTTTCTTTCAACAAGTGATTTCTGCCATCAATATGGAGATTTAGAACACTAATATTTTTATAAGTATATTCTGATTTTAATGAAGACAGAAAGTTATTTTAGGTCAGAAGCATAAATGGCAAAGCCAAACTCAGCCCCTGAAAGGAATGATCCAGAAAAGAGTTTGGGAACATGAGGGTGGGATTGGGAACAGGAGGGTAGGATTGAGAACATGAGGGCAGGAAGCCTTTATCCACAATCTGCTAGAGAAGTTAGAAAGTGATGAAGGCAGTTCTCGTGAACAAGTCAGAATATATACATGCACTCAGCTCATCATTCAATTCTAAACCATTAGAAACAGTTCTTAAGTCTCACAGTTCACTCAAATTCAGTGTAAGGTTATTCAGGTTAGAATGGTGAAATAGAGACTGACAGAAAATTCTAGTATTTCTTTGGGACACATTCTGCTTTTAAGAAGCAAAAGGCACAAAAATAGACAGGGCAAGCATTTTACCTAAATTAAAATCATGAAGATGCAGTATCTTCCAGAATATGATTTAAAAATTGAAAAATAAATTACAAAAAATTTTATGTCAAAATAATGCTTAATGACAAGGAAGACTTTCCAAAATTGAGTCAGAAATGTTGGTGAGATAAGTCATATGAATACAAGTATAAATTATGGTTAACCATCATTTTAGTAATATCTGATGTTACAAAAGTGGGCGGTTGCTTTTTCTACATTTTGCACATAGCGCATCATGTAGAAAAGCAGATCTAAGCACAGAGTTCTGCTACCAAGGGAGGATGGGGACTTTCTCCTTGGGGGTCATAAATATAGTTTTCCATCTGCTGGAAACTGTTTAGGTGAAACATGCCTGAAGTCAGGGCCTGGATCAGATGATCTCTGGGGGTCTCTTCCAGCCTTTTGAGTCTTTGAGAGAAATTTCTAATCAGCATGTTAATGACTACTTTAAATTTGTATTCTGGTTTCCTTGAAGATAATTACCAGAAACGCTAAGCAGAGAATAGCATTTCTAAATGCCTGTTTAAAAGACGAAGAGAAATAAGAAAGAAAGAAAAAAAAAATAGAAGGAAGAAAATGTGACCCACTCGATGTCAGAGAAAGCAATTACCTGACAAGATGGTATGGTTCGGCGGTCTTGGTAACGTCTGAGAAAGTCCAAGGATGCTGGATCTTTTCCTTGTTCTTAGATGTCTTGCTGTGTGACACAGGGCAAGTCACTTGACCTTAGTTTCTTCATCTGAAAATGCAAGACCCCGGGAGTTGTGCTTGATTTCCTGACTAATATCAAGGTACAGGAACTAAATGAAGAATGGAATTTCATTTTGGGCTTCATCACGGCTGCAGCGATGACAGATGGGGATCACATGAATTAGGTTACCCCTGCGCTTCATTAACTAACAGGAAAAAAAAGTCTCAACAACACGGATGGTAAACTAAACTTTGAAAACACTTTTAAAAATCTTAATTAGGATATTATAGAGATGATCAATATGGCAAAGATGTATTTAATTTCTACATAATAGAAAATTAACTATAATATTATTCTGTATGTTCAATTAATTTAGTTTCTCCAAAATTAGCCAGAGAAGAAAAAGAGTGGAGGAAATACATACTATAGGCCAATAAGTTCTCTTTCTATACCTAGTCTTTAGAGGGGGAAAGGCCTTTTTATTAATGTTAATGTATAGCTACTTTATAAATAACAAAAATGTATCAGTCCAAATTATATTTCTCCCTATGTCCTCCTTTTCTTTATGAGTAGTAAAATAAGTTTAGTCTGAATTTTCATATGTTTCTGACACAAAACGTCATTTACCCTAGGCGACTAAGCTGGCAAGTTTCCACATAGGGTTAAGAGCTTAGCTCCATGCTATTTCCAATACATTTTTTCCCACCAGAGAGTTTTGTTTGTTTTAGTAAATATGTCCTATATGTGTATGTATAACTGAACCACTTCATTGAACAGCTAAAACTAAAGCCAAATTGTAAATCAGCTATACTCCATTATAAAATAAATTTTTTAATGTCCTAAATAAGAAATCAAATGAGGAAGGAATTAAATTTATACCTAACACAGAAGATAATACTTTCCAATAATCAGCTAAAACTTATCTCTGAGTACTACTAATAATCATTACCTATGTTTTAATGAATAATATATTCTACCTACAGTGAAAGAGCCAAACCCATTCTGGAAAAGTAGTTGGCATTTTGATTAAAGATTGCAATTATCTGCAGCTTTTTGTTCACGAATGTTAAGGGGAGGGCAGGGATATCACAGGCAATACTGCTCTATGCGAGGTTTGGGGAATCATAAATTCTGGTTCCGGCTCTGCTATTCAGGTTGTAGATGGCATTATACCTTAGTCCCACCATCTGTACAGTATGAATAATCATATTTCTCTAACTCACAGGTGTGTTGTAAAGAGCAGACAATAAAAAGTAACTGAACATACAAGTATTCTCAGAGCCCAGATGATAAGGAAAACAAATGGTTAAGAGAAACAAAGTAAGTGAGTTGAACTTTCCAATAAAACTCTGAGAATCACATTTAACCTGATAACAAAAAATCTGTTCTGACAATGTTCACCTACCAAGATTTTCATAAGGCTCAGTTTTCTTCACAAAATGTGCCTGATTTGGACTTTTGGTTTTATTCCGGAGTCTGTGAGGGGCAACAAAAGAGAAACACACTTCCCAACCCTGCAACGTGTCTTATGTGAGGGATCAGCAAATGGTACATTCTCACTGTGAATCTATGCAGTATTTAATACTGAATTACAACTTTAATTGAAAGAGTGAAAAGTATACTTTAGTTGAATAAGAGGGACTAGTGAACTCCGGGAGTTGGTGATGGACAGGGAGGCCTGGCGCGCTGCGATTCATGGGGTC
Source organism: Oryx dammah (assembly GCF_014754425.2). NCBI lineage: Eukaryota > Metazoa > Chordata > Mammalia > Artiodactyla > Bovidae > Oryx > Oryx dammah. Next base: position 121,076,782 of record NW_024070186.1, read on the forward strand.
GCAAAGCGTCGGACACGACTGAGCGACTGAACGGAACTGCACTGAGGATGACTGTTAGGAGCTGAAGAAATGCCTTTTTATTCCAGGTATTGACATTTATTAACGTGACACAGGTAAAATACCCAGCAAGCCTTTGTGTTTCTTCCTTCAACATTTGGGATTCCAAGGATACCAAGTCAATATGCCTAATTCAGATCAAATATTTACCCTGGATATTCAGACACACTCAGAACAGGCAGGTTAGAGTATAATATAATCAGGCTTCCCTGGTGGCTCAGACAGGAAAGAATGTACCTGCAACGCAGGAGACGCAGGTTCAATTCCTGGATCAGGAAGAAGCAGCCCAGGTCAGGTTCAGTTCCTGGGCTGGAGAAGGGAATGGCTGCCCACTGCAGTATTCTTGCCTGGAGAATTCCATGGAAAGAGGAGCCTCACAGGCTACAGTCCATGGGTTGTGAAGAGTCAGACATGACTGAGCAACTAACACTTAACCTATTAGTGGGTTATTCGCAGATACAGGAAAATATTTGTGAACCAAGAAATCACCCCTTGACTTCTATAAGCATATTACTAAATGTTATTAAAAGCAAGTTAGATCCTTTGGTATATGGGAGAAAGATAACTTTCTTCTCTTCATGCTTAAAAGATCATTTCCTGTCTCTGCTGCCAGATAAATACCTTTTTGCTTTAACTCCTTTACCCACCACTGAAGAAAACCAGAGTTTTGAAATGTGGGTTAAAAGTTGTGAAGTTGTGTGTCTCCAGTTCCTTTCTTTGTATGACTTTCTGTGAAAACTTTGTTCTCAACATTCCAGTTTTTTTTTTTATAAGAAAGCAATCTCGCTCAGCTTCTTTAAATAAACAACACAAATAAATAAGTTGAGGATCTCTGGTTTAGTGTTAGGAAAATCAAAAGGAAAGAGAATTTCAAGGATGAGTAGTCAAAATTGTGAAAAGCATGAATAGTGGATGAAAAGTATGAGTGAAAGAAAAAGGAAGTGCAGTTTCATTGACGTAGGAGCAGAAGATCAAAATGCTTTAAGATACAGAGCAAATGATGATGAGAAAGAAAGTGGGGTCATCGAGTAAAGAATACACTTCAAAATTTTGAGAGTTAAAAAGAAGTAGATTTTTTTCAAGATAATTGAGATATAACCTCACAACATCTTGTGGGCTGAGTGTATGGGTCTGGAAAAACTCTTTCAGTTTGTGGACCAAGCATACTCATGGGAAATGTGAGAAACGCCTTCAAGTTTTGTACAGGACTCTCTGTAATCCACACACTGTCAACCTTGAATGGGTGCCCATGAGTATTTTTACCTTTTTAAAAAATTTATTCATAATTTTTATCTTTTTCATCCTTCTGATTTTCCTTACTCCCAAAGGACCAACGTCAACAGCGTTCCTTGCTGTCAGGGCAACTAATACTGGTTTTGGATTTCATCCTGTCCTGAGTTTGGAATAGTTTAGAGCATCTGGATTCCTTTGAGTATAACATGTAAAAGGTAAACATTTCTCTACTAATATTGACAACCGTAAAGGAAGAAAGGGTACAAAAGGAACAAGAAACTTCTATTCTCCCATGAGTGTTTTTATAATATCATGAAAGCTGCTAGTGAAGACAAAGATTGAAACTGATGGCACCATTGCTTTTCAAACAGGTGAAGACTACCTATATCACCATCAATGTGAAATTTATCTATGTCATAGGTGTGCCAGGCAAAGAGCATGGGAAAGCTAAGCTTCAGAAAGGAAAATTAATATTTTTGCCTCTGAGATTTAAGCAAATAAAGAAAGAGAGAGAGAGAAAGAGATTGGATGAGCTTTATGGAAGAGTGAACATGCGATCACATAACTAGCTTACAATATCTGGATTCTCTGAGTGACGTAGGAGATAAAGCCCTCTATTGAGAAATAAGTGAATGGGTTGAATTGTGACTGGATAAAAATCAAGAACAACAACAACAAAATAATCAAGAAGTTCTGAAATTGTTACTTGCTGAATTCCATAGAAGTCAATAATATTCTGTTGTTCCTAAGGGATAATATTTGTCTAACATTTTAACCATTGATGGCAACTTAAAATCAGTGCTGATTAACTCTTAACGTAACTGCTATTTCCAGCACATGTAGGGACTCCATCGTGGCACTTCATATAGTGACTTAAATTGAGTTATGCGCAATGTTTGAAAATGTCATCAAAATGATTACTCTGTGATTCAGCGTTGAAAGAGTAAGTTATTTTGTACTTAGAAAGACATGGGAACAAAGCAGCGGGACCTGAATTTGATATTAATGAAGCAAATGTTAATCAGAGGGGAAATGAATGCAATTCTATAATTTCTTACCAAAAAAACAACCAAAAGCATTAGTGAGATCCAAGAACATAAGACATGCATATTTATTAATGAGATATCTGTAAAAAGATTGGCAATCACGCACCAGGCTCTGTAACTAAAGGAAAGAGAAATTTCCATGTAACTCAGCCTAGATGGATGAAGTTTCAAGCTAGTGAGAAGATGGTATGACCAACTTAGTTGTAACACAGATTATTTTTAAAATGCTTGACATCCATTTGCCAGAAACTTCAGCTAATTTAATATTACCACTTTCACTTCCAGCAACATGTGATTCAGTTGAAGAAAACTGAATAAATTACAATTTAGTCAAATAGGATAAGCTGATGAATCCTGCAGCTCTTTGACATGCCTCCAAGTTAGACCATCAATACCAAAGCACTGAGAAGATGAAGATTATGGGCATGGATGAAGAAAGGCACTGTATCACTAAGAAACTGTGCATAATTGCCAATGGTCAAATGTTTCCTCCATGTTGCAAATGTTACTCCATATTTGTATGCACATACATAGGTTCATGTACACACAGTCGGTTGAAAATTGTCTGAACTATTAGACTGGATATATGTTTTCTGGAAGAAACAAGTAGGAGTCTATCTTAGTGAGTTGCAATATTTCATTCTTGATTTATTTAGTGGGCATGCACTGAACCAGTTTGAACACAAACTTACCCAAAACTATAATGACTTAGTTGTTAAAGGCTGCCATTGTGAGTAGATAACTGCAACCTCATGATTTTCAATCAACCAATCATTTCAGGACCATTTAAAGGAGGGTGTGAGGCCTTGTTGCTGAAAGACAGCTATCTGTTAACACCTGCTAAGATTAATCTAGTGTCAGATATAAAAACTGCCCATTAGGAATCTAAGTGAAAATCTTGAAGGAAATAGTGACTATGTAAAAAATAACCATGCATCAGAAACACATTTAGCAGGACGAAGATGACAATTAATATGAAATCATGCCCATTGATGAAGGAATAAAAAAATTCAAAAAAATAGTCTCTCAAAGTAAACACATTTCAGAAATTGCATATCAATTGAATTTGAGACTTAGAAAATTATGTATCCTCCCCAAAGTGATATAGTCTTATATTTTCTTTAAATATATTCATAAATTATATTTATTTTTTTACATCTAAATAAGTCTAAAAGCTCTTCTAACAGTATAAAATAAAATATATATTTTTCAAGAAAGTATATCATTTTATTGGCAGATTTTTTTCCTTCTCAATTGCATATAAGAGATGGTACTTCTGAGAACTGATGTCATCTTAGATTAAATAAAGTACTATAATAGGGATTTTCACAATGTTATTTGTCATCATTTTTTCTGTCTACTCTCACTCATCCATCTGTTTGTACAATCCATAATAAGTAGCAATTTTGTTCTAGGAATTCTACTAAAAACTAGAGATAAAAAGTCTAATGAGGTATAGTCTTGAGATTAATGTCATTACAGTCTAGCTGAGGAGAAAAGAAGAAGTAAATAGTTATAAGGTGATAAGCGTTGTATTGTGCTGTGCTTAGTCACTCAGTCGTGTCCAACTCTTTGCAACCCCATGGACTGTAGCCAACCAAGCTCCTCCGTCCATGGGATTCTCCAGGCAAGAATACTGGAGTGGGTTGCAATGCTCTCCTCCAGGGGATCTTCCCCACACAGGGATCGAACCTAGGTTTCCAGCATGGCAGATAGATTCTTTGTCATCTGAGCCACCATGGAAGCCCAAGAATACTGGAATGGGTAGCCTATCCCTTCTCCAGGGGATCTTTCCAATCCAGGAATCAAACCAGGGTCTCCTTCATTGCAGTTGAATTCTTTACCCGCTGAGCTACCAGAAAAGCCTAAGCACTGTATTATGTGTGTGTATGTACAAACACTATTATTGGAGTAACTATGAAGTCACTGGCTCTGCCTGGGAGATTCTGAGAAAACAGAAGAAAGATTAGGGGTTAAATCATAAATAAGTGCTTACTAGACAAAAAGGGAACACATTTTGAGTAAAGGGAACAATATATGCAAAGATCAGAGTGACTGAAACAGCAGTATTAGAGGAACTTAGAGAAATAAACTGGAAATAGATTTTGAAATATTTAGTTTGCAATGAGATTGTAGCAATTGGAATGACTGAAGACTTCTCCAGCATTTGATTTTTAAATTTATTTTTATAAATTGTACATGACAAAAAATTGACTGTCTTAAACATTTTAAGTGTACAGTTTCATAGTATAAGTACATTCATGTTGGATGGCTAACATTAAATTTGAGAAGGTCATTTTGTGGTAGGTAAACTGGAGTTCAAAGTCATTAGACAATTAATTGAGTATTTTTGTTGAGGTATGATAGGACCAAAATTAGAACTGGAGACTAGAAGATCAGTTCAGTTCAGTTACGTCTCTCGGTCGTGTCCAACTCTTTGCGACCCCATGAACCGCAGCACGCCAAGCCTCCCTGTCCATCACCAACTCCAGAAGTTCACTCAGACTCATGTCCATCGAGTCCATGATGCCATCCAGCCATCTCATCCTCTGTTGTCCCCTTCTCCTCCTGCCCCCAATCCCTCCCAGCATCAGAGTCTTTTCCAATGAGTCAACTCTTCACATGAGGTGGCCAAAGTACTGGAGTTTCAGCTTTAGCATCAGTCCTTCCAAAGAAATCCCAGGGTTGATCTCCTTCATAATGGACTGGTTGGATCTCCTTGCAGTCCAAGGGACTCTCAAGAGTCTTCTCCAACACCACAGTTCAAAAGCATCAATTCTTTGGCACTCAGCCTTCTTCACAGTCCAACTCTCACATCCATACACAACCACAGGAAAAACCATAGCCTTGACTAGATGGACCTTAGTTGGCAAAGTAATGTCTCTGCTTTTGAATATGCTATCTAGGTTGGTCATAACTTTTCTTCCAAGGAGTAAGCGTCTTTTAATTTCATGGCTGCAATCATCATCTGCAGTGATTTTGGAGCCCCCCAAAATAAAGTCTGACACTGTTTCCACTGTTTCCCCATCTATTTCCCATGAAGTATAGAGACTACTAAAATAAAGTTTGTAGGAGGGGGATTATTTAAGGCAGGTGGTGCTAGTGGTAAAGAATCTGCCTGCCAACGCAGGAGACACAAGAGACAGCAGGTTTGATCCCTGGGTCGGAAAGATGCCCTGGAGGAGGAAATGGCACTCCACTCCAGTATTCTTGCCTGGAAAATCCTATGGACAGAGGAGCCTGGCGGGCTACAGTCCACAGGGTCACAGAGTCAGACATGACTGAGAGACTAACACTTTTGCCTAAAGAACAAAGAGTCAATAAAGGAGACCGTGAAAGAATAGTGAAAGAAAAGATTGAGAGGCAGACAATGAAAACATAAGAAAGGAAAGTATTTCAAGTGACAAGAGCGTCTAACTGTATGAAATATTAATACTCAAATAGAATAAAACTTTTTAGATAGTTCATTGGATTTGACAATTAGGAGTCATTGGTGAGTATAGGAAGCGCAGTTTTATAAGATAATTGGGGATGAGGTCATGGGCATAAGTGAAATATAGTGAGTTGAAACAATAGTAGGAATAATAAGAATATGAAAGAATAAGAATGATGATAGTTGCTATTTATGGACCACTTACACAGTGCTGGGTACTCTGCAAGTGTTACGTAACATGATGACATATAATTGTCCTACAAAATTTTCGCCATAGTTATTAAAATTTTATAGACTTAGAAAATTTATATAAGTTGCCCAAGGATATACAGCCTACTATAAAGGCTAAAGCCAGGTTTATACTACTCCATATACCATTGACAAGCATATTTACAGAATTAAGAACAAAGTATTCTTTCAAGATGTTTGACCACAAAAGGAAGGAAGAAGATGAGTCAGTAACTGAAGGAGACAGTAATATTGAGGAAAGTTGTTTTATTTATTTATTTTGAGGGGATTGGTGTGAGAGGCAGAGTTTTTAGATTGAACAAACTGAACAAAACTCAAATTGGTTTATAATAATTAGTTTAGAAAAACAGAGTTTTAATAATGTAAAGATAAAGAGGATATTAAGTGGAATGAGAGCCCAGAATAGGAAGAATAAAATTTTCAGTTCATGGGTCAAAAGTTTACTCTCTAAGAATAGGAAAAATCTAGATTCACAAAAGAAAAGGAAAAAAAGAATGTATGGCATTACATACAGATAACTGAGCGTGGTAGTAAAGTTATGGAGTTTTTGAGTGATACTCAGTTTTTGTTTTTTTTTTTTTAAACAGAGTAGAATATGTTTGGGGTTTTGAAAGGCATATAATAGTAAGCACAGCAAATGTCTCAAGGAACTGGAAGAGAATTATAGTAGTAAGCACTTTAGTAGCATAGTTGAAATGAGAAACTAGAACTTGAGTGAATTCCAATAAATATTTTCATGTGATTCATCATTACCAGTGTGTAAGGCATTGATAATAAAGGAGAATTGAAGGCAATTCTTGTAATGATCCATGGATAGTGAGGTTATACGGGCTTCCCAGGTGGCTCAGATGGTAAAGAATCTGCCTGCAGCTCACTAGTCCATTGTTCAATTCCTCAGTTGGGAAGATCCTCTGGAGAAGGAAATAGGAACCCACTCCAGCATTCTTACCTGGAGAATTCTATGGACAGAGGAGCCTGGCAGGCTATAGTCCATGGGGTCACAAACAGAAGGACATGATTGAGCAACTAACACCCACACTAAGGGTACAATAGTAGAAAGCTGAGAAAGGAAGAGAATTCAGGAAGGTGGTGAAAGTACCATTGGTATGAAATCAGCACAGAGCTGCTAACCAGGCTGGGGTTAATTATAGAATTGTTGTTTGGTGTCAGAGCAGAAATGTAGTGTAGACAAATAGCGAGCACTATGAAATAATAAGTGATTGTGAGAAGAAATTCAGGATTTAATCTTTCAGAATCACCCCTGAGAGTCGACTAGTTCTATTGTCTCATCGTGAAATAATTTTGCTAAAGAAGGAGGAATGAGAAATGCCCAAATTAAAATCATATCTGGTAAAGTAAATAGTTTAAAATTTTGAATTTTACACCTAGTTAAGTAATTCTTCTAGCGTACCTTTCACTGCTGCTGCTAAGTCGCTTCAGTCGTGTCCGACTCTATGCGAACCCATAGACAGCTGCTCACCAGGCTTCCCTGTCCCTGGGATTCTCCAGGCAAGAATACTGGAGTGGGTTGTCATTTCCTTCTCCAATACCTTTCACTAGCAGCTTTGAAAAAGAAAAATAATTCTCAAGAATATAGCTCTTACAAAAACACACTGATTCCTATACCTAACTTCTGAGTTCATGAAAAGTGATCCTTTTTCTCACTGCTATCTTAAACAAAGCTACTACTAGTACACAGGGCCAACAGTAGTACCTTTTGAACCCCAAATGCTGGTTAATGTGGGTACTGCTGTTAATCTACTTCTAGAAGCCTGTATTTTCTTCACGGTTAAAGCTTGGATTCGTGAGAACAATAACCATTCCTCTTCTTCAGCAGTTAATTTTTGTGTTGATGATCAGTCCCTGAAAATTGTCAATCATTTTTGAAGAAATTTGCTCATGGTTTTCTATCTCTTCATTACTAAGACCAAGCTTAAATATTTGCATAGTATAAATTTGTGTTATGTACTCCATCAGCATTTATGTGATAGTTTATTATTTTATCTCTTCTATTGTTTTCTCACTCTTTGTTATTGTTTCTTAAAGTTTGTTTCAATGACAAAGGCACCCAAAGATAAGAGTATAAGCAGATATCCATGCCTACTATGTTTAGCATTTTACTATTTAGATTAAGTTATGGGTAATAAAGTAAGAGATTTCTTAGTTGCATCTGATTCATGTTTTTTCTTTTTTTTTTCTTTTTATCTTAATCAAAAGTATAGAAACTACCTGAAAACTGAAATCCAATCAGGTAACCTCTATTTACACATTTTCTTTAAGCAAGATGGGCTCTTACCATGTGTCCTGACCAGTTCAAACGCTACTTATTAAAAGATCTTTCCTGATTTCCCCAGACAGAGTTAATTACCTCCGTATCTCAAACAACTCTGCTCATGTATGTCATTTATCACTTATCATATTGTATTGTGCAATCTGTTTATAGGTCTGAATCTTTCTTTAGACTTTGACTCAATTGGGGATAGAGGCTGTCTTACTTACCTTTGAATCCATGAAAGCAATAAATGTGTGACTCAGATTCTATGTAATTCAAGAGAAGTCTTTACACATTTGAGTTATAGTAATTGCATAAGGAAAGTTGCACAAACCCTAAGCATACAACTTGATGAATAATGAAGAGTACCCAACTTTCATTATGAAATTTTCCCCCAGAATCATTCTCAGTTACCTCTCATTCAGAGGGACCCACAGAGCTACACCCATGATTCCTCAGTCTCTAAACCTTTCCCTTGTCCAACAGTAGCCACACTCAAACTTCTGTAGTAAACAGTAAGAAATTATTTTACATTGTTGTTTTGGTCCTATGTGAATAAATCTGTGCCTTTTTATTTTTCTCTTTATTTTATATATATATATATATGTATCAGTTTGTATTTTATTCATATATATATATATGTACATATATATATAGGATGACAAGTTCAAGATCCAGAATAATTCAAACTTAACTAATTTAACTATTTCAATGAAAGTGTCAAGTAGTATTAATTAGGCTTATCTAATGTGAACACCCTATATGTATGACATACTAAAACGTGGCTGACAATCATTTATCTTCCAGCAACAGAGAAACAGATCCCTCCAATGTGATGGTATTAAGAACTGAGGCCTTTGTGAGGTAACTGGATTTAGATGAGAACTTGAGGATTGGGTCTTGGATGATGGGATTAATGGCCTTATAAGGGACACATTAGGTAACACTAGTGGTAAAGACAAAGTGCTAACAAAGGTCTGTCTAGTCAAAGCTATGGTTTTTCCAGAGGTCATGTATGGATGTGAGAGTAGGACCATAAAGAAAACTGGGCAACAAAGACTTGATGCTTTTGAACTGTGGTGTTGGAGAAGACTCTTGAGAGTCCCTTGGGCTGCAAGGAGGTCAAAGTAGTCAATCCGAAAGGAAAATCAGTCCTGAATATTCGTTGGAAGGACTAAGGCTGAAGCTGAAGCTGAATCTCCAACCCTTTGGCTACCAGATGTGAAGAACTGACTCCTTAGAAAAGACTCTGATGCTGGGAAAGATTGAAGGCAGAAGGAGAAGGGGATGACAGAGGATGAGAGGATAAGATGGCTGGATGGCATCACCAACTCTATGGACGTGAGTTATGAGCAAGCTGCAGGAGTTGGTGATGGACAGGGAAGCCTGGTGTGCTGCAGTCCATGGAATCGCAGAGTTGGACATGACTGAGTGACTGAACTGAGTGGTGAAGAATCCACCTGCCAATTCAGGAGATGCAAGACAGGTTCAATCCCTGGTTGGGAAGATCCCCCAGAGGAGGAAATGGCAACCCACTCCCGTATTCTTGCCTGGAAAATCCCATAGATGGATCAGCCTAGCAGGCTACAGCCCATGGGGTTGCAAAGAGTCAGACAGAACTAAGCAACTGAGCACGCACACACAAGAAGACACACCAGAGAGCTTGCTCCCTCTCTCTCTCACGTGGTACATGCAAAGAAGAGGTCATGTGAGCACATAGTGAAAAGGCATCCATCTGCAAGTCAAGAGAAGATCTTTTAAAAAAACTTAATCATGTTGGCACCCTACTCTCAGATTTCCAACCTCCAGAACTATGAGAAATACAGTTCTGTTGTTTAAGCCACTCAGTCTGTGGTATTTTGTTATGGCAGCCAGAGAAAACTAAGACACTGGTATATACAGATGTTCATGGTATTTGGACCTTAAGCCTGTATATGCATAATGATGTTTCAGCTTCCCAGAATGTGTGCAGGAAATGTACATGAAGCCCAGCTCTGTCTTGCCACAGCTAGTGTATCATTTTCAAATTTTTCCACTAAGAGTTTGGTGATAGTTCCTTTTTCTAAAGTTAATAATGCAAGTAAACATTATCAAATTTAGATTAGGTCTTCCACTTAGAGAAATAGTTCTCAATGAGGATGATTTTACTCCTCAGGAGACATTTCTGTTTGTCACAACTCATGGTGTAGTGTGGAGGATGCTAATGAAATATAATGGTTAGAAGCCAGAGATACTGCTAAATCCAGTGTCATAATACTAGAAATGGTACCCCACAATAAAGAATTGTGCATTTCTACACGTCACTAGTGCTGAGGTTGAAAACACCTGGCTTAAAAGAAATTTTCATGGAAATAATTTGATTTTATATTAGCTTGGTATTTGTTGGATTTTGGAGATGCCTAAGATTCGAATTACATGTGTCATTTTTCTTTTGCTTTTCATTTTTAACTTCAAGGGATGGAATAATACCAATTTAGGGAAACTTAAGGCAAATTAAACTAGAAATAACTGGAGAAATTTGGGAGCTAAAAAGACTCAAATATCATTTCTCATACATTCTACCTTACAAGTTTCAAAGATGGGGCTGCTCTGGTTTAAATGTCCTTTGGAGCATGCTCAGTTCCTGGTAGATATTATTACTTACAGTAATAATTAAAGATATTCTGAATCATCAAGACATATTTTTCTCCTCTTAACATTGCTGAATTTTATTTCATTAACTATGATACCACATTCTAAACAATTCTTTTCTTGAACTTCCAATTTGATGATATTTGCATTCTCTTTCTATGAAAATTAATATGTGAAAATCACTTTTTTAGTGAAAAGGATGCCAGCTATAGTCTACTCTTTAGAGCATGACTCATGAAATATTCCTTTACTTGAATGATATATCTGGCTTTTAAAAAATGGTTACATATAAGCAGTGACTCTTATATGACTTTGCTGAAGGTAAAACTCTTGCCAGTGGTGTCAGTTTGGTAGAAAAATGCTGCTGTTTATCACTTATTATGCGTTACAGTAAAGCATGTATACTAGTAAAGAATGAGAGGAGGAGAGAGGCAAAGAAAGAGCTGCAGAAGAGATAGATTACATGGGGCTGTGTGTATTATCACCCTGAAGTCAGTAGGGACGGCTGCTAAATGCTCTTACAACCGTAATAGCCTATCTCATGTTAATTCTAGCCTGAAGCTTCCTGACACTTCTTGTTCAGAGATAATGGGGACAAGACTACTCTCTCTCTTTTTTTCTTTTCTGGTTGAACAGCAGATTTTTTTTCTTTTTCCCAAGGACGTCAAATAAATTAAGCAGTCTTTGCAAACAGTAATACAAAAGCCTTTTGGCTTTGTAGGAATTCCCAGTAATAACATGCAAGAGTTATTACCCTTGATACTTAGTAGATTTTTTTAATGGCTAGCAATAATCATTTTGATTGAATATTGGCTTATAATAGGCTTGTAAAGGAATTCAAGCAATCTTAACTGCTTTCAATCTTAGCTTCACGTGCCTCAGGAAAATCTTTGAAACAATATATCTTGGAGTCATTAACATGGAAATATTTTATAAAAATGAAAGTTAATACCTATTAGCCTCAAAAGTGAAGCCAGTTAAAATGGACTCCTTATATCAATTTTTAGTACTTTAATATATTATTGATCTTTTTCTTTGAAAGAGGAGATCATTTTATGGCAAGTTGCAGTTTTAATTTCCTTGGACACTCAACTTCTTTTTTAGCAAAGAAATTTCATAGTTTTCCTAATTCCTGATTTACAAATCACTGAGATTTTATCTGCTTAACACCTCATCTAGATATCCAGATTCCCTCAACCAATTTGGGAAAGAAAGAGATGCTATTCCATGAAAGTATATTGTTTGAACTATTGGAAAGCAAGGTTCCTTCAATATTTTGTTTGAAATTTATGTCTTCTCAGTGAGAATGCTTATAGGCCATCCTCTGTTTTAGTAGATTTTGAGTAAGAAAGAAATACTCCAGAGGCTAATCTACTGAAAAATATGTGAAGTGATTCCACCGAGAGGCTGTGGAATCCACTAAAACTCAGCTTCCACAGCATGAAGGGCTGCGAGAGAAGCAGGTTTGAGGCTAGATTGGACTCTGAAGAATTATGAAGAATGATTTCTTACTTGTTGTTTTATCACTTCCTATCTATCAGGGCAGGATAGTATCAGTAATTGAAAAACACACTAGTTGAGACCCTGGAGTGTTTCTGCCCAAAGGACACCAGAGCATTAAAGCTGGAGGAAGATGGTTGTAAATCGAAAGGTTTGCATCTGCTACTGTTTGCCTCCTTTGAAGCCCTGGATGGTAAAAAAATGACAGAAGCTCTTAGATTGCCAAGGAATTTCCATTATTATCAGTTTTTTTAAAGGCACTAAGTAAAGCGCTCTGAACAACTCTTGTTACTCACCCATGTATATTTAAATATTTCTTTAGTTTTCATTGGTTGATGATTTTGGTTTTATTCCATATGTGGAGTATTGAAATGCTTACTTTGTCTTCACAGTACAGAGACAGCACGTTGCCTCTTAGAACACATATAATCTTACCACTACATGAACATTATTGGGTCAGGAAACCATATAATAGGCCTTTATATGACAGTTATTGAATTAGTGAAGAGATGCTCACATATTCTTGCACTTTTAAACAGATCACTTGATTGAAAGAATTAATTAAAAATCACTTGGTCATAATTTTAGGGTATACTTTCTGACTTGGGGCTTCCCTTGTGGCTCAGCTGGTAAAGAATCTGCCTGTAATGTGGGAGACCTGGGTTTGATCCCTGGGTTGGGAAGATCCCCTGGAGAATGGAAAGGCTACCTACTCCAGTATTCTGGCCTGGAGAATTCCATGGACTGTATAGTCTACGCGGTCACAAAGAATAGGACACGACTGAGTAACTTTCACAGCTCTGACTTGTATGTTAATGGCAACAACCCAGACTCAATAGAACATGTGTATTAAATCAGTGTTGGTGTTGGGTTATGCCAGTTCCTTTACTTGTCACAAGGGCACAATTGTAATAGTGACTTCTGGGACAGAGGGTAGGGCCTGTCACTTTAAAATATAAACTATGGAGTAGGGAAAACTAACTGCTTATGATACAAATCAAACGTGGGACTTTAGACCAATTGCTATCATTTTCCATGTAGGCATTTAAACATAACGTTAAATTCTGGATTATCCACAACATTCATATTAATGAGTGATCACCTGTCCTAATGCCTCTCCCTCACCAGGCTTGGTTCCCCCACCCGTCCTTAGTGTCTTTTCTCTCCCACTCTGTAACAATCCTGGGACTACAAGCCTCCTTTAACCCCACCACACACCCCTTACAATGCTGTCTCAGGCCAGACTCTTTGCTGACACCTGCACTAATAGCAGGGTAGATTATCTGCTCTTCTTAATTATCTTTCCCACAGCTCGCCTCCATTAGCTTGGATAATTGACTGTATACATAACATTCATATGCAGAACAATGTGCTATAGGAAGAAAATTAATGAGGAAAAAAAGGAATCTTTACATGAGGTTTTCTCTGTGTGGTGTCACACATAGGGAATCCGGAGTTTGGGGGGCACATCTGCTTTTCTTTTGTTGGAAAAGTCATTAAGAATTTGAAATGAGACTTTTCAAAGGATAGGAGGAAGTGTTGCGTAGGTTTTTCATTGAGACGGCATTCAAGAGTCAGAGTTTCAGTGAAGGAAAATTGTTGCACTGTCATGAATGAGAAGACAGGAAGCAGCAAATGATGAGGCGTGAAGAACAAAAGGATTAGCCATGAGTTACAGAGCTTTGGAGGAGGCCTAGAGAGGCCAAGGGGGTGAATTCAGTGGAAACTGGTCATCAACAGAACAATTATGGAAGAAGAAAAATATCTTCCCTATATTCTTTGAGTCAATCCCATAAATTGCCTCTGCAATTTTTGGCAGTTATCCCTATTATATGACTGGCAAATTCAAGTATTCGATAGATTTAGTGATTTCTCCATTTGACAAATGATGAGACTGGAATTTAAACATGGGGTATGATGCTAGAGGGTATATTGTGATTCAGGAGGCTATTTGAAACTTTTGGACTGTTTCAAAAATTATACCTCAAAGTTGTATTGCTTTAAAAGCAGGTAAATAAGAACAGCAAATACAAATAATATGAAATGATTACTACGAGTCTATATTACCTTAAATTACAGAACAGTGAATATAATATATTGTTGCTGTTTAGTCACTCAGTCGTGTCTGACTTTTTGCTGCCCGATGGACTGTAGCTTGCCAGGCACCTCTGTGCTTGGGATTTCCCAGACAAAAATACTGGAGTGGGTTGCCATTTCCTTCTCCAAGGGATCTTCCCCACCCAGAAATCAAACACTGTCTCCTGCTTTAGCAAGTGGATTCTTTACCACTGAGCCACCAGGGAAACCCGAAAATAATATATAGAGAGAGTGAAAATGAACATAAATTTGTGATTTAGTTGTCTGAGTTCTTCTTTAACAGCAAAGAAACTACAGAAATACTTAGATTGAAAACAGGATTAGAAAATTGTTCAGCTGTACAATAATAATCCAACATTTTATCTTTCTTTGTGTTAAATAACAGTTTGAATGTCTTTAATTTTGCGTAGTTTCAAATTAATTCTCATAATAATGATAAAAGTCACTTACCTATCATTAGCCCTGTAGATGACCTAAGACTTCTTGGTATATTATTATTGAGGTTTTAGGAAAAAAGGAGGAATTTTGTTCTCATACCTCTTATAGGTTGACCTCCCAAGAATCAGTACACAAAAAAGAATGTGTTCTATGAAGTGA
The DNA here is from genome assembly GCF_014754425.2 of Oryx dammah. Taxonomy (NCBI): domain Eukaryota; kingdom Metazoa; phylum Chordata; class Mammalia; order Artiodactyla; family Bovidae; genus Oryx; species Oryx dammah. Next base: position 121,091,897 of record NW_024070186.1, read on the forward strand.
TTTATTAATTTATCTGGTGTGAGATGTAGTGGCTTAAAGCTTTTTTGAAAATTCAGATTTCATCTTGCTTTGTTTGTTTTCATGTGTTTGAAGCCGAAAGGTTTTCATTTATGATTCTGCTGACTTGCAAATTTCACACAATAGGCCTTGTTATTAAGGGCCTGATCATGGTCAGTGCAATTTGCAGTGTTAGCTAATTTTTGAAACTAGCAGTGAATTTGAAATTAATTGCAGACTATTTTGGGTTCATTAGTGTTCATGAAGGGTTTTATGCCTGTTCGTTTGTTTTTTAATTGAGTAGAGGGGGCCAAAATAACAAAGGCTGCTTTCTCTTTTATTCAGAAATAAAGTGGTGCAATCTTCAACTAAATCAGTGATAATAGTAGCAGCAAAGACAATACAAACCGAATGATTTGGCAACGAGAGGGCACTTGCAGCTATCCTATTTGCCATTTGTATATCCCAAAGCATGGAATAAGAGGGGTAATGTTCAAATAATTAAATGACCAAAACAAGGAAAATAATACAAGCTTTTCAATTTACCTATTGCAAGGTAAATAAGCTTTGCCTATTTACAAAAAGGGGTCAAATTCTAAGCATTCCATGTAATCAAATAATTTATTAGGTTTGTGAGGTTAACTGCTTACAGCTAAACAACTTGTAGCTTAATTGCTTCTCATACTAGAGTAGAGTTAGAAATGTCTTTCTGCCCCCTATCCCCAAAGTGGGAAAACCCAGCCTCAGGCACTCAAAGTGCTGTACAGGAAACAGTAGGTAGTATAATTCAGCCATGTCAAATTAATGTTGCTATCCTGGGAACATAGATAGCATAATGAAGGAAGAATAAGGACATTCAGGAGAGAGAGTCCTTCAGCAGGACATCCCTTCTGGTTTTTATTTCTGTGCAGAAAATAATGATTTATGTCCCATTAAAAATAATAACATTTGGAGTTTGTGATTAACATATATACACTACTATATATAAAATAGATAGCCAACAAGGACTTACTGTAACACAGGGAATTGTTCTCATTATTCTATAATAACCTATATGGGAAAAGAATCTGAAAATGAATGGAGGTATATATATATAATATATGTATACATACATATGTATAAAGCTGAATCACTTTCCTGTACACCTGAAACTAACATAGCATGATAAATCAACTATACTCCAATATAAAATAAACATTAAATTAAAATATTATCCTGAAGATTAATTTTGAGAGACTAAGTATATAATTTTATTCATCCATTCATCCTTCTTCTACTTTTTAAATATTTGTTTAATTCTCTGTAGTAGCTCTGTAAGTTTCCAAAAGGGGTAGAGAGCATGGAGAATTGTGTAAAACATGAACAAGGAAATATCGAATTGAATCTGTTTTGTGTGTGTGGAGTTCAATGAATAAATCTCCTTGGAAGGCACATCAATGACTGCTCTCTGCTCCTGTGGTTTAAAGCCATCCTTGCTCTTGTTAGATGACAGATTATCAGCAGAGAGGAACAGCAGGTTTGAATTCATGATGATAGATAATGGGCTGGATATAAGTGTGTTCTTGAACTTGGTTGAACAGCCATCCTCATCGCTTGAGACATTTAAAAATATACTGGATAAAGAGAAAGAAAATGCCCTTCAGGGAAAATCATTTCCTCTACGCATAGATAATCTGTCTTTTCAAGATTTTGTTCTATATGAAAAGTGGAACTAATGATATACCAACAGGAGTCTGAGAAATATTTAAATTCACAAAAAAAGAGCTGATAATTGTGATGTGAGTGAGATGGAGAAAGGCAGTCTGTCCTTTAACATGGAGACTGGAGTGACAGGTCTAGGATGGTTTGTCTCTCCTCAGTGTTTATCATTTAGCTGAGAATCTAGCGGCGTGCTCCAGTACCATTTCTGTAATTCACACAGAAAAAAGAGAAACTAGAGACAATTCATGTAAATGATTACAAAATGATCTAAGATCACGAATGGAGGGGATTTCACTTTTCACATGACTCAAGTAGTGATGTTTTGACACACTCTAATGACATGTGTGGAAATGATCTCCTTGAAATATTCAACAAAATACATAAAGAACAGATAGGTAAGAGTTTCTAAATTAGCACTAAAAAACACCTCAAAAGCATACTTCTCAAAACGATTTAGAAAATTATATTTATTCAAATACTGAAGTATTAATTTTATTTCCAAAATAATCTTAGACACAAGCACAGTGGTGATTAAAATAAGACAGAGAGAGAAATGGAAAGCCATCTTACTCCATTATTTGTTTTAATCAGCAATAGCAAATGAGATATGACCTGTTCCAGATATTTGGATTTCTTAATGTGTTGTAGTAAATAGATTGTTGCTCATATTATAATAGATTGGACTCATTGCCTGGGGAGGGAGATTGCATTATAATTAACATGTTGCCAGAGGGGTTACCAGAGAATATTTCCACATGATCTTAAATTCCTTTAACCAGAGAGTTCATTAAGTTTTATGAGCATTTATTTGTTACCATTGAGAAAACTTTTGAGGTTTGGATGTTTTATTTCCCTTTCTGAGAGAAACATTAGGGCATTTTATATTATCTGTTCAAGTACATAATGTATCTGTGGCTAGGAAGAGATTAGTTCTTTAAGGACACAGGGGATGGGAGTGGGGGAGGAGAGAGTGGGATGAATGGAGAGAGTAGCATGGAAACATGTACACTACCATATACAAAATAGACAGCCAGTGGGAATTTGCTGTATGACTCAGGGAACTCAAACCTGGGCTCTGTGACAACCTGGAGGGGCGGGATGCAGTGGGAGGTGGGAGGGAGTTTCAAGAAGGAGGGGACATATGTATACCTATGGCTGATTCATGTTGATGTATGGCCAACAAAATATTGTAATGCAATTATCCTTCAATTGAAAAAAAATTTTTTTAAAGAAGAGATTAGTTCTATAAAGAAGAAACTAAATACTGCAATGGTATATCATTGAATTTTTATATATCTCTGAATAGTATGTCATAGTGTATATAAATATATCCTGTAGAAAAATTTATAGTCAATTTCTGGGAAAGAAAGTTTGCATAAGGAAACGTTGTATTATCTTTACCTGACCCCCCACATCTGCCTTTCTGTCTCTCCCATCCTCACTTTTCACAGTATCATTTCCAGTTCCTTTGCCAGGGGTAAGGAGAGTTTTTCCAGGGCAAGGATAATCTTATTCTCCCAATTCACTGCTGGGCTACTCTGGCCCCCTTCAGGGTTAATGATTAGCACTGGGAGATGTAAAAAATAGAAAAGAGCATACTGAAAGGCACAGGTGTCATCTAGTGAGGGTGCCCTGGGAATGTTTGCTCGTACTGATACTCAGTGGTGGACACTTTCCTGGGTTCCTCAGGTACCTGCCTTGCTGGGGGCTCCTGATTGCAGTACCTTTAAATCGGGAAATGCTGGCCTCAAACAGTCCGTTTGCTTATGATCCCACTGTCAGGCCCCTGGGCATGCAGAGTGTCATCCATTTTTTTGGAGTCCCATTGACCCACCAGGCAGTCATCTATGTAACATTTAAAAGGGCTCAGCTTGGACACAGAGCGCCCCTTGCCCAAAAGTCAAGGAACAAGTACCTTTCTTCTGCCTTCAGTGGTTTGCTCCCATTGTAGCTTCTTTACTGTGCCATGCAGTCCATCTTCTGTGGAATTTTCAGATATAGTTCTCATATTGGTTTCTGTATCTAACAAATTTCTAGGGCCAAATATTTCTCTTAAAGACCCTGCCATTCACCTGAGATCAAGAGGAAAGAACCGCTTTCCCCTCTACCAATGCTTAGGAGTGCAGGATTATATGTGTGTGTGTGTGTGTATGAATATTTGTGTGTGTGAATGTGTGTGTGTGTGAGTGTGAAGGGAGATGTCTGTTAAAGCACTATAAAAGTTCTCTACAACCTCAGCCTGGAAGTGGGTGAAAGGTAGAGGGTAGCAAATCAGATTTTTCAACTTTTTCAGTCACTCCACCTAGAAAGTGCACCACCTCCTTTTCAGAATGTGGCAACATGTATCACCCATTGCTTTGTTCTAGACCTTGTCATGAGAACTTAATTAAATGCAGAAAGAGTTGTGATTTAAAATCTTTTCCCATGCACACATAGATTTAGCTTTTAGCCTTAAGGCCATGAGTTGCCACTGTATAATTTTAGATAGGTAAATGACATAAATAGAATTATGTTTAGGGAGTTCACTCCAGCAGCAGAACGGGCAATGGGTTGGAGGAAAGGAGAGTGATTTGAAGGGAATGTGTCTCTACACAGTTGCAGGAACTTAAGTAAGACTCAGTCAGGCTTGAAGTTATGCAATTGCTGTGAAGAATGGTGAGGTGGTGGAGTCAGATGGCAGAGATATCATGGAATTAGAATCTGTATGACTTGGTTATTTATTATGGACAGAGAATGAGAGAGTGGAGGATTTCAGGGTTTCTGGCTTCAGTAACAAGACAGAAAGTGGTGCCATTAATTGAGATAGGAGTTATAGGATGAGGAAAAAACATGGGTGAAAAATGGCATCAAAGAAATTGCCAGTTATGTAGCAAAGACAGGTATGGGTTTACACACGTGTATGCTTGTAATCTGTGCTAACATTACATATTTCATATACATTCTTCTTAATCAATCCTTTCTGCTACCTTTATAAGGATTCAGTTTAGAAGACTCCCAAAAAAACACAGGAATCAGGTGGCCTCCATTGTAAACCACAGGCAGGAATGCTGATCTTGGAACAGGAAAACACATAATAAGCAGTTTGTACAGTTCAAAACTTCAGATTGTTACAGATACACTTTTAGTTAGCAAGATCATAAGCACATAGCTGAAATACTCACTTTATATTACACGATTATATGGAAATTTGTGAGGCCAGTTCAACTGGGGTTCTGTAGAGTATTTTTTAATGAATACAAGTTTGTTCACCATTGCAACAGCTTCTCTCATTCAGCTAATTCAAAGTAATTTAAAGGGTAGGAATTTGACTTATTGACATGAAAGCAAGAATATTTTCTTGTGAATCAACCACCAAATAGTTTAGTTGAACCATGGCTAAAATATTTCAGGGCTTTCTGAGGCCAAATGGACTGGCTGTTTTTTCCTGCTTCCCATTTTCTTGTCAATATTATAAACAGAAGTCCTCAGAGGCAAAAAAAAAAAAAAGAGAGAGAGAAGAGAAAAAAGGGAGGGGGGGGACAGAAAACGGTCACTTTGTTAATTACAAGGCTCATGATGTATACTTTGTACTCAGGTTAGGCCTCAGCTCAATTAAAGATTTACTGCTAAATTACCCAGAGTGCCTGTGGTAGATTGTAGGAATGACCATAATTCTTTGCAGTTACTTCCATTAAGAGATGGAGTTTGTTCCTCCATTCCTTGAATTTGGGCTGGCTTTGTAACTTGCTTTGGTCCACAGAATTTGACAGAGGGATGTACAGGTCTTGAATCCAAACATCAAGAGGCCTTGGGTGATTCTTCCCTTTCTCACTCTTGACTGCCATGTGAACAATGCTCAGCTAAACTTCTACATGAACAGAGACTAGTCTAGTTATCCTTGTTGTCCAGGGATTTCATCTGACTAACATCCAGCTAGGTTAGTTCAGATGGCCACTACCTAGTGATTAAGATGAACCACGTCTGACCCAGATCAGCAGAACCACCCAACCAAACTGTTCACTTGTGAACAATGATGATAAATGATTGCTGCTTTAAACCATTATATTTTGTGGGTGGTTTGTTACAAAGCAAAAGATAATTGGCATAGGAGTTAAACTTAATAAATTATCCAGAAGCTTAACTTGCCCAAATAGCCCAGTTTTTGATAAATTTACTGAAGTCTGACTGCAGGTATCTAAATGACAGCTATATGAGCCAACACAACATCTTGACTTTGTCTACAACCATAGCTTTTTATTTGTGCTTTATTTATCTTTATCATAAATTATACTGACAGGGCTTCCCTGATGGCTCAGATGGTAAAGAATCTGCCTGGAATGTGGGAAACCCAGGTTTGATTTCTGGGTCAGGAAGATTCCCTGGAGAAGGAACTGGCAACTCTAGCCTGGAGAACCCCATGGACAGAGGAGCCTGGTGGACCATGGGGTTAAAGAGTCAGACACGACTGAGCGACTAGATGACATGACGTGATACAGATACAAATAGGTTAATACGGGAGTTATATTCTAACTTTAAGATATCAGATTATTTCATTGTAAAGACTAGTAATGTCATTAATATTTTAAAAACAGGAAGCAAAGGATAGCTTCCTTTATTGTTTGCCTTGTATTTTAGAACTTATATAAAATATAAAGGGAGTTGAACAATTTTTTTGTCCATTTCAAATAACTATTGTACTGCTAATTATAACTATGTGGTAAAATCATTCATCCTAAAATTAAAGATATTCAGACTAAGATTTAAGGAAAAAAATGTTAAAAACATTTTAAAAAGGACTATATCAGCAAATGAAGAGTAATAGCACTACCATTTACTCTCATATTACACTGTCCATCGTTAATGGTTTTCAGTTCAATTCAGTTCAGTCACTCAGTCGTGTCCGACTCTTTGCGACCCCATGAATTGCAGCACGCCAGGCCTCCCTGTCCATCACCAACTCCCGGAGTTGACTCAGACTCACGTCCATCGAGTCAGTGATGCCATCCAGCCATCTCGTCCTCTGTCATCCCCCAAATCCCTCCCAGCATCAGGGTCTTTTCCAATGAGTCAACTCTTCGCATCAGGTGATCAAAGTACTGGAGATTCAGCTTTAGCATTAGATCCACCTAATTTTTATTGGGACCAGCAAAGAGCAAACTGTGCCTAATTATCTAATCTATACCTGCAGGGTTTTAGTTATGGTCTCTTGTTCAATTAAAAATATTCACATGTAATGCAAGACTTTCTGTAGATTTATAAAAAATTTGGGGTATATGACTACTCAGTACAGTTAGTTATTATACTAAGTTACATGTCTCATTTGGAACAGTCCCAAAAAGCAATGGTCAGCATAAAAACAGACATTCTATCTTTGAAGTGAAAACATTATATTTTATTCATAATAAAATGTGGATAGAAGTCAACTGAATTCATTCTATCATATTATTAACACTTAATAAAATGATTTTTTAAAAAATAGTATGAGAATAATAATTTCATGATTGATTAGCACAAGCAAATCTGGGCATTTTTCACAGTTTCATGTCTAAAAGAAGCATAGTGTGTTTATTTCTTTTTATTCATTTAACTACCACTAATATAATTTATTCTATCAGACACTGTTATAAGTGCTTATGAATATTAGCTCCTTTTTAATTCTCATAGCAACCCTAGAGATATTATGTTCATTTTACAAATGTAAACATTAAGCCAAAGAGAAAAATTAAGACAGAGAGGTGAAGAAACTTGACCAGGTTACCTGGTTAGTCAATAGCAGAATATGGATTTTAACTCAGGATATCTATTCTTATCACCCATATTTTAAGGACTATTCTACAACATAATTTTGCTTTCTTAATTTATCACATTGATGTCATTAAATATTTGTTCTCATATCCTAGGAAAAAGACAATATTTCTTAAACCATTGAGATCATTTCCCTGGTACGAGCTATTTTTAGCTATTCTATGTAATCTTTTGTATGATCTTGCTTTCACAATACTCAGAGCTGATTTTGCCATCCTTAAAGATCTAGAGGGATGCTAGATACATAGATGAAGTCTGGAAATGTTTGTCAAATATCTGACATATAGCCTAACAAATGCCAGGTATAGAAAAGTTCTTGAGTACTGGAGTCAATAATATACTTACTGCATTATATAATATATATGCCTATATATTACATATACAAAACTAAATTTTGTAGCACAAAAAAAACATTCCAAATATTCAGTATTCTAGTTGCCTAAAACTGAAAGTGAAGCAACAGATGGAGAGGAGGATACAGAGAGTCGCCAGGGGTGCTTGCTAATTATCACGTACTACTGTAGGCACAAGCACTGTATGTAAATCGTCAGTTGTACATTATATTTATCACCAACGTCATCCTTTATCTGCAGGCTATTTTCAGAAGCTAAGTACTCTGCCCAAACTATTAACCACTTCATTTAGTACAAAGTGGAGAGGGGGCTTTTATGAGTAGAAATGTATGGAGGTGGCAGTCGAATTCATAATTTAGCAATGCATCATGAATCCTTAACTTTCCCATTTAAATATTCTACTTTGTGGGCAAATATAGATTCTCTTTCAAAATATGACCATAAAATATTATCTCCAGGAAAGAAAAAAATTATTCTAATGTGGCATAGCACCAAGATATTATTTCTCAGTAAACTTTTAGCTATATTTTTCCTTAGGGCAATATTTAATGCTGCCATTATAAAGTATTTTGACAGAACATAATTTCTGTAAACCTAAATGCTGCAAGGGATTTTTTGAGATAAACTCGACCATATTGTGGAAAAATCAAATTAGCTTTTTTAAACTTGGAGTGTTATGTTCAATAGAAGAACATATGATTAATATTCAGACAAGACAATACAATTTCAGCTGAAACAATATTATTCCTGCAATATTCTATTCAAATGAATCCAAATTTTACATGTTAAGGTGAAAAATGTGGACAGATGCTGGTTAGAAATGTAAGTGAAGGCATTATCTAGAAATGAATTATTTTTTAAAGTCAAGAGAATGAAATTAAATAGCAAAAGTTTTGGTGACATAGAATATCAGTATTCTGGAAGCAAATATTTGAAGACCCATATGGGTGAAGCAGTAAGAAATAAATCTGGTGGCACAGTAGCAGTCAGTGAAGGTATACGTTCTTTTCTGTTTCTTTTCCTATTAGATTTCTCTGGGTTTCCCTGGTGGCTCAGATAGTAAAGAATCTGCCTGCAATGCAGAAGATAGGGTTCAATCCCTGGGTCAGGAAGATCCGCTGGAGAAGGGAATGGCAACCCACTCCAGTATTCTTGCCTGGAGAATTCCATGGACAGAGAAGACAGCTGGGCCACAGTCCATTGGATCCAAAGAGTCAGACATGACTGAGAAGATGTTTAAGAAGATGAGTTTTCTCCTGACTTGTACCTATGAAAACAGAATGAGGAGGAAAGAGTGACAAAGTTACCTTTAGGCAACCTTAAGGGAGATTTTTTATAACAAACATTCAGAGAGAAGTTAAACAGATAACCAGTGTTTCAACACAGAGGTCTTTTTTTTTTCTGGAAGGTTCTGTAGGGCCCACACAGATCAGCTGTGGCATGTACATAGTGAGGAGGACTTATTCTGAGGGTTTATGAGCTTAAGGTCTGCCAGAGAAGTCAACCACAAATAACATAAATTTTCTTCAGCATGCTAGAACGAAATTGAAAAACTGAGCTGTGTTATTGTCTACATTTCAAGGGAAGATGGGAAGAAACTTTGAATTGGACAAATCTGGTTCGGAATGAAACTCAGAAGTGAAAAACAAGGAAAAATCTAGAAGAGGAGGGATAATCATAAAAGAAGAGACACAAATAACAATGTTCCAAAGAAATGCAAGTCAAAACAAGGATGATATGTTGTTCTTTGTCCATCAAAATGAAAAGATGTTTTTTAATGGTAAATTTAAATATTAAGTATGATATAGTGCCCGTGGTTCTCAAAGAGTGATCCATAGATCCCTGGGACTCCTCCAGAACTTGTCACAGAAACCACCTCGTCAAAGCGTCTTCTTAACACCATGATGTCACTTGCCCTTTCACCCTCATTCTCTCACAGAGTACTGGAGAGTTTTCTGCAGGTTACTTAGTAGGTGATGAGTCATCACTCTGATAACTAGTGAAAACTGTGCTTAGTGGTTTACATCTTTTTCTAGTTTTAATTTCTAATACAGCAAATAGCTCTGACTCATATAAACAAAAGCTTTCTGGGGTCTTCAATAAAAGGATCTGGCAACTAAAAAGATGGAGGGCTGCTTATATTGTTGTAACAAGCATATAAACAATCTTTCTGAGTGTGGACTACTTAAAAATAATAATTTCCTTGGGGTAGTACTTACACTGATAGCAATAAAATCTCAAGGGATCATCAAAAAGCAGACTAGATATTAATTACAATGATAAACTTCACTCTATTAAAATAGTAAATATTGGACTTAAAATTGGAAATATTTAATAAATGACACTAAATCCAAGGAATCAAACATTTGAGAATTTAAGAAATGATTTACAAGCAATAGTAGTGTTAAAATAATAAACCTTAATAAAATGACTGTGGTTTATCTGCCTAACAAGGGGGCAGAATGCTTGGAAACAAGTACTGCCATAGGTTAAACTCTTGGCTATTATGTGGTATTTTACAAAAAACTTAATCTGTTTAAAACACAGACAATACATTAACCATTGGAGCACTATACTGGTTTCCATCAAACAGGGTTGTTATATTAAACGAGATGTTACATGTAGCATTTAGCATGAAGCTTGGATCAGTTCAGTTCAGTTCAGTTCAATCACTCAGCTGTGTCCGACTTTTGCGACCTCGTGACTGCAGCATAGCAGGCTTCCCTGTCCATCACCAACTCCCGGAGCTTAGTCAAACTCATCTCCATTGAGTCAGTGATTCCATCCAACCATCACATCCTCTATCGTCCCCTTCTCCTCCCGCCTTCAATCGTTCCCAGCATCAGGGTCTTTTCAAATAAGTCAGCTCTTCACATCAGGTAGCCAAAGTATTGGAGTTTCAGCTTCAGCTTCAGTCCTTTCAATGAATATTGAGGACTGATTTCCTTTAGGATGGACTAGTTAGGTCTGCTTGCAGCCCAAGCGATCTCAAGAGTCTTCTGCAATACCACCGTTCAAAAGCATCAGTTCTTCAGCACTTAGCTTTCTTTATATTCCAACTCTCATTTCCATACATGATTATTGGAAAAACCATAGCTTTTACTAGATGGATGTTTGTGGCCAAAGTAATGTCTCTGCTTTTTAATATGCTGTCTAGGTTGGTCATAGCTTTTCTTCCAAAGAGCAAGCGTCTTTTAATTTCATGGCTGCACTCACCATCTGCAGTGATTTTGGAGCCCCCCAAAATAAAGTGTCACTGTTTCCACTGTTTCCCCATCTATTTGCCATGAAGAGATGGGACTAGATGCCATGATCTTAGTTTACTGAATGTTGAGTTTTAAGCCAACTTTTTCACTCTCCTCTTTCACTTTCATCAAGAGGCTCTTTAGGTTCTTCTTCGCTTTCTGTCATAAGTGGGGTGTCATCTGCATATTTGAGGTTATTGATATTTTTCATTGCAATCTTGATTCCAGCTTGTGCTTCATCCAGCCCAGCATTTCTTATGATGTACTCTGCATACCAGTTAAATAAACAGGGTGACAATATTCAGCCTTGATGTACTCCTTTCCCGATTTGGAACCAGTCTGTAGTTCCATATCCAGTTCTAACTGTTGCTCCTTGACCTGCATACAGATTTCTCAAGAGGCAGGTCAGGTGGTCTGGAATTCCCATCTCTTTAAGAATTTTCCACAGTTTGTTGTGATCCATACTAATGACTTTAGTGTAGTCAATGAAACAGAAGTAGATGTTTTTCTGGAACTCTCCTGCTTTCTCAAAGATCCAACAGATGTTGGCAATTTGATCTCTGGTTCCTCTGCCTTTTCTAAATCCAGCCTGAACATCTGAAAGATCATGGTTCATGTACTGTTGAAGCCAGCTGGGAGAATTTTGAGCATTACTTTGCTAGTGTGTGAGATGAGTGCAATTGTGTGGTAGTTTGAGCATTCTCTGTCATTGCCTTTCTTTGGGATCGGAATGAAAACTGACCTTTTCCAGTCCTGTGGCCACTGCTGAGTTTTCCAAACTTGCTGGCATATTGAGTGCAGCACTTTCACAGCATCATCTTTCAGGATTTGAAATAGCTCAATTGGAATTCCATCACATCCTCTAGCTTTGTTCATTGTGATGCTTCCTACGGTCCATATGACTTCGCATTCCAAGATGTCTGGCTCTAGGTGAGTGATCATGCCATCGTGATTATCTGGATTGTGGAGATCTTTTTCGTACAGTTCCTCTGTGTATTCTTTCCACCTCTTTTTAATATCTTCTGCTTTTGTTAAGTCCATACCATTTCTGTCCTTTATTGAGCCCATTTTTGCATGAAATATTCCCTTGATATCTCTGATTTTCTTGAAGAGCTCTCTAGTCTTTCCCATTCTATTGTTTTCCTCTATTTCTTTGCAGTGATCACTGAGGAAGGCTTTCTTATCTCTCCTTGCTGTTCTTTGGAACTCTGCATTCACATGGGTATATCTTTCCTTTTCTCCTTTACTTTTCACTTCTCTTCTTTTCACAGCTATTTGTAAGGCCTCCCCAGACAGCCATTTTGCTTTTTTGCATTTCTTTTTCTTGGGGATGGTCTTGATCCCTGCCTCCTGTACAATGTAATGAACCTCCATCCATAGTTCTTCAGGCACTCTGTCTATCAGATCTAACCCCTTGAATCTATTTGTCAGCTCCACTGTATAATCATAAGGGATTTGATTTAGGTCATACCTGAATGGTCTAGTGGTTTTCCCTACTTTCTTCAATTTCAGTCTGAATTTGGCAATAAGGAGTTCATGATCTGAGCCACAGTCAGCTACTGGTCTTGTTTTTGCTGACTGTGTAGAGCTTTTCCATCTGGCTGCAAAGAATGTAAGCAATCTGATTTCAGTATTGACCATCTGGTGATGTCCATGTGTAGAGTCTTCTCTTCTGTTGTTCTAAGAGGTTTGCTATGACCAGTGTGTTCTCTTGCCAAAACTCTATTAGCCATTTCCCTGCTTCATTCTGTAATCCAAGGCCAAATTTACCTGTTACTCCAGGTATTTCTGACTTCCTACTTGTGCATTCCAGTCCCCTAAAATGAAAAGGACATCTTTTTTGGGTTTAGTTCTAGAAGGTCTTGTAGGTCTTCATAGAACCATTCAACTTCAGCTTTTTCAGCATTACTGGTCAGGACTTAACTTGGATTACTGTGATATTGAATGGTTTGCCTTGGAAACAAACAGAGATCATTCTGTAGTTTTTGAGAATGCATCCAAGTACTGCATTTCAGATTCTTTTGTTGACTATGATGGCTACTCCATTTCTTCTAAGGGATTCTTGGCCACAGTAGTAGATATAATGGCCACTGGAATTAAATTCACCCATTCCAATTCATTTTAGTTAGCTGATTCCTAAAATGCCAATGTTCACTCTTGTCATCTCCTGTCTGATCATTTCCAACTTGCCTTGTTTCATGGACCTAACGTTCTAGGTCAATATTGCTCATTACAGCATCGGACTTCACTTCCATCACCAGTCCCATCCACAGCTCGGTGCTGTTTTTGTTCTGGCTCCATCTCTTCATTCTTTCTGGAGTTATTTCTCTGCTTTTCTCCAATAGCATATGGGTCACCTACTGACTGGGGAGTTCACCTTTCAGTGTCCTATCTTTTTGCCTTTTCATCCTGTTCATGGGGTTCTCAAGGCAAGAATACTGACGTGGTTTGCCATTCCCTTCTCCAGTGGACCGTGTTTTGCCAGACCTCTCCCCCATGAGCTGTCCATCTTGGGTGGCCCTACACTGCATGGCTCATAGTTTCCTTGAGTTAGACAGTGCTGTGGTCCATGTGATCCGATTGGTTAGTTTTCTTTGATTGTGATTTTCGTTCTGTGTGCCCTCTGATCCCACTCCAGTACTCTTGCCTGGAAAATCCCACGGACCGGGGAGCCTGGTTGGCTGCAGTCCATGGGGTCGCGAACAGTTGGACACGACTGAGCGACTTCACTTTCACTTTTCACTTTCATGCATTGGAGAAGGAAATGGCAACCCACTCCAGTGTTCTTGCCTGGAGAATCCCCGGGACGGGGGAGCCTGGTGGGCTGCCGTCTATGGGGTCACACAGAGTCGGACACGACTGAAGTGACTTAGCAGCAGCAGTGCCCTCTGATGGATAAGGATAAAAGGCTTATGGAAGCTTCCTGATGGGAGAGACTGACCGAGGGGAAACTGGGCCTCGTTCTGATGGGCAGGCCTGTGCTTAGTAAATAAATGTTAGTTATTGTAAATATCTATGTAACATATTAAAAATTAAACTAAAAAGTATTCGTTCACTCAACAAATGTTTGTTAGAGTTGGGTCACATCTGGAAACAAAATATTCCAAAGGTACCCCTATGGAAAACACATTAGAGATGGTTCTTTTTGGCTATGTGTGGTATAAAAACTGGATCTCCACCACATACAGTCATAAATATGCACACTCACTCACTGCCCTTCTCCATATGCTTAGAAAAGTAGTCTGAAAGGAAATACTCACATATCAAGGCAATTATATTTTAAAAATATTTTCATGAAAGCTTGTTTTATTTTTATAACCTGAACAAACAGGCATAAGAATGAAAATTCCATGAATATATTGTTTATCCTGAAGATTGTGCAGTTTTCTCATTTTTATGCTGGAACTGTGCAGTGGTCTCAAACCCTTTTGAAAGAAAAACACTGATTAGACTCCCAGTTCCCATGACAAAGCTGTTATCTTTCACCCCTTTTTCATTCTAGGTATCCATAGCCAGCATGCCACCAAGTCCTGTCATAACCTAAATATCTTTAAGTAGTTCCCAGCTTTGTCCTCTCTCCACCTTCTCTTCTCCTGTTGAGCAGAAATCTAAATCCTCAGCTTTTGATGTGATGCTTCTGACTGTGATCCTTGCCACATTCTCACCCTTTCCCATACTCATCCTCCACAGAGTTCCTAGGAGCCCTTCCTACAAGTCCTGCCTATTCATGTCATTCCCTTGCCTAAAATTTTTCAAAAATTATTTTGTTCATGTAAGATGGCTCTTCTAATCTGATCCCTGATTACTTTTCCAGCTCCATGACTTATCCTGTCTGCAGTCTACCAAATCATTTGCTTTTTCAATTACCTCACATATCCTTTCAAAGGTCAATGCCTTTGTTCTGCTTATCACCCCTCCTGGAATATGCGTCACCACCTATGAACTTAACAGCAGCTCAGTTTTCAAGATTCATTCCCTTCTGTCGTATCCTTCTCTGACATCTCCTAAGAGGACTTTGGGTGTTCTTTCTTCATGCTCTCAGAATACCACTATCCTAACTCTGCATTGTGGTAGTGTGACTGTTCACTTAGCAGTCTCCTTCTAGCACCTTTAAGCTTTCTTGTCCTCAGAACCGAAGCATCTGGCACTTAAAGGTTATCATAAAATATCTTTCCTTCATGAATATTTCCCTTCTCTGAGCTGCATTTCTCTTCTGAGTTTCTCTCTTGGTGGAAGGTTCCTCTCAAGTACATCAAGGGTGGAGGTGAATGGTTTAACCTGGGAGTTCCCTTTAAGTATGGAGCATGGATGAGGAGGGATTTTGTAACCCTTGGAAAGAACTTCCCAAATTCTCAATCTTTTTTCCAGAGAAGGGTCAAATTCTCTTCTCAAAAGGTTGTTGTGAGAATTAAATATTTTTCGGAAATGACTTAGCACAGTGCCTGGCACAGGAAGGAACTCAATAGGCTTTAATTGTTATCATTACTTGTATCCTTGTTGCTGTTGATGTTGTTATGTAGTTGCTAAGTTGTGTCCGACTCTTTTGTAACCCCATGGACTGTAGCCTGCCAGGGTCCTCTGTCTGTGGGATTCTCCAAGCTAGAATACTGGCGTGGCTTGCCGTTTCCTCCTTTAAGTTCAGTTCAGCTCAGTCGCTCAGTCGTGTCCGACTCTTTGCGACCCCATGAATCGCAGCACGCTAAGGGATCTTCCCAAATAAGGGATTGAACATGTGTCTCCTCTTTGGAAGTTGGATTTTTACCACTGAGCCACCAAGGAAGCCCCTGTATTCTTTTATATCTTACTAAAAACTCAATTGATAGCCCCAATCCTTTTGTTTGTGCATACTGTTTCAGCTATTTTTTGACTCTAAATTTGGACTACACATTTTATTGGTAAATAACTTATGTATTGCTTATATTGCAAGGCCAGAACTTGATATCTTATTATTAAATTGTATCATTTTTTAAATCATTGACTTTATAATTAAAAATGTAACATCTTATAAATGGTGTTAAGTAACAAGATATAATACATGCTTTTAAAACTATATTTTATATTAAAATATAGAACAGAACAGACTTTTTGGCCAACCCAATAAATTAAACTTTAAATATATAAAAATCAAATTATAGACAAGCCAACATCAAAGAGGTAACTTCTAAATAGAGGAATAACACAGGAAATATGATGAAGATATAATGTATTTTATTTTTAAAGCACATAAAACTTAAAAGAATATAGACTAACAAGCCCCTAATAAGTGATGAAAAGCCATAACAAGCACTTTGCATAGCAGAAAATGAATTAGTAAACATGAAATATGTTGAACCTCATCAGTAATAAAAGTAACATGAAATCTGAATACAAATAATACATTGTTAGTAGTACAGCAAAGATGTAAAATAATTAAAATGCTCTCTGCTATTAAGAATGAGTTGGAACTTTTAACCAATATGCTTAAAATTAAAAGAAATATTTGGCAAAGCAATTTAGCTTTGTGTGTGTTTTTTTTTTTTAAGTTTACTCTCTTTACCCAATAATCCCAATCTTCATAAATTCCTTGCTTGAGAAGGAAAATAATGAGCCTTAGTATATATTGATAAAGCATCCTGATTAAGGATGTTTTAGAATGCTTATGCATTTGCCTAGTTCAAATGCAAAAGAGCATTCTATTTTAGCCTATTTTCTTATTTAATTTGCCATCATTTTAAATTACTCTTTAAGTCAATTAATCTGTTTCCCAATAAATCCAAGATGAAAATAGTAATTTTGTATTAATATGTTTAAAAATACATGAATTTCATTCTGAGATCTATAGTATTATTATCTGAATTACTTTTTTATGACTTTTTTTAACCCTTAGAATTACATTTCTAGATCATATTGTGAACTCATTGCCAGACTAGTACTTGCTAAAGAACAAAGCTATTCTCCTTTGTCCCTATACCTTCTGTCCTTAGCAGGGAACCTGGCATGGTGAACACATGTATTACATTTGTTGATTGAGTGTATGACTGAACATCTTCTAAATATTTATATCTTCTTTTAGAAATTTTGCTTTATCTTTTCTTCAAGGTTGTATTCTTTGTGTTTTAGATTAAATGTTTCTATTTAAATATATTCAGACCCTAAGGGATTATATTCATCTAATTTTATTCAGATGGTTCCAATCTTAAAAACAAACACAATCTTTCAAATCATCTACCGTTACTAATTTTTGGCCATTTTCCATATTTCTTTTCCTTTGTCTCAACTTCTGGGATATTATATTGGCCTGATTTTTCAAAGCTAAGCCACAGCCTTAGCGACAGAATTAAGAGTTGGGAGGAATTTTTAGAGACCTAGTAATCTTGTAAGTAAATTTAGAGATGAAATAATTGTATATTAAGTAATTTGCTCATGGTTCTAAAAATACATAACTGCAAAGGTAGGACTAAAACCCAGTTCTAGATTGCATTGCTTCAATATTCTTTCCATTATAAGCCTAAAATTTGAAGGTCCCCCCCGCCTTTTTTTTTTTCTTTAAGGTGTTTTTTTCAAAAACCTTTTATTGAGGGCACACTTTTTGCCTGGCCCTGTGAGGGTCATGATTAATAAACAAGAATGCAGGGAAAGGTCATTGTTTGATTTGAATAGACAGGCGTGGCAGTTAGAAATATGGAAATGTTTTCTCTCCCACGTGTAATACTTCTCAAATCTTCTCAGATTTGTTGTTTTGCATCTTAAACAAGCTGATTCAGCCTAGTGTTCAACACTGAATTTCTTTACTACTTTTTAAATTATAGTCTTCCCTTGAGAAACTTGATTAATTCATATTGCTGAAATTATCACCTTAGTGCAAATGACATATGGTTTCATTCTGTTTCTAGTCTCTCTGGTTTGGAACATATTTTTGAAGCACTAATAGATTTCTTATCCTGGAAGCCTCTTAATGCTTTGACATTAAACATAGGCATTACAAAATGTAGCAGTGTTAATTGAGAATGGTAATCAGGATGTCACCACTGGGTCCTATTTTCTGAGAGTTAATGTAACTCAATTATGTGTGGTATCCTTAGAATGGAAGTTTAACAATGAGCTATTGTTTTAATTTTATATTATTTCTATGCAAAACGGTGCTGTTTGTAAAATAACAGTATTTAAAGTTTGCAAAATATAAGTAATATTTAATTGCTACGATAGCTGATGCTAGTGTTTACCAACATTTTGGAGGTCTCTTTTTTTCAAGTTTAATCCTTGTAAAGGATATTTAAACATTTTAAATGCACATATTCCTTGTAATATTTGTTTTTACTGTTTAAAGAAAGCCATTTCCCCTTAAGCTTGAGAATTCAGTTAAATATTTTTTAAAAACTGCCAATCAACAGAACTAAACAATAGTAATAACTTCTTGCACTAAAATATCCATTTTAGATATATCAGGTCTAAATCTAAGATTCTTCTAAACCAAATTTGTTTTCCCCTGCTCTACATTGACTCTATCTTTGTGATAATACCTCCAGAGAGTGAAACTGGGACCAGCGTAGAAATATCAGAGCATTGAAAGGGCTGTCCACAGAAGACAGTGAGTTCATTGTGATGAAAATGATCAAGGTCAGTGTTATTTTTGACTCCGGCAGGATACTGCACAACCTGTATCTTTAAAATTCAATGAGACAGATAGAAATGATGAGTACGAAATGTCCTCTTGGAATACTGGGAAAAGCAAATTTTATGCCAGAAAATCTTTCTGGAAGGCAACTGGTCATTTGTCTTTTCAGTACTTGATTCTGGTTCTTTTCTTTACATTTTTGGTTTGAGAAAGATGCCCATATTTCATGCATTGCTTTTTTGTTAGTCATTTTCTTTCTATCCTAGTCATGTTCTATCTATCCTCTCAACATTATTCCTCTACCTATTACAACTTTGGTTTCGTCTCTCTCTTTACCTCCCTCACCCCAAGACATATAATACTTTTTGGTTTTGTCCATTCAGTGGCTTAATTTATTTGCTAAAATTAGCCTATGGAACAGTTATCCTGATTCAGCTCTTGGTCTGTGTATCAGGTTGGCAACTTTTAGCCACAAATTACAGAACATGTCAGTTTACAGCAGCTTACATACCGAGTTAGGAAATTATTTCATGTAACCAAAGTCCAAACATCTGGAGAAGGAAATGGCTTGCTCACTCCAGTATTCTTGCCTAGAGAATTCCATGAACAGAGGAGCCTGACGGGCTACAGTCCACAGAGTCACAAAGAGCTGGACACAGCGGAGGGACTAACACACAGTCCATACACAGAACAGGCCATAGAACAGCATGATTGGATATTCAGCAATGTCTTTCAGTGTGTTTCCTCTTCATTCTGTAATTCTCAGGGTCAGCTTCACACTGAGATAATTCATTTGTGTTTGCATGACAAAAGGCAAGGGTTGTACATTTTTTGGAAAGAAAATCTCCAAATGTCCTCAGCTGACTTTTCATGTCCCACAAGTCTAGCTTGGATATTGGACATGGGATTTCCGTGATTGATTTATGACGTACATTTAGGCATCAACTACTAGCATATGGACTCAGTGAGAATATATACTATCTAACTCATGACTATTCCCAATGCTTAGATATTTTCTGGCACATAATAGGCTTTCACCTTATAATTTTGAATAGATATTCAAATTCTCATGACTACTACATATGGCAGGTAACTACAGATGATGTTCCCAGAAATCAGCTAAAAGACCATCTGTCCATTATCTCCCCGTGCTGTCTTCCTCTCCTTGAAATCCCTATCCCTACAATCAGCCCTGCTTTAACTCCTAGACCTACCTGGACTTTAGAGTTTGTCAGCCCTTTTTCTGTCTTTAAGACCATTATTAATATGGATGGAATTAACAATACTACCTTAAAGAGTGATTGTGAGGATTAGAAAAAAAAATGTATGCAAAGCATCTGACACTGTGCCAGATGTACAGATGGAATTTGATCAGTGGTGGTGTTACTTTCTGTTTTCTTGGTACCAGACTAAGATTATGACATCCTCCCAGGCTCTTCCCTGTGCCACTAGTTATATTTGTGAGAAACCTGACCTGAGTCCATGATTCACAGGGCTGACAACTTGGACCTCACATGGTTTTCAAGTTCCTGCCCTGAAGAGGTTTCAGGCCCCAGAATATCTATACTCAAGGTCCTAACTGTACTTGTTTCTAGCTTCAGCTTCTGATTTGGTTTCTATCTTAATTGATGCTCTCATTACTAATTCCTTAATGCCCTGAGGTGCTGACTATTGTTTTGTTCTGATCTGCTCCATATATGGGAGCTGGAATTGCCTCAGAACTCAGTTGACAACTTGGGCTTCCATTTTTAAGGACTGACTTGTTCAAGGTCAGTGTCTTCCTGCCTAAATGGACATCCAAATGTCATCTAACTAGATTACCCATCTCCATGCTTGTCTATCTTACTAGTATATCTTATTCCTAAAGCTTCAAACCTCAAACTTAGGTGTTGCATGAAAATCATTATATTTTGTAATTCTATGACTTACGTACTCTGCAGAATGGCTCTGGGTTTCAGAATATACCAGATGTAATAGTGGAAACACAATAAAAAATAAAATCAATGTCAAAAGTCTAAGAACAAATTTAAAATCAGTTCAGTTCAGTTCAGTCACTCAGTCGTGTCCAACTCTTTGCGACCCTTCCTACCCTAAATGTAGGAAATTCCTAGGGCTTTTATGTCAGCTAAAAAGACAACAAAAAGATGGGTAAACATATGGCTGGTGTAGTGCCTACTTGTTATTCAGTGCTATCTTAAAAAAAAAAAAAAACTTTCATATGTAGCCTTGATTTCTTTCGGAATATCAGACTCAAACTCAAGTGTTTGATTTTGTAACTGAGACAACATATGTCACTTTTAGTGGTGGGAATTGAGTCGATAATTTTATGTCTACTTTTTCATCTGCAGTATAGGAATCTGGACTATTTAAATAACCCCTTTTCTTGCACTGGCAATGCTTAGTTATTAAGTTTATTTCCAGAGGTCTATCTACTCTGGTTCTACAGAAAGCAAATGGCACCATGATGCCTACACGCCTGCATTCTTGACATGTAGTGACTGCACCCTCTTCCTTTTATGGATAAGGACATCCCTGGGCACTCTACAAAAATGTTAACTGAAATCAAATCCTCAATTGGCTCTCTATTCTTACTTGAGTAACACACCCTATTTTCAAAGAAATGCTGACATGTGGAAGATTAGCATGAAGGTGAGAGGGAAGAAAGAAATCAAGGCAGTAAACCCTAAACTTATGTATGTGTTGAATATTTCATGGGTAACTGCATAGGGATTGCGTTTTTTTAAGTATGTGTAACATCTGGTTCTTTTCTTCACTGAACTCATGTGCAGTGCTTTTTTTATGCTTAAGAACAGATTTTCTATTGTTTCAGAAATAATTTTGCTTTTGTACCAAAGGCATTTGTATTAACTCAATATGGTGCAGTAAAAGTATTTCGTGGAATGGATTTGACCATATTGTTTATTGATCTCTCCACTTATTCGCTTTATGTTTATCTTTAGCCAGCCATCACATCAAGTTTTTTGGCATCTATCTGGATACAGAAATTAGATATCGAAGGAAACCCTACAATTCATGTGGTTTTTTGTTGGTTTTTGGTTTTTGCCTTTTTGTTACGGTGTTTGGAATGCAGTAGGTAGGAAGGAAAAGTAGAATTTAATGCCACTTCATTTTACAAGAAAGAAACATGTATATGTAAATACTTCTGTTACTGCTCTCCACTTAACAAAGCAACAGCGATGCTGTGAGTCTATGAAGCTTGTCAGTAAATAGACCAGCAGAAGGACTCTGTTCCATCTTAGGGTTGCATTTTTGCTGCACAGGTAATGGACAGAAAACAGACCTGAAATATATTTAAATATGTGGGAAGAAAAACTGATTAAAATCTGAACCTGTCAGTTTTATAAACAGACAAATGTAGAATATTTTCAATTTCATGATAATTATGACTTCTGTTTACACTTACAGTCTTAACTTTCATTGTGATATAGGATGAAAACCTTACCCTATGCTTAGTGAGCAAGCCCAGTATTCTCTCTCGACCCATAGGCACCCTGCAAAGTATCAATCTTGTATATTTGCCTTCATGCTAAATTTCTGTTCTGCTCCACTGTTAACTTAAAATGAACGTGCCAAACCTGAAATCAGTGTTTGTTTCCCACAAAACCAGCATTTTATTCAACTTCTTTTAACAGTGGACCCATCACTTCACCATTTCTGATGCTTACTGCACTTGACGTAATTCACACCACCTGCTTAGATCTTCTATTGGATCAGAAAACTGGTATTTTGATTGATGGATTTTAATACATATCATCTGCAAATATATTTTAATACATACCTCCCTTGCTCAAATATTTTCAGTGATTATTTGTCTCCTAAAGAGTAATTCATAAACTTTCAAGCTTGGCATGAATAGTTTTACACAATCCAGGCATAATGTACCTAAGAGTGCACCCCTTGTCACTGTAAAGTGCTTTTGCAGAGACATCCTTGTTGTGAAAGTTATGGTTGTGAATCCTACATTTAAGCTGGGTCGTATTGTCATCCCTTCCAAATTTATGACTCTATGATTCATAACTTTTTTACTTTAATTCTCACTTTTTCCTACTATTCCTGACACAAATCTTATTTATGTTTAATTAATATACATGTTGGATAGAAAACAATGTTTGAGGTGTGCATTCCACATAACTGAGACTAGATTACCTATTAAAGACTATTTTAAATTTCACCTCATTCACTTATTTTTTTCCTGGCCACCTAACCCCATGTTTCTGACCTTATGTTGCTTATTTACTGTCGGAATCTCTTACTTAGTATTATAATTTGTTGTTGTGAATTACTGTTTTTTTTTTTTGTAGTAGTATGTACTTCTGATGGTAGATTGTAAGATCCTGAGTAAAGAGAGTGTCTTATGTCACTTTGTTTCCCATCTCGTGTACAATCTTCCATACTATCCATATTACAGATACCCGTTGAATATTTCTGGATGATTCAATGATCCTTTAACTTTACCACCTGTGTGAATCCTAGTTAATTTTCCACACCTATTAGTCATCTGCCTGCTGCATTCGAACTTGCCTGATTATAAAACCTAAGTAACTTTACATTCTCAAAGTTCTTTCAAACTTTTAGCCAGTTTTATTTTTTATTATCACCACCAATAGTTTCTTTCTCTCTCTCTCACTCCCTCTGTCTCCTTTAAAGATTCTAGACATATTGTAAGTATTTATGATTGACTGGTAACTCCTCTGGAAATATCTCTTTCTCCAGGTCACAAATCTGTAGACGTCTATGAAAGTGTTCTGCAACACAATTGGGTGATCAGTATCTCTGCGACTGAACGGTAGTGTGCATACAACCATGGAGTACAGTTCTTTAAGTCCAAGAAAGTAGGTCCCATAAAACCCAAACAAAAGGCCTGTTCAAATAGCTCAGTGAGAATTTGCCAACCAGCTGGAAGATCGAGGTGACATCTCTCCACTAAGATACACCACCCCATGTACTCTTCTCCTCTGAGTGCTGCTCTTGATTATGGGGAATTTGGCACATGTTTATCAGACCAGCCAAAAACCCGCATGGTGAGGAGATAATTCAGAAACCATGGGTCACACTACCAGATGAGCAGTCTCCATTATCATAATGCAGGCATCCCTAGTGACTAGCCACACATTTTTACATGACTTTATTCACTAATTTCATGCCAAAGAAAGACAACAGATGGAAGGTCTCATGTAGACAGCTGTGCCAAATGGATGTGGCGCCACTGCTACCCAAAAGTGTCAGTCCTAGTAAACCGGGGCTATGAAGACAGCCAACGGGTGGGGCGGCCCAACACAAATATAGATAATATTTGTGGTTTAACTCCCACACAGTTATGCAGAAGGCATTATGAATTGGCTTACAGTTTGAGCTGGTATTTTTAAAAATACTAAGGCATAAATAAAAACATGATCTAAATGCATAAATAGAGGTCTCTGCCTACCATGTGCTAGAAAAATATCTCAGGGTCTCAGGACTAAAATAAACATGATTTCTACCATGTGCTCAAACAATTGAATTTTGCCCAATTCACAGTTAGGCAAAGCATGAGTATTTACTAGTAAATTTAACTTATTTTCTCCCTTTTCTCATTATAGCTACAGGCAAAGAGAGGAAAGATAAGCCATTATACAGCACTTTTAATTGATGCATGAAGTCAATTGTGTTAACTCATTATAGAAAACCAACTTCTCTCCTCTGCCCCTCACTTCTATGTAGAGGAAATTGATGTACTGAGGATAATTACTTGAATCTTCCCCTTTACTTTTATTCTATAAACATATCACTAGGCTTATAGTTCAGTTCAGTTCAGTCGCTCAGTCGTGTCCAACTCTTTGTGACCCCATGAATCGCAGCACACCAGGCCTCCCTGTCCATCACCAACTCCGGAGTTCACTCAGATTCATGTTCGAGTCAGTGATGCCATCTAGCCATCTCATCCTCTGTTGTCCCCTTCTCCTCCTGCCCCCAATCCCTCCCAGCATCAAAGTCTTTTCCAATGAGTCAACTCTTCACATGAGGTGGCCAGAGTACTGGAGTTTCAGCTTTAGCATCATTCCTTCCAAAGAAATCTCAGGGCTGATCTCCTTCAGAATGGACTGGCTGGATCTCCTTGCGGTCCAAGGGACTCTCAAGAGTCTTCTCCAACATCACAGTTCAAAAGCATCAATTCTTCGGCGCTCAGCTTTAATCACAGTCCAACTCTCACATCCATACATGACCACAGGAAAAGTCTTGACTAAACGGACCTTTGTTGGCAAAGTAATGTCTCTGCTTTTGAATATGCTTCTATAAACATATCATTAGGCTTACAGTTTTCAGTAAAAAAATGTGTAAATAGGGAAAAAACAATAAGGAAAAAATTTCTCCATATAGAGATGAATTTCAGTTTTTCTATTGTTTAAATTACAATGAAGATTTTTGTTTTCCAAAAGGAAAACTAAAGATAAAGTGGAATAAATTGAGGAATGAGTCTTAGGCATCAAATAATATTTCCCTCTGAGCTACCATGTAAGCCCTTCAAGAAGTAAGATTTCTTATCAATTCTTGTGAGTTTGTTTTACCATAAGAAAGTACATAAACTCCTGTTTATCAGGGAAAAATTAAAATTATATGTGATTTCTGTAAGGCAAAATTACCTTTTCCCCACAAATTTATAAGTAGTTGAGCCTTGTATAGGCTCTCCATGGTTATTATCTGCCTAAACTAGTCCTCATATTTAGATTTTTTCTAACTTAAAGAGATACCAGGTTTTCACACCTTATATAAGGCCAGAAAAAGCATAGCTAATGTTGATATTTTCATGTAACATGTAACAAATGTATACTTTCATGTAACAAAATTGGTATAGTAAAAAATGTACAGGTTTTGTACCACAGAGATAGGAGTTCAGTTCTGAACTCTATGTTGTAATCTTCAACATATCACTTCTTTTCTCTGCATTTTTTTTCATTTGTAAAACAATACTAATTTTCAGCTTTGTTGAGATCATTTATATAGTGCTTGACACATGGTAGGCTTAAAAAATTGGTAGGTCTTATTATGGCCTTTTAATCAGAGACTTATGCCATAATTAATTGTTCATATATGACCTTTGCTTCCCTGATAGCTCATCGGTAAAGAAGCTGCCTACCAAAGCAGGAGAAGAGAATTCAATCCCTTGGTCGGGAAGATACCCTGGAGAAGGAAATGGCAGCCCACTCCAGCATTGGAAATTCTCTTGTCTAGGAAATTCCATGTGCAGAGGAGCCTGACGGGCTATGTCCATGGGATTGCAAAGAGTAGAGATGACTGAGCATGAACATGAACATGAAAGATCCTGGTAAAACAGTTCAGTTGCTCAGTTGTGTCCAACTCTTTGCAACCCCATGGACTGCAGCACGCCAGGCCTCCCTGTCCATCACCAACTCCCGGAGTCTACTCAAACTCATGTCCATTGATTTGGTGATGCCATCCAACCATCTCATCCTCTATCGCCCCCTTTCCCTCCCACCTTCAATCCTTCCCAGCATCAGGGTCTTTTCAAATGAGTCAGCTCTTCGCATCAAGTGGCCAAAGTATTGGAGTTTCAGCTTTAACATCAGTCCTTCCAATGAATATTCAGGACTGATCTCCTTTAGGATGGACCAGTTGGATCTCCTTGCAGTCCAAGGGACTCTCAAGAGTCTTCTCCAACACCACAGTTCAAAAACATCAGTTCTTTGGTGCTCAGCTTTCTTTATAGTCCAAATCTCACATCCATACATGACTACTGGATAAACCATAGCCTTGACTAGATAGACCTTTGTTGGCAAAGTAATGTCTCTGCTTTTTAACATGCTGTCTAGGTTGGTCTTGGCTTTTCTTCCAAGGAAGAAGTGTGGCATCCAGTCCCATCACTTCATGGCAAGTAGATGGGGAAACAGTAGAAACAGTGGCTCACTTTATTTTGGGGGGCTCCAAAATCACTGCAGATGGTGACTGCAGCCATGAAATTAAAAGATGCTTACTCCTTGGAAGAAAAGCTATGACCAACCTAGACAGCATATTAAAAAGCAGAGACATTACTTTGCCAACAAAGGTCCATCTAGTCAAGGCTATGGTTTTTCCAGTGGTCATGTATGGATGTGAGAGTTGGACTATAAAGAAAGCTGAGCGCTGAAGAATTGATGCTTTTGAACTGTGGTGTTGGAGAAGACTCTTGAGAGTCCCTTGGACTGCAAGGAGGTCCAATCAGTCCATCCTAAAGGAGATCAGTCCTGGGTGTTCATTGGAAGGAATGATGCTGAAGCTGAAACTCCAATACTTTGGCCACATGATGCAAAGAACTGACTCATTTGAAAAGACCCTGATGCTGGGGAGGACTGGGGGCAGGAGGAGAAGGGAACGACAGAGGATGAGATGGCTGGATGGCATCACTGACTCAATGGAGATGAATTTGAATAAGCTCTGGGAGTTGGTGATGGTGAGGGTGGCCTTGTGTGCTGCAGTCCATGGGGTCGCAAAGAGTCGCACACGATTGAGCGACTGATCTGAACTGAAATGAACTGAATATTGAAAAGGCAGTCTTTCTTCCTGACCTCCAATTTTCTTTATGGTCCAAAACTTTAGGAAATAAGGCATTTGAAATAAAATAGTAGTGCAGCGTCCGGGTTACCTTTTGTCTATTAACTCATTCATTAATTAATTCAAAGAATATCTAATGAGCACATATCAGGCCATACCTCAACTGCTCTGATGGGATATTTTCCCTCAGTTCCCTCCATGCCTCCATGCTGCTCAAAGGTACTCTGCATCTGCTATGTGCTCCCATAGTATCCTGTGCCTTTCACTGCTAGGGAACTTATGACTAGGTATTTCAGTCATATGATTGCTTCTCTGTTTTCTTCCCACTAGACTGTACATCCCAAATCTCATTTTTCTGTCTGTACTACTATATATTCAGTTCAGTTCAGTTCAGTCCCTCAGTTGTGTCTGACTCTTTGTGACCCCCATGAATTTCAGCACTCCAGGATTCCCTGTCCATCACCAAGTCCTGGAGTTTACCCAAACTCATGTCCATTGAGTTGGTGATGCCATCCAACCACCTCATCCTTAGTCATCCCCTTCTCCTCCTGCCATCAATCTTTCCCTGCATCAGAATCTTTTCAAATGAGTCAGTCAAATGCATCAGGTGACCAAAATTTTGGAGTTTCAGCTTCAACAGCAGTCCTTCCAATGAATATTCAGTACTGATTTCCTTTAGGATTGACTGGTTGGAAAAATAACTCATTCCTAATTTAAGTTTTTACAGCAAGGAGAACAAACTAGATATATTAATAACACCTGGAATACAGAGCTGGTTGTAAAGATTCAATGAGAATATGGACAAATCAACCCAGCAAATAATTTTATCACACAATCCAGAAAAGGAAAGAAAGTTATATGATGAAAGTAGAAAATGCAGGAAATCAACTATGAAGTTCAAGGATAGCAGTACATTTTAGTAACCCATTTTTGTTTGTTTGTTTGTTTTTAATCAAAGGAACGCTTTATTCTCTAATTAGAGAATGGACGATTACGAGCTCCTGCTCTAGAACATCTGCAGCACACGTCTCCTGCCAGCCTGGACCAGGCTGCTTTAGAGGGTTCTCATCAGTGGGGAGGGACTGGCGTTCTCACGGGACTGTCCTGCTCTGCTCCAAGCCAGTGGGCCGAAGGGCTAGTCTCTGCACATGGCCCGCCGCCACCATCTTGAATTGAGTGTTGCTTGCAGCGTTTCTGTAAAAGCTCTGAGCTGAGGTGTCAGCACAGCTGTTTAACAGAGGGAACGCTTGTCTAAAGCGCCAGGTGCAAGTCTTCTGCATGCTGCACCCTATGAGCAAGTGAAACAGGACTAAGCACAAGGAGGGAAAAACGGTTAGACTAAATTTTATTACCTTTTCTATTTTTATTTCTCAAGAAATATTAGTAATCCAGTTTTTATTACACAGTGAATTCTAAACAAATTATGTACTTTTTTCCTCCTTGACTTTTCTACTGGTCTAATATTCTCTACCCATTCTTCATGCAAAGAAAAAAAGAGAGAAAAGGCAGAGGTTGAGATCATGGTTATATAAACCATGTGTGAGAATATTCCATTGCATGGTAAAGCAAAATTTGCACCATTGAGGAGAAAAGATGAAGCATTGTAAGTTGTCTCTATAGCCTAAAGAGGTTTGGATTTTCAATATGCTTCACTCCCCAAAATTTAGAGCCACAAAATCTAAGATCCTTACTTGCTGTTACAAAACCAAAGTTCCACAAGCAAAATGTTAGAGATATAAACTTCTTTTATCCAGATGTAAAAGATAACTTTGAATTGCTTTTCTCTTTTTCCTCCTTCTATTTTTTCTTCACTTTTAATTGGGCTAGTATTTCTCTGCTTTTATGTTTTGAAAATATCATCCCATTGATGCATACACTTAAAAAGTTACTTGGTAACGGTATTCCTTCACTATATATTCAAATAGCATGGGGAGAAATTGAAGATAGAAAAGCATTTCTAGACTTTCAGAGATTAGTGGATTGAAACTGAGATATCCCTGCATCTACCCAGCATGAAAATGCCTCTAAGCTGGACAGATCTTCTAAGTGCACCTGAGGGAATTCATTCTGCTCAGGATTCAGTCATGCTTTCATACCAATTAAGATGATAGACTGTATATTTAATAAGTTTTTCAATTGTGAAAGAGGATATATATTGTGAAACAACTAATCACTAGGGTATGTTTTTATTATATTATAAAAACCTTTAAAACACGGAGTGACAATAGGAAATGGCTTTTTGCCATAATTATTTTGAAGTTGTGCTACTTTCATTCTTTCTGGTTGGCACACTGTAGTATTTATACTTGACTTAACCTGTGGGCCATTTCTTGGCAGGAGTAGGCTTACACAGCAGTGAGTGCAACTTTTAATGGGATGATATCATCAGCAACATTATTAGTATCATTTATATAGTGTAATAAATAATACTTATTTCTAAACTGATGTCAGCAGAGAGAATCCCTGCCTTGAGGATCTAGCTGTAGGATCCCGTTATTCTTAGAGACTGTATTTGTACATGGTTGGGTCAAGTCATCCAAATATATCTCCGTTTATCTTTCTGACTTAAGTGTCTTGTAGCCACCTACTTGACTGAAGTACACTGAGTAAACTGAACGGAATCACTGTTTTTGAATTTCCCAAACTCACTAAGAATGAGGGCTAATTCTGATTGTTCATGAATGATTATAGTTCACAATCTGGAGTTTGACCATATGGTTTGTTTTCCATCCCATGACAATTGCGAGAGTGCATGAGGGTCCAGGAATGATTAACCTGGGAGAACTATAAACCAGACTATTTCATGTAACCTTCGTGGTTACCTTTGTTATGTGTGAAGCAACTTCATTAATATCTGCTTTTCTGCCTCTCCTACTAGTGGATCACGTGAATACAAATTAGGAATTTTCAGCTCTACCATTTACTGTTTGCCAACTGTATAGAATATCCTTTTTTAAACTTTGATATACAGAAGAGTTATCTGAGAATCTTTTTAAAAAGCAAATTTGATTAACAAAAATAAATTTCTGAATTATATTCTGATTCTTGGATTGAACCGGAGGGACTGCATTTTCAAGGAGTGAGAAGGTGATGCTGATGCAGTTGGTTTGGTGTTCACACCTTGAATAACAAGGGAAAAGAATTTTAGCATCCTAGCTAAAGGTCATTTCCTGAAGATGATGCTCTCTTCAGAATGATAAAAAGATACTTCAAACTTCTTGTGCCCCATCCCAGGAATGTCTGCTAGCTCACAGCTTCTCTCTTTGTTGTCCCTTCTTTCCCACCACTCATCTCTATTTTCCCTCCTTCCTTACCCCCAGCACCCCTTCCCCGCAACCTGGAAACAGTGAATCATTCTTCCTTTAGTTCTGAGCTAAGCAGTTTTTGCAGATCTCTTTTGTTGGGACACATTTTCCCTTCCTTAAACAAAAAAAAAAACACCAGGGAGGAACAGGGCAATGCACAGGGAAGAAAGAGGTTTATTTGAACAATGTCCTTTTGTTTGGTTTTCTAATAGAACACCAGGTTTATCAGAATTAATGCAGTCAGGGTTAGCACAAATCCTTCCCCTTTTGGGGGAAGATTTTGCTTAGTAGCAAGGAAATCTGCTGAGCAGAGTGAACAATGTTTTATTTGACCAACAGATGGCAGTAGCAGTCTCTCTTTCTCTATTGCAGTAATCAGAAAATTGAAACTAACTTGCTCCTGAGAGCCTTCTAAGAGCACTCATCAACATTTTTTAGGTTCTTTGAGCTCCTGGCTGATTTCAAAACGTTATCTCACTCTTTGAGCACTGGACCACTTAATCACTCTTACAAAATGTAACCCTATTTTCAGGAGACATGCTACCTACCCAATCCATATTTGCCTAATTCAAATGGAAAACCAGGAGACCGTGACTGTCTCATTTCCAATATGCATAATTTTTTATTTTACGCATCTGAAAATTTTAGCTACACTAAAAATACAATTTTAAAAAAGAACTCATATTTTTGAAAATTACATGTTTTCAAATGAGTCAGTGTAAATCATTTCACCAGTCTCCATCAAGATCCAAGCTTTAGAGCTATGCAGTTGTACATGTCAAATATATCAAATGTGTTTCTATCTATAGTGTCTCTGAGAATATTTATTACTCTTGTTAGTATATTTGGTAGGATGTGTATCTACAAAAGCCTGCTCAATACTCCTTTTTACAAACATTCTCCGTACTATTGGGCAGAATTTCTTATAGAATTTAAATTAAGAGATACAGAAAAAATATTTTGATCCTCAGTGTGAAAAACTACATATAATTTACTTGTCATTCTAGAATTATAAACATTTATTTATGTGTAACTGTTTCCTATTTAACAGCTACCATTTAACTATAACATGTCTGAGCATCATAATTTAACTGCTAATCTTAAATTTAAACTCAGAATATCATTGATAATTTTTATTCTATCCATAGTGATAAAATGAATTTTTATAATTCATACTGATACTGTCTTCCTTGATACCTGTTCTAACTTCTGGTTAAAGCTCAGGGTTTGAAAGTTTGTGTTCCAGCTTTTGCCATGGCTTCATTTCACTCACCTGTTTTAAGGATGGCTCAGACAGTAAAAAAATCTACCCTGCAATGCAGGAGACCTGGGTTTGATCCCTGGTTTGGGAAGATACCCTGGAGAAGGGACTGGCAACCCACTCCAGTGTTCTTGCCTGGAAAATCTCACAGTGGAGTCAGGCAGGCAGTCGGACACATCTGAATGACTAACACATTTTGATTTTAGACACTTAGTTCAGAATCTCTTATATTCATACCCTGTAAATGTTTAAAAATGCATTTATAGAAAAACTAAATGTTCTCCCCTAAGACTGTGAACAAGGCAAGAATGTTACTTTTCTCCCCTCACTCAACATAGTACTTAAATTTCAAACCACTGTGAAAAGGCAAGAAAATGAAATAAAAAGGCATACAGATTAAAGGCAGAAGAAATAAGATTGTTTCTATTTTCCAGTGCTTTGGTTGTCTATCTAGAAATCTCAGGGAGACTACAAATATACTCCTAGAAGTAAAAAGGGAGTTTAGCAAGTTATAGGATTTGAGAGCAACACATATATTTATGTCCTACAATGAGTATGTAAAAACAAAGTTAAAGGCTTAGTATCATTTACAGTTGCCCCAAGAACAATAAAATATTAGGTATAAGTTAAAAAAAAAAGTACAAGAAGTGCTACTATTTCATTTGTTGGTCAAAATGCAATGAAAGAAATCCCAAGAAGACCTGAATGAATGGAGAGGCACATCATATTCATGGATTACAAAATTCAGCATAATAAGATATCAAATTATTTCCAAATTGATTTATAGTTTTGATACAATTCTCCTAAATATCACAACACACCTTTTTGCAGACACAGAGAGGCTTATTCTAAAATTTACATGAAATGGCACAAAGATTAGAATAACTAAAACAATCTTGGAAAAGAAAAATAAAGTGAGAGAAATCACTCTTTCTGATATTAGAACAATATATAGCTTCAGAAATCAAGACTAAGTGACACTGAGGGAAGGATAGACACACATATCTGTGGAAATGGTGGAAAAACCAGAAATATGCCCACAAAAGTATGCTACACTGTTTCTTGGAAAAACTGTGAAACAATTCAGTGAAGGAATAATTCAACATCATAGGCAAAGAAATGAACCTCAAACTAAAATTCATACATTGTACCGAAATTAAACCAAAGTGAACCATAGACTTAAATGTAAGATAGAACACTTTTAGAAGAATTAAGTGAAAATCTTTGGGATCTTGAACTTAACACTGAGGTTTTACACTTGATATCCAAGTGTGGACCATAAAAGGAAAGTTTGATAGACTGGAATTTAGCAAAAATAAAGAAAATTTGCTCTGGAAACGATACTGTTAAGAGAATGAAACAAACTAATAAGCATGTGAAGAAAAAATTGCAAACCACATAGCTGACAAAGGACTAGAATGTCAAATATATGAAAAGCTCAAAAAACTCAGTAGTAAAGGCACAAACAATCTGTTTAGAACATGGGTAAAATCAATGAACAGACACTTCACTGAATAGGATATATGTAGATAGAAATAAACATATAAAATTTATTAAAAATAAATAGCCATTATTGTTGTTGTTGTTTAGTTGCTAAGTCATGTCAAGGTCCTTGAGACCCCATGGACTGTAGCCTGCCAGACTCCTTGGTCCATGGGATTTCCCAGGCAAGAATACTGGAGTGGGTTGCCATTTCCTTCTCCAAGGGATCTTCCTGCCCCAGGAATTGAACCCGTGTCTCTTATGTCTTATGAATTGTAGGTGGATTCTTTACCACTGAGCTACCTACTCCAAAAAAGTGTTTCTGTGTTATGTTCCTTTTACAAAATTATTGAATGTCTGTTATGTATTATATTGATGTTGTTACCAAACTAAGAAACAGAGTTACTTGCAGTCCACAGACGGTAATTTAAGTAAAAAGTTTCTTCAATAAAAATATCCTTCTACCATTCTACCCTTATTCTTAAAATCCTACCATTCAGTTTATCACTTTGATTATAGCACTGAAGTCCCCTCTAAGAAAATAATGTCCTCAGAAGTGTTATTTGTCTCTTATGTACTTACTACTTGGAAGGGTAATGTAACAAACCAGCAATGAATAAGTATTCTCAGAAGGATTT
The DNA here is from genome assembly GCF_014754425.2 of Oryx dammah. Taxonomy (NCBI): domain Eukaryota; kingdom Metazoa; phylum Chordata; class Mammalia; order Artiodactyla; family Bovidae; genus Oryx; species Oryx dammah. The sequence continues at coordinate 121,125,804 of NW_024070186.1, forward strand.
TTTATGCCAAAAAAGTAGGATCTTAAATAAATCATTCATAGGACAGATAAGTTTGATCAGAAAAAGGAGTCAAAAGAGAAGTATAAGGGATCAATGTAAAGACTTCAGAATTTTGATTCTCAAAATGTTATCCTTTATGATTATAAGTCATTTATTTGATTCATAAAGGTCAATAAAGAGAAATTCCATAGAATTTCACTTGTTTGTACTACTAAGAGTAACATACTTACTCTTAAGGACAATTAAGGGAGATGTGTTCAACTCAGGAGCATAATGACTTGTCTTCAAGATAAGGTTACCAATTATCTTGCAAAGTTCCTATTATAGACACTCATGGATGATTGCAATTAATGGTTTTCTGGAAGCACACTGTTTCATGAATCGCGTTGATCTTTGGTTGGTTTGGGTCCTTTTTATCTTAGTCTCGTGTGTGTGTGTGTGCATGTGTGTGTGTAAGTTGCAGTGAGCTTAGCTTCTTCATTATCAGTTTAATCTATTGTAGATAGCTGTTTATATAACAATAGAGGGTAAGCACTGCCTATTTTTGGCTTTTAATTTAATAATTAAAACTTAAGACTTGTATACCTTGTCATTAAAATATGAATCACTCATACATCTGCTGCTAGGGAAAATTGGTATATCATCTATTCCTATCTTGGAACTTGAGTCATTTAACCTAAAATATACTATAAAAATAAGTAAAATGAAATTCTTGGTGTTTTTGAAAATTTATACAGGATACAATCTCACAAACTGAAATCATGCACCTATGCTCGAATTCTTCACTTGTAAACTGAGTAACTTTTAAGTAAACAAACAAATACATTGAAATATATTGTAAGGGACAAGTTTGTTGTTAGTTCTTTATTTTTTATCCTTTTTGGTTTTACTGGAAAATGAGAATGTGGGGCAGGCACGTCTCAGGATCCTTTAGTCTCCTTCAGTGAACACTGGTCTGTGTTTCTGAGACTTTTCTGACCCAGGAAGCCGGAAGGCAGCACAAAGGTACAGAGATTCAGAGAAAAGGAGGGAAGAGGGAAGGGAAGAGGGAAGAGAAGAGGGTAAACCCTGCAGAAGCGAAGACTGCTGAAGACAAACATGGTTGATCTCCCTCCCAGTTAGCAGGGGTGTTGGCCCTATTCACCTCATTCAAATCTTTCACAATTTATTACATCCTACTTTTGGCTTTTATTTAAATGTTAAGTTTGTGCATTAGAATGTGAGATAGTCTGTGGATATAGAGAAAGCAGATTTACAGTCCAGATCAGGAAAGATTAAATGGATATTGATGGAAGAAGATTCTGTAAAACACATTTAGGTTTGAATACTACATGATACATTAGAGTAAAAATTCTGTGCATATATGTACATAACTCTAAAGTCTTTTATGTGTATACACACACACACACACACAACTTTATCAGCATGACTGTTATCAATTCTAGAACCATATTGCTTGGGGTCACTAAGGACTTTTAGTTCTCAAGCATATTCCATGTGTATTCTGACTTTTAACTCTGCTCCCACAAGTAGTGAATCCCCATGGAAATGGATTGAGAAAGGGAACATATACAGCAATAATTTTTCTTGTGAGATTTCCATTTGTCAAAGATAGAAGTAACTATGCATTATAAAATTTGCCTTGTTTTAGAAACTGTTCAACAATATTTTTATATTAGCATTTTTATATCTGCTTAACAAAAATATAGGGTTTATTAACGAGTAAAATAAAAAGATATTTAAAAAAATAAATGTTGCTTAAAGTTTATAGAAGCGTCTTGCTACCAATAGACTTAAATTTGAAGATTTCTGCCATACCAAAGAATTTTCAAGAAAAGTGTATTTTGTTAAAGATGTGAAAATTTAACTATGATGTCAGCTTAACATCTATAATGGTAATTAGAAAAAATAAAATGAAGGTAATTATGGGGAAAGAAAGCCACATGGGGAACTGAGTAGGCTGAGATGAAATTAAATCTTCCCCTGTCATTTTCTATTTTTTCTTTTTGGGGTAGGAAAAGTGCAAGAAAGATGAGAAAAATTATAACTCTATTAATTGACAGCTAATAGGTGCTTTCATTCTAATTGCACATAAGCCAAATTAAACTAGAAATATTAAGAGGGTTTTCATTTAATTTGTTAGAAGAATTCTAAATCAAGTGATTTTAGGAGAGCATATGGATTTGTGTAACAGTTCATTAGGGTTATCGTTTGGAAAGGAAGAAAGGATGGAAGGGAGGAAAGAAAAGAGGCTAGGAAAGGAGGAAGGGAAGAAAAGGAGGAAGGGAAGAAATAGAGGGAGGGAAGAGGATGACTAGCAGAAAATGGATACAGGAGAGTGTGCAAGCCTTCCCTAGAGTATTGTGTCTTTCCTCAGGCATTAATATCCAAGAGCAACAGTGTGATTTTTACACTATTTTATACACACTCTTGAAAAGATTCTCTCTGCATCACAGAATTAATAAAAGACCATCTATAATAAAGAGCCTCCTCCAGTAGACCTCATTTTGTCAGAACTCTTTACTGTGACCTGTCCAACTTGGGTGGCTCGTAGCTTCATTGAGTTATACAAGCCCCCTTGCCACAACAAGGCTGTGATCCACTGAAGAGGGATACAGTGGAGAAGGAAATGGCAACACACTCCAATATTCTTCTCATGAGAATCCCTTGAACAGTATGAAAAGGCAAAACCATATGACACCAGAAGATAAGCCCCCCACCAGGTCAGAAGGTGTCCAATATGCTACTGGGGAAGAGGAGAGGGCAATTGCTAATTGATCCAAAAGGAGTGAAGAAGCTGGGCTAAAGCAGAAAAAATGCTCAGCCATGGATGTGTCTGGTGGTGAAAGTAAATTCTGATGCTGTAAATAACAGTATTGCATGGGAATCTGGAACGTTGGGTCCATGAATCAAGGTAAATTGGACATGGCCAAGCAGCAACTTGCAAGATTGCATGAACATGGACATTTTAGGAACAGTGAACTAAAATGGGTGGGAATGGGTGAATTTAATCCAGATGACCATTATATCTACTACTATGGGCAAGAACCCCTTAGAAGAAATGGAGTAGCCTTCATAGTCAACAAAAGAATCCAAAATGCAGTATTTGGGTGCAATCTTAAAAGCAACAGAATAGTCTTGGTTCATTTCCAAGGTGAACCATTCAAAATCACAGTAATCCAAGCTTATGCCACAAACAAGGATAGTGAAGAAGCTGAAGCTGACCAGTTCTATGGAGACCTATAGAACTTTCTAGAACTAACACCAAAAGAACATGTCCTTTTGATTATAGGGGATTGGAATGCAAAAGTAGGAAGTCAAATGGTACCCAAAATAATAGTCAAGTTTGATATTGGAGTACAAAACAAAGCAGGGCAAAGGCTAAGAGAATTTGTGAAGAGAACACGCGGGTCATAGCAAACATATTTTTTCAACAACCCAAGAGACAGCTCTACACATGGACATTACCAGATGGTCTGTACAAAAGTCAGATTGATTATGTTCTTTGCAGCTGAACATGGAGAATTTAGTCAGCAAAAGCAAGACCTAGAGCTGACTATGGTTCAGACCATGAACTCAACTGTTGCAAAATTCAGGGTTAAATTAAAGGAAGTAGGGAAAACCACTAGGCCAATTAGGTATGACCTATGTCAAGTCCCTCATGATTATACAGTGAAGGTGATGAATTGATTCATGGGATTAGATCTGGTAGACAGAGTGCCTGAAAATTATGGACAGAAGTTCATAACATTGTATGGGAGGCAGTGATAAAAAACCATCCCAAGGAAAAAGAAATATAAGAAAACAAAGTGTTTACTCTGAGGAGGCTTTATAAATAGCTGAGGAAGGAAGAGAAGTGATAGGCAAGAAAGGAAGGGAAAGGTATAACGAACTGAATGCAGAGTTCCAGAGAACCGCAAGGAAAGATAGAAAGGCCTTATAAAATGAAAAATGAATAGAAATACATTAAAACAATAGAATGGGAAAGACTAAAGAGCACTTCAAGAAAATTGGAGATATCAAGGGAACACTTCACGCAAGGATGGGCATGATAAAGGACGGAAACAGTAAGGACCTAACAGAAGTAGAAGAGATTAAGAACAGATGGCAAGAATACACAAAAGAACTATGTAAGAAAGGTCTTAACGACCCGGATAACAACACTGGTATGGTCGCACATCTAGAGCCGGATGTTTTAGAGAGTGAAGTCAAGTGGGCCTTAGGCAACATTACTATGAACAAACTAGTGAAGGCGATAGAATTCCAGCCGAGTTATGTAATATCCTAAAGATGATGCTGTTAAAGTGCTGCAGTCAATATGTCAACAAATTTAGAAACTTCAGCAGTGGCCACAGGGCTGGAAATGATCAGTTCTCATTCCAATCCCAAAGAATGGCAATGCCAAAGAATATTCAAGCTACTCTACAATTGCACTCATTTCACATTCTGGAAAGGTTATACTCAAAATCCTTCAATCTAGGCTTCAGCAGTATGTTAACCGAGAATTTCTAGATGTACAAACTGGGTTTAGAAAAGGAGGAGAAACTGGAGATCAAATTGCCAAAAATCATTAGATCATGGAGAAAGCAAGGAATTCCACAAAAACATGTACTTCTGCTTCATTGACTACACTAAAGCCATTGACTGTGTGGATTATAACAAACTGCTGAAAATTCTTAAAGAGATGGGAATACCAGACCATCTTACTTGTTTCCTGAGAAACCTGTATACAAGTTAAGAAGCAACAGTTAGAATCAGACATGGAAAAACTGACTGATTCCAGACTGAGAAAGGACTGTCAACGCTGTGTATTGTCACCCTGAGAGTACTTCATGGGGCTGGAGGAATCACAAGCTCGAATCAAGATTGCCAGGAAAAATATCAATAACCACAGATATGCACATTATACCAATTTAATGGCAGAAATTGAAGAGGAACTAAAGAACCTCTTGATGAGGATGAAAGAGGACAGTGTAAAAGAAGGCTTAAAATTCAACATTCAAGAAACTAAGTTCATGACATCTGGTCCTATCACTTCATGGCAAATAGAAGGGGAAAAAGTGGAAGCAGTGACAAATTTTATTTTCTTGGGCTCTTAAAATCACTCTAGATGGTGACCGTAGCCATGAAATTAAAAGACACTTGTTTCTTGGGAGGGAAACTATGACAAACCCAGACAGCATATTAAAAAGCAGAGACATCACCTTGCTGACAAAGTCTGTCTAGTCAAAGCTATTGTTTTTCCAATAGTGTTGTATGGATGTGAGAGATGAACTATAAAGAAAGTTGAGAGCCAAAGAATTGATGCTTTTGAATTGTGGTGCTGGAGAAGACTCTTGAGAGTCCCTTTGACAGCAGGGAGATCAAACCAGTCAATCCTAAAGGAAATCAACCCTGAACATTCATTGGAAGGACTGATGCTGAAGGTGAAGCTCCAACACTTTGGCCACCTGATGCGAGGAGGTGACTCACTGTAAAAGACCCCAGTGGTGGGAAAGATTGAGGGCTGGAGGAGAAGAGGGTGGCAGAGTATGAGATGGTTAGATATCATCACAGACTCAGCGGATATGAATTTAAGCAAGCTCCAAAGGATTGTGGAGGACAGAGGGGGCATGCTGCAATCCATGGGGTCAGAAAGAGAAGGAGTGACTGAACTGTAGTAACAGTAAGTAATGAGTGGTAGAGATGATTGTTTTAGTGATTTATTTTTCTGTATAAAATGCAAAATTGTAGTGAGATAGGAACTGTTTGTGACAGCGTCTTATCAATGAGATGTCCTATGAGAAAATATTGATTTGCTTTTTTCAGGGAAAGAAACTGCCCAGATCCTTTACCTTTGGGCAGATCATTATGGCCCTTATTAATTATACCATCTAGACCAGGGGAACTTGCACTAGAGTGATGTGTGAAAGAGTCTTTGTTTTACAAAACAGCCTGGAATGCCCATATTTAGGGCTCTGTGGATGAGGCCATTCATTCACATGAGGAACCTAGAGATGGAATTATTCCCTGTATCCCCTCCTTGCTCCTGCCAGCCACACACATAACCACCTCAGGACAGCTGAGGAAGGTGGTACTTGTGGTGTGGACCTAGTACCATATCAGAAGAGAAAGCAGTGTGAGGGGATTCTGGGTTCAGATTGAACCTTTCCAAATTCACCTTGTATCCTAAAGAGGTAGGGGCAGGAACCAAAAGTGTTCCTTTTTAGAAGTTACAAAAATGCGACTCATGGCTGTAAGGGTCTGGGGCTAGCTTGATGGTGCATAATTCATACACATTTGCTTCTTTAACAATTTCTGTAGCCAGTCAATGGCCTGCACCTGCCTCTCAGAGGATGCCTTGTGCCGTATAAACTTAGGCAGTGGAATGAAAGGCTTGGACAACCCTTGTCAACCAGCGTGAGAGCTCTTCCCAACATAAAACATGTTGGTCCACTACCCTAGGTGGTGTGACTTTGTGGCCAACATTTTGCTCTAGACTCTCTGTATACAAGGGACGGTTTATTAATAAGACTGTGAAACTTCACACCTCACTTAGAAAATGGTTAATCTGAGAGAAGCTATATTGTAACTGGGGGCAATGCAACCAAAGATGGAATTGGGCCCCCAACCCCCTGCCACCTGCTCTGACATTTCTGCTTCCAGCTCTGCTGCTTCTGTGCGATGGCTTCAGCCTCATCCTCTATGTCCTCCTTGAGCCAGTTTCTAGACTCCATATTCCAAGCTCTGTCATGCAGGGAAACTGAGCTCCATTCTCCCGTCTTTAAAATTTTTAAAAATAAGATCAGAGTTCTTAAGAAAGAGCTTTGCCTGACTTTGCTTGATTTGTCCTTAGATCAGGCTTTGTCACCTAAGCATATTGACATTCTGGGCCAGCTAACTGTGTGTCAAGGATGGCCATCCTGTGTGTTATAGGAGGTTTCGCTGCACCCTATCTTCTACCTACTAGGTGCCAGTAGCTCAGTATCTCCTGTTGGACAAAATTGTTTCATGCTTGAAAATCATTGCCTTATTCACTGTGGTCAGAACAGAATAGTGAGGTGAGATGATTGGGAGAAAGAATAAATCCTCAATTTATTGTGAACCAGGCAGCCACCACAACGGCATATCTTATATCTTCCAGTTCTACTTTAGCCATGTAGGCTCACTCTAAGCTTTTGCACTGATACATTCTCTAGTCTTTGTTGTCACATGGTTATTTCATTACCATGGAAAGTTATTTAAAAGGTTTGGATGAGTGAAGAATAAGAATTTGGTAAAATACTGGGTAACAATTTTTATAATATTTACCCACATTGAAACATAAGTATATTTAAGCAACTTATCTCAAATGTACAAATAACATAAAATCATTAGCCATAATTAGATTTATAGATTAATATTTTTCTTTGACAAGGAGGACAAATTATTCATTATTTTTCTATTTTACTTATATCAAGGAAAATCTTTTCATTGGTTAAATAAAGGGGAGTATAATTTAAGAATAATTATGATAACTGTGAAGGTCTCCTTCCCTGGTGACTCAGATGGTAAACAATCTGCTGCAGTTCAAGAGACCTGGGTTTGATCCTTGGGTCCAGAAGGTCCCCTGGAGAAGGGAATGGCAACCCACTCCAGTATTCTCGCCTGGAGAATCCCATGGACAGAGAGGCCTGGCAGGCTACTGTCTATGGTATCACAAAGAGTCAGACACAACTGAGTGACTAACACTATTATAATTTTGAAGGTCAAGTTGATAATTTTGAATGTTTCACAGGATAAATATCTATGTGGTTATCTATAACTAAAGAAGCTCATATGTCATTCACATATTATTTCACATGTTAGGGTTTATTTATTGAGTTCACTTCCAAGATTCTTCTTGATTCCTTTCTCACAGATATTGCATTTAAATCTTAAGAAACTACACCATATCATTGTAGAGTATCCATTCATTAGGCCTTGCAAATGTGGACATATTAAGGCAGAAAAAAATGTAAGCATGAGAATTCTGGCTGGCTAACTTTATAGAATCAAAGAAAAAAATCTCACCCACCCAAGAAGTTCTCAGAAAATGATCAGAGCATGTGTTTTGTCCTTGAAATTTTTGCTATTCTTTTGATTTATAAGCAGTCTAGAGAAGAATCCTATAAATTAAAACATATACTCCTGCATCTTAATTTTTATACAGAACCTAGTGGTAGATTTACAGTCATTCAAGACCTACTTCATCATAATTAAATTGTACTTGTCAGCTTTTTATTGCTCTTCTTAGAGATAAATCCTTATCTTAGAGGCTCCCACAGTGATTGTCGTCATGGCCTCTTGCTTTCATCATGGAGAGGGGATTCTGACAGAATCATAACTCCTACAGATCTCGTATGACATGCCTTCAGCTTCATTTCTTTATCACAAAACCGTTATTTTGTTATCTAAAAGCATTTTGATTGCTCATTTTTTCAAAGTTTTCCAGACCTTTTTTCCCCTCATTCTATTTCACTTCCTCTGTCCCTTCTATTCTTTCCTTTCCTTCTAGCAAAAAAAAAAAAAATGTTGATTTTGCTTGACTTTGTTTATAATCACAGAACTTCCTATTCCACTGTGTTTAATGGAAGTTTGCCTCCATATTACTTATTAGAGAGTAATAAATATTCTTGCTGTAAATGTGAAGGTCTCTGATGAAGAAAAGTATCCTTTATCTCTAACCTGCCTATCCCCAAATTAAAACTATATATGCCATCCTTTCATTCTCTTTTCCCCTATTTATTTATTAGACTTCTAATAAAATTTAGATACATTTTTTCCAAAACATCTCATGCCATAATCATCAAATAAGGGGAATCAAAAAATATTTTGTTGGTGGTAGTTTTCTATCTATTTTTATGAAGCAAAAATATTTTATAAGGTTTATGAAATGACTTGTTTATTTTATGCATATAGGAGTTAGTTATATATCATTCTGAAAACTAAAGGAAAAAATGTATACTAAATATGACAGATAAAAGTGATAATTTTAACATATTGATAAAAAACACTGAAGTTACAAAAAATGAGGGAAAAAATATAAAAATATTGAGAGACAACTTACATAAATGCCCAGAATACCTCATCAATTTTAAAATTTAATGAAAATTAGAGCAGTTAAATGTCATACTGATGTTTAAATTAACAAATATTTTTGAAAATCAGAATAGGTAAATATCAACACAAATCTTTTATATTAGCAAATATTTTGAAAATATTACTATATTATTCTCCCAGGCTGCTGTAACAAAGTACCACAAACTGGATGGCTTGAAACAAAATAAATGTATACTTTCACAGTTCCACCAAATAGAAGTCTGAAATCAAAGCAATGATAGGGACATGCTCCCTTGAAGAGCCAACTGATTAGAAAAGATGCTGATGCTGGGAAAGATTGAAGGCAGGGGGAGAAGGGGATGACAGAGGATGAGATGGTTGGATGGCATCAGTGACTCAATACACATAAGTTTGAGCAAGCTCTGGGAGATGGGTGAAGACAAGGAAGCCTGGCGTGCTGCAGTCCATGGGTTGCAAAGGGTCAGACATGACTGAGCGACTGAACACCAACAGCCCTTGAAGAGAGAATCCTTTTTCCTATTCCAGCTTGTGATAACCCCAGGCTTCTTGATGTTATGGTGCCATAACTCCAGTCTGTGCCTCTGTCTTTACACGGCCATCTTTCCTCTGCGTCTGTGTCTCTTCTCTTCTTATAGGAATGCATATCACATTGGATCAGAGTCCACCCTAGTTCAGCATGACTTCATAGGTGGCACTTGTGGTAAAGAGCCTGCCTGCCAATGCAGTAGATGTAAGAGATGCAGGTTTGATTCCTGAGTCAGGAAGATCCCCTGGAGGAGTGTATGGCAAAGCAAGAGAATTCCAAAAAAAAACCATCTACTTCTGCTTCATTAACTATGCTAAAATCTTTGACTGTGTGGATCAAAGCAAACTGTGGAAAATTCTTCAAGAGATGGGAATACCAGATCACCTAACCAGCCTCCTTAAAAATCTGTATGCATCTCAAGAAGCAATAGTTGGAACCAGACATTGAATAACAGACTGGTTGCAAATTGGGAAAGGAGTACGTCAAGGCTCTATATTGTCTCCCTGCTTATTTAACTTATATGCAGAGTACATCATGTGGAATGCCAGGCTGGATGAAACACAAGCTGGAATCAGGATTGCTGGGAAAAATATCAATAACCTCAGATATGCAGATGACACCACCTTAAAGAAGAAAGGGAAGAGGAACTAAGGAGTCTCTTGATGAAAGTGAAAGAGGAGAGTTGAATATGCTGGCTTAAAACTCAGCATTCAAAAATTGAAGATCATGGCATCTGGTCTCATCACTTCATGGCAAATAGGTGGAGAAACAATGGAAACAGTGACAGACTTTATTTCCTTGGGCTTCAAAATCGTTGCAGATGGTGACTGCAGCCATGAAATTAAATTCTTGCTCCATGGAAGAAAAGTTATGACCAACCCAGTCAGCATATTAAAAAGCAGAGACATGACTTTGCCAACAAAGGTCCATCTAGTTAAAGCTATGGTTTTTCCAGTGGTCATGTATGAATGTGAGAGTTGGACCATAAAGAAAGCTGAACGCTGAAGAATTGATGCTTTTGAACTGTGGTGTTGGAGAAGCCTCTTGAGAGTCCCTTGGACTGCAAGGAGATCCAACCGGTCCATCCTAAAGGAGATCAGTCCTTAATATTCACTGGAAGGACTGATGCTGAAGCTTCAATACTTTAGCCACCTGATGCGAAAAACTGACTTATTAGAAAAGACCCTGTTGTTGGGAAAGATTGAAGGCAGGGGGAGAAGGAGACCACAGAGGATAAGTTAGTTGGATGGCATCACCAACTCAATGGACATGAGTTTGAGCAAGCTCTGGGAGATGGTAAAGGACAAGGAAGCCTGGTGTGCTGCAGTCCATGCAGATGCAAAGAATCAGACATGACTGAGTGACTAAACAATAGCAACAACTCCAATAAATAGTCTCATGGACAAATTTTTGTGCATATCCAAGATTATTTCTATAAAATAAGTTTGTGGAAGTGGAATTCGTAAACCAAACCAGGAATATTTCTAAGGCATTGACTTGTGCCGCCACCAATCTTCCAGGAAGATCTTTACCACTGTGTATTCTTGTTGGCACTGTAGAAGAATGCTCATTTCCTAATTTACGTACCAATGGTGCTTTGTTATTGATATGATATACTTGCTTTCTTGGACTTTTGGTTAATTTTATGTTAGAAATATAATCTAACTGAAGTCTTGTTTCTGGTGACTGTATAGAACTTCTCCATCTTTGGCTGCAAAGGATATAATCAGTCTGATTTCAGTATTGACCATCTCCTGATTTTCATGTGTGGAGTCATCTCTTGGGTAGTTGGAAGTGGGTGTTTGCTATGACCAGTGCATTCTCTTGGCAAAACTGTTAGCCTTTCCTGCTTCATTTAGTACTCCAAGGCCAAACTTTCCTGTTACTTCAGGCATTTCTTGATTTCCTACTTTTGCATTCCAATATCCTATGATGAAAATGACATCTTTTTTTTTTTTTTTTTTTTGTGTGTAGTTCTAAAAGGTCTTGTAGGTCTTTATAGAACTATTCTACTTCAGCTTCTTCAGCATTAGTGGTTGGGGCATAGACCTGGATTACTGTGATATTGAATGGTTTGCCTTGAAAACGAACCGAGATCATTCTGTCATTTTTGAGATTGTACCCAAATACTGCATTTCAGACTCTTTTATTGACTGTAAGGGCTACTCCATTTCTCCCAAGGGATTCTTGCCCACATCAGTAGAAATAATGGTCATCTGGATTAAATTTTCCCATTCTGGTCCCTTTTAGTTCACTGATTCCTAAAATGTCTATGTTCACTCTTGCCATCTCCTGTTTGACCACTTCCAGTTTACCTTGATTCATTGACCTAAAATTCCAGGTTCCTATACAATATTGTTCTTTACAGCATTGGACTTTAGTTTATCACCAGACACATCCACAACTGGGTGTTATTTCCCCTTGGCTCAGCCTCTTCTTTCCTTTTAGGGCTATTTCTCTGCTCTTCTCCAGTAGCATATTGGGCTCATACTGACCTGGGGAGTTCATCTTTCAGTGTCATATCTTTTTGCCTTTTCTTACTGTCCATGGGCTTCTCAAAGCAATAATGCTGAAGTGGTTTGCCATTCCCTTCTCCAGTGGACCACATTTTGTTAGAACTCTCCACCATGACCCATCTTCCTTTGGTGGTTCTGCATGGTATGGCTCATAGTTTCTTTGAGTTAGACAAGGCTGTGAACCATGTGATCAGTTTTTTTGTTTTTGTTTTTTTCTGTTATTGTGGCTTTCATTCTGTCTGGCCTCTGATGCTTAAGGATAAGAGGCTTGTGGAAGCTTCCTGATGGGAGGTACTGGCTCTGGGGCAAGTCTTACTCTGATGGGTGGGGAAATGCTCAGTAAATCTTTTTTTTTTTTTTAATTTTACTTTACAATTCTGTATTGGTTTTGCCATACATTGATATGAATCCACCACGGGTGTGTTTTCTGCTGATGGGTGCGGCTGTGTTTCCTCCCAGTAGTTTGGCCTTAGGCCAAACTATACTAGGGGTAATGGTAATTAATCTCCTTTAAAAGAACTTAAACCACCATGCTGCAGCTCCTAGGACTGTTGTATTCAGTGCCGCTGACCCCATGGCAGGCCACTGTTGAGCCACGCCTCCGCCAGAGACTCCTGGACACTCACAGGCAAATCTGGCTGAGTCTCTTATGGGGTCACTCCTCTCCTCCTTTCTCCTGGGTCCTGGTGTATACAAGATTTTGTTTGTGACCTTCAGGAGTGTGTTTCCCCAGTCCTGTGGAAGTTCTATAATCAAATCCCACTAGACTTCAAAGTCAAGTTCCCTGAGGGTTCTCAGGCTCTTCTGGATCTCTGGGTTGGGGATCTGGCAAATTGTTGTGCAGTCTGTGGGTCCTTTGCTCGGCAGCTCTGTGGTGGGGCTGGTGGTGACCGCCTCCAAGAGGACTTATGCCATGGGCCATCCCCCCTGGTCTGCTATGGCCAGAGCCCCTGTGCCCACAGCAGCCCACTGCTGACCCATGCCTCCGCAGGAGACATGCAGACAGGATTATCAGTCTCTTGTGGGGCGCCTGGGTCCTGGTTCACATGTTTTGTTTGCACCCTCCAAGTGTCTCTGGAGGGTATGAGATTTGCTTCTAAATGCAATTTGGCCCCTCCTGCTGTCTTGTTGGGGCTTCTCCTTAGCCCTTGGGCACAGGGTATCTTTTTTTGGTGGGATCCAATGCTCTTCTGTCAATGGTTGTTCAGCAGCTAGTTGCAATTTTGGAGTTCTCACAGGAGAAAATGAGTACACGTCCTTCTACTCCACCACTTTGGATGATATGAAATTATCTTCTTTATCCCACTTAGGAAAACCATTATTGTTGCTTTTGTTCAGTTGCTCAGTCATGTCTGACACTTTGCAACTCTTTACTGGAGTTAATTGCACTGAAAATTTGCAAATTAAATATTCAATAGTAAGATATAGGTTTAATAAATAATAAGACATCCAGATAATAAAGTGCTATATATTTAATGACATGGGAAAATGGGAGATAAACATTTTACAGAGGATAAAAGAAAATTACAAAGCAGTATTTATAATCTTTTCTCATTTGTATGTTAAAGCTAATTTATAACTACAGAAGAGACTATGAGTCTATAAACCAGATTTTAAGAGTGGTAAGATTGTGGGGACTACACATGCTTTTGAGGATTAAATAAGTTAAAACAGCTTTCAATACTGTACCATTTGCTTTCTTGAAGTGGTTCACTGACTCAGAAAGATTTTATTACCATTTTCATTTTGGATACGTTTGTAGTATTGGAGTAGATGAGTGCTTGAAGAGCATTGATATTTATAAGTGGGGAGAACCTAGAAGAATACTTAATTTTTTTCTGTTTTCTAGAAGACACAAGGGATTCAATTACAAAATGGGAAATTGCATGTTTATAATATTTAGTTTTTATATGTAGAAAAAATATAATTTTGGCTGTTAATATAAAAAGGATATCTTAGTTTTTAAATATCTGAAAGCTAGGAAAGGATATTTTAGAAATAAAGCAAGCCTATAAGGAAGTAAAAAAAAAATAAATTGCATTTAAAATATTTTAGTCTAAAAATTGCAAGATTTGGGGGTTTAGAGATTACTTGATTAAAAAGCTGATTACATATGAAAAATGTTAGGATATTTTTTTAGAAATAACCACAAGCTGGGTTCTGTGCAATATCATCACAATGTTGGAACTTCTTTTTCTGCTCTGTTAAATTTGTGGCTCAATTATTATAATTCCCAATATACTATACTTTGTTTTTATTCTACAGCCTTTTCTGTGTGGTCACGGTTTTAACATTGCTGTCTTGTTCCAAGACACATGAGTGCCAAATGAACTTCAATAACTCCTAAGACAGTGTTCCCCTCTTCTTATTCTCTGTTCCTTGCCCTTTACTAATGAAGATCTTTGTATAAAATCAGGAAGTTGGCTATATATATTTTAGAACAAGCCAGAAGGGGCCTCAGCAGATACATACAATAGATTTTTATGCTCACATAAGGTTTATCTTATTTTTTCTAACAGTTGGTTTTGTAGGCAGTTTCTGTACGTTTCCTATGGTTTGTTCTTTTGGACATGTCCTTCCATAAAACTAGAACTAAGGGTGAGCCTTCGTCACTGAGCCTGTTCACACCGACTCCTGACTTAAAACGTGCAATGGGACTTTTGTGCTTATACAAGGCCTATAATATTGCTTCCAACAACTTGTCTTATGGAAGTTGGTTCCTTGCCAGGCGAGACTTTTCACAGGCTGCCTCATGACATGGCAGCTGTATGTTTCCAGTTTCAACAAGCCAAGAGGCAGAAATGGGAGAGGAACATTGACAGGAGGGAAACACCTGTCTTTTCATAACTTCATCTCAGAAATGACATTCCATTGCTTCTACCATTTTCTATTCACTAAAAGTGAATCAGTGAGTCCATCCTTCACTCTACATGAAGGAGTTACACTACGATATTAGTTGGGGAGGAAAGAATCATTGGAGGCTATCACCACCTAGTGATTGGTTGAGAAAAAAATAAATAAATAGAGTAGGTTGGTTAAGTAGCTTTTAGAGATATTATTTGGATGTGGATTTCAGTGAATATGTATTTCAGGACCCAGGTAGGGGTACTGGCCAGAACAACGTGTGACTCTGGTCACAGAACTGACATTGTGAAGAAGGGCCACCATGCCCAGAAGACTGCAGGAACACTAGGGAAATGAGAACCTAAGTTTAGGCCTGGGACATGGGCGCATGACAAGGAAGCAGTTGTGACACAGAAGCTAACTTAGAAGTCGTTTGCCTCTATAAAGGCAATTTCTGCTACACTACTGTTTCGGTTCAGAAACTGGGTAGCTAAAAGAGACCTGAATCTGGGAAGCTTCACTGGCTTAGCCTGAAGAACAAGAAAAAGGCAAGGCTGACGTGAACCACAGGACAGTTGTTCTCAAACTGTTTGGTATCAGAATCAAACAGTTAACTTAGAAAAAGCACAAAGACTCAGATCCTATGTTACTTCAATAAGCCTAGCCTCTGTATGTTTCATTTTAATGCTCCAGGTAATTCTAATAGATACCAAAGTTTGAGAATCATTGCCATATAAGGACTACTATGTTCCCTAAGGAGTATGCCATTTACTGATTCATGATAATTAATTCATTAAATTAACAAATGAACACTAAACCCTGACACAGTTCACGGTAGGAATATGAATGTGCATCCTTGCAGGCAGAAATGGAGAAAAAGATGGTTATAACTAAAAGCATTCCAAAGACAAGGCCTGTGCTTTTATGCTGGAAGAACAAATCATGGCTGGCACTGATTAATAGATTCTGCTCTCTTAGGCTGGCAATATCCAAAAGAATTTTCTTTGCCAGAAATAACAAAATGGACACCCAAGCCAGCATCTGGAAGTTATTCTTAAAGAAATATGGCATTAGCTAAAATTAGAGTGGTGGGTCAGTTTCTATTTATCCATTCATTGGTCCGTGCTGATGAAAGGTTAATGCAATTTAAACTAAAATCTTCATCCTGTTTTTCATTCTCTTCCTTCTTGTTCCATCATGCTTATTTCCAAATGTGTTTGACAAACATATATTGGTGGCACTTTGCTAAGACTTATATGGACTATTTGCTTAGTTGCTCAGTCATGTCCCATTCTTTGTGGCCCCATGAACTGTAGCCTGCAAGGGTCCTCTGTCCATGAAAATTTCCAGGCAAGAATACTGGAGTGGGTTGCCATTCCCTACTCCAGGGATCTTCCCAACCCAGGGATCAAACCTGTGGCTTTTGCATCTCCTGCACTGGCAGGAAGATTCTTTACCACTAGCCTAAGAGTGGTAAATACTTTTAATCACTCAAGTGAGAGAATTCCAGCATAGGATGTATGCAGTCTTTGGACCCAGAGAGACCTAGCTTTAAATCCAAGTGACATCATTTACTGACTGTAAAAACTTAAGTTACTTGTCTTCTCTAAGTTCTCTATTTATATATATGTGTGGATTAACTAATTACTTTGCAAGATTATTATTAAGAAGTGATTTAGGCAAAATGCTCGACTCATAAGTCGACTCGTAAGTGCTCAGTAAACTGAAGTATTTCTGCTATTGCTGACTGATACCTCACATTTTGTGAACATCAAAATACATTAGAACCACTGTTTGTTTGGGATCAGGTACAGTTTATGCCCATTGGGTTGTATTTTTGATTTTCTGTTTTTTTTTTTCTTTTTCTATTTTTAAAATTTATTTTTCAGTTCAGTTGCTCAGCCGTGTGGGACTCTTTGCGACCCCATGAATTGCGGCACACCAGGCCTCCCTGTCCATCATCAACTCCTGGAGTTCACTCAGACTCACGTCCATTGAGTCAGTGATGCCATCCAGCCATCTCATCCTCTGTCGTCCCCTTCTCCTCCTGCCCCCAATCCCTCCCAGCATCAGAGTCTTTGCCAATGAGTCAACTCTTTGCATGAGGTGGCCAAGGTACTGGAATTTCAGCTTCAGCATCATTCCTTCCAAAGAACACCCAGCACTGATCTCCTTTAGAATGGATTTGTTGGATCTCCTTGCAGTCCAAGGGACTCTCAAGAGTCTTCTCCAACACCACAGTTCAAAAGCATCAGTTCTTTGGTGCTCAGCTTTCTTCACAGTCCAACTCTCACATCCATACATGACCACTGGAAAAACTATAGCCTTGACTAGACAGACCTTTGTTGGCAAAGTAACATCTCTGCTTTTCAATATGTTGTCTAGGTTGGTCATAACTTTCCTTCTAAGGAGTAAGCGTCTTTTAATTTCAAGGCTGCAATCACCATCTGCAGTGATTTTGGAGCCCCCCAAAATAAAGTCTGACACTGTTTCCCCTGTTTCCCCATCTATTTCCCATGAAGTGATGGAACCGGATGCCATGATCTTCGTTTTGTGAATGTTGAGCTTTAAGCCAACTTTTTCATTCTTCTCTTTCACTTTCATCAAGAGGCTTTTTAGTTCCTCTTCACTTTCTGCCATAAGGATGGTGTCATCTGCATATCTGAAGTTATTGAGATTTCTCCTGGCAATCTTGATTCCAGCTTGTGCTTCTTCCAGCCCAGTGTTTCTCATGATGTACTCTGAATATAAGTTAAATAAGCAAGGTAATGGTATACAGCCTTGATATACTCCTTTGCCCATTTGGAACCAGTCTGTTGTTCCATGTCCAGTTCTAACTGTTGCTTCCTGACCTGCATATAGGTTTCTCAAGAGGCAGGTCAGGTAATTTGAGGATAATTGCTTTACAATGTTGTATTGATTTCTGCTGTACAACAGTGTGAATTGGCTATAAATAAACATATAGCCTCTCTATCTTGAGCCTCCTCCCAACCCTCCCTCATCTCACCCCCCTAGGTCATCACAGCACTGAACTGAGCTTCCTGTGCTGTATACATTGACTTCTCATTAGCTATATATTTTATACACAGTAGTGTATTTTCAGGGAAGGAATAGAGATGCAGATATAGAGAACTGACTTGTGGACTGACTTGTGGAAAGAGAGGGTGGGATAAGTTAAAAGAGTAGCATGGGTTTCTGTTTTTAAGTAAGAAAGTATAGTAAGTAAGAGCGCACATTCTAGATCCAGACTGCCAAATTCATATCTTCCTTTATCATTCACTAGCAATGTATCTTTGGATAATTTAATAGACAGTTTACTCAGCCTTTCTGTTTTGCTCACCTCATCTTTAAAAGAGGCTTCCCTGATGGTTCAACAGTAAAGAATCTGCCTGCAATGCAGGAGATGCTGGTTTGATCCCTTTGTTGGGAAGATCCTTTCGAGGAGTAAATGGCAGCTCACTCTAGTATTCTTGCCTGAAAAATACCATGGACAGAAGAGCCTGGTGGGCTACAGTCCAAAGGGTCACAAACAGTTGGACATGACTGAGCACCATCTTTAAATCAGGGTTAATAATGATGTATCTTAGGAGTTTGTAAGGTTTAAATATGTATTTGTAAAGCATTTTACAAGAAAAAGCATCATGTGTGTTAGAATTGTTGATCATATATATATATTTGGGGTTTTTTAGTAAAGTTCATCCTTTACCTGTGCTTTTTTACTTTAATAATAGTGAATATGGTTTATCAAAGAAAATTATGGGTTGTACTTTTACATTGGTCTCAACTTTTTGATGGTGTAATAGTGCGATATGTCTCTGGATTGTTTTATAATCCTTACCCTGAGTAGAGGATCCAGTTCTTCCAAGCATGCGAGCTGTTCACCAGGAGTCAATTACTTGTGGGAGCTTCAATTAATCATCCAAATCAGAGTAATTCATAGAATTGCTTTTAGTAAACTAATTAGTGCTCATGTGATCCAAACATGTGAAAGAACTGTCTCAACATACCTGACTGACTCTCAAAGAAGTAACATTCCTTATGAGAGCTCTGCTCACAATTGAAATAATGGGAGAGAATGATCTAATCTTTTTGCCTTTCTGACAGCATATAGCAATAAAATGTTCTGTGCGGTGGATGCCAATATATGTGATGAATGCTAGTAGAACAACAGAACAATATTTTCTTATATATAAGAGAGAATATCATATTATGCACTTTTTTTATGTTGTCTACTGGAGAAAATTTATTTCAAAGACTGCCTAATTCTTAAAATAAAAACGATTATACCTATATTGTTAGAAGAGAAGTTTCTGTCATAACATTTGCTGTCATGGCCATTTGGGCAGAGAAATATCCTCAGGTGACCAAGAGTGTGAATGTCCTGTGAATACTGTTACTGATGTTAATTCATTCTCTAGGCTGGTGGGTGATAAATCTATGCTGCCTTGAGAAAATTTCCTAGAATGCGTCCCCTCCCTCTTCTGCTTTTGAGAATTCACATCTTAAAACTAAGAAGATGCACTTGTAACACACATTGAATTGATATTAAGTATCACAATTTTCCTGATGTCTGCACAGCCCCAGGGATAGAAAGCCACTTTGCTTTCCTCTCATAGCTGTGATAAGAGCACTTCGAACGAATGGAGAAGCAAGTTATTATGTGTCAGCCTGTTTGGATTCCCAGGGAGAGGGCAGTTGTCTTCTCGGTGACTTTCACTAAGCATTCAGAGGTTTATTCCACCAACACTGAGATTCTCATGTTTGAGAACCTCCTTTCCTGCATTGGAGAAGGAAATGGCAGCCCACTCCAGTGTTCTTGCCTGGAGAATCCCAGAGATGGGGGAGCCTGGTGGGCTGCTGTCTATGGGGTCGCACAGAGTCGGACACGACTGACGCGACTTAGCAGTATGATGCAAAGCATGAGGACGTCTGAATGTGGCCGTTGGAATCTATGGGGGTTGGGTAGTCCCTGAGGGAGCGATACCTTGAAACTTGCCCCTTGGGGCACCAGCACACCAAGTGTGAGGCATGGATGCAGGGCAGGTGTCCCCGGGAGGACAAGGACAAGCAACAAATACGTGGAAAGAGCTCAAAGAGAGAAGCAGTTTCAGAAGAAATGTACCACCCTGTCCAGAATGTGCAGCTGCAGAAAAGAGAGAGTGTAAACGCAAAGGGGAGAGAAGAGAAGGAAAGTGTAGAAAGAGGAAAGACAGCTTATCTGGATTCACCTCACAAACCACAGGACCCTTGTAGGACCCCACCTAGATACTGAGTAAATAGTGGTTCTCAATTCTCTGGGGACACATACACAGATTCAAGAGAAAAGCAGAATAGAAGATAGTTTTTCAGGAGCAGGAATGACGTGCTGATGGAGACACCTACGGCTGGACCGTATTTATGGACACTTTGTGAAGCTGGCTTACTGTTCAAAGTTAACCTCATACTCGTCTGATATGCTTATAATTCTATGTCAGGTTAATTTTAACTATTCATTAAAGTCAGTTAATGGTTTATCTTTAGTTTTGTCGCTTTTAAGCAAATCCTGTTTGTTTTATAAATTCAAATAAAATACTTTACAAAAAGTATGTTTAATAAGGCATGTTTCCTCACTAGTATCCTTGGCATTAAAAAGTAATTGTTGGATTTGTTTTCGGTGTGACTGAATGTGAAATAATAAAGGTGTGCACATAACAAGCAGTCTGGAATATCTGAAACTTCTCAAGGGATGTACTTTGAGGTGGAACTGCTCAGTGTTACTGAAAGCTCTGTGAACAAAATACTATTCTAGTACATTCATCTCATGGTATTAAATTGTCCAGGGAAGACACTTGTTTTGATTATTGCAGATTTCATTATAATGATTCATCACATCATTAGCACAGTAAAAGAAATATCCCTTTAAAACATATTTATTGTGAAGTCTGTTTTTGAGAGAATATTATTTGTGATATCACCAAGTTCCATTTATGGGGAACATTTTTCTTCATACCTGAAAAAGTACTGACAACTAGTTTGCTTTTATCTTGTGGACCGTTAAATCATATGATTGATTATGTTTCCCACTTTGTGTGGCTTCTAGAGAGATTTTAGAGGCAAAATTGTGGCCCATCTAGATCAAATTCACTGGATCTTATTACATGTATTTCATGTACTAGACTAATCACTGGTTTCACTTTCTTGACCCTCATTTTTTATTTTTCCTTTCCTCCAGTTTCCTCTAATTAAAAAAAAAAAAAAAGTTTACAGCTCTAATTCTTCTTGGACTTGGTGGATGCCCAGATGTGTTTACTAAAGTCTGGGTAGCTCCTAGCATCCTACCTGCAGGCCTCCTGGTTAGAGGAAGTTCGGGGTTAGCAGTTCAATAAAGGTAAGTTACCCAAGCTCTCAAAGATATCCAGCCAGTTATTCCTAAAGGAAATCAGTCCCAAATATTCACTGGAAGGACTGATGCTGAAGCTGAAACTCCAATACTTTGGCCACTTGATGCAAAGAACTGACTCTTTGGAAAAGACCCTGATGCTGGGAAAGATTGATGGTGGGAGGAGAAGGGGAGAACAAAAGATAAGACTGTTGGATGGCATCACTGATGTGATGGACATTAGTTTGAGTAGGCTCTGGGAGGTGGTGATGGACAGGGAATCCTAGCATGCTGCAGTCCATGGGAGTCAGAAAGAGTTGGACACGACTGAGTGACTGATGGAGAGGGAAATGGCAACCCGCTCCAGTTCTCTTGCCAGGAAAATCCCATGGACAGAGCACCCTGGTAGGCTACAGTCCATGGGGTCTCAAAGAGCTGGACATGACTTCAATTTCACGTTTCACATTCATGCATTGGAGGAGGAAATGGCAACCACTCCAGTATTCTTGCCTGGAGTATCCCAGGGATGGAGAAGCCTGGTGGGCTGCCTTCTATGGGGTCACACAGATTTGGACGTGACTGAAATGACTTAGCAGCAGCAGCAGCAGAGCGACTGAACTGAGCTGAACCAAGCTTTCTAGTTCTCACTGATGACCAGTTCTTTCTATTCTTTCCACTGCCCTCCCCCACCATACCTTACTTCTGTGGCTTTTTTGTTAGCTTACTATTTTACTTGACTTTTTGGAGGAGACTTTTTGCTCTCTGATTACTCATAAATGATTGTACTTCTTTCTGAAGTGAAATGTTTTTGTATTTTGATTAGAGACCTCCTTGATTTCATAAGCCATTGCTTATAAAAGATTTATGAAACAAATTAATCCTGTTGTGCCCTCTCCTCACATTATATTTAACCAAATACATAAAAAGAAGTGTCTTTGATCAAACTTCATCATTTAAGTTTGCCTAAATAAATGAGAATTTGACTTCTGTCTTAAGCTAAGAAAAGGAAACACTTCCAGAACTTATAAAACAGGTGGCTGGAGGAAAATATGGTAATGTATTAAAGCAAAATCTATTAAATGACAGAACAAAGTCAATTAATAATTCTGAGTTTATGTACAAAGAGTTCAGCAGAAAGAAATTTTTACTTAAAGGTTAAACTGAATGATAGAACTACTCTGAGAATAAAAAATAGGTTGTTTAAAAACAACAACAAAACAAAATCCCAGTTTTACCTTACAGAATACCTTTAGGATACCAAGAATGCACATGCATGTATGCTTTCAGTACTGGGCCAACCCCCAAACCTGAGCTTCTTATTTCTACCTGTATGATTCTTTTGGTATTAAAATGTGCCTAATATTCAAACAGAGGGTGGATGGCAGGTGAGGCGGCAGCAGCGGATGTAGCAAGGAAGTCTGATAAAGTGATTTTTGAACAGAAACCTGGACCAAAACTTGGAATTTGCAGAAAAAGAACATCCCAAGCAGAGAGCACATCACTGCAAAAGCACTACCAGCCCTTCAGTAACCGCTCAGCACACAGTTGGTTTTCTTCTGTAGGATCATGTATGGCCATGTAGGTGATAAGAGAAAAACCTGTAAGAAACCTTGTACTCACACATTTGCATAGATCTCCAGTCTTAAAATTACAGCCAGATTTGTTTTAAACATTAACTTAAGATAATTCATTACCTATGATGCCACATCTCTCTAATCAGCTTTTGTAGGTCTTCCATTTCTAAACATATAAAGGGATAACATAATTTATAAGAAAATGGAACCACAGGAAAGAAGGAAAATGATAGCACTTTGTGATATTCATAACTGAATGTTTCTAGTTTAAAATTCTGAATATCTCAAAAGTAACTTTCAACTAACATTTCATGAATATCAACTCTTTCAGATGATCCTGGAGGGCAGAGCCAGGTCTCCCTTACAACTCAGTGCAGTGACCGTGAAGCTGCAGAACTGTGTCCCTCCGCATATGTTACAGAATGATTTAAAATGCAATTAAGTAATTCCAGAATTTGTTACTACAGCTCATCTGGCTCTTCCATCCTTATTTAAGCTGAACCAGGATAACAGGATTAACTGCAGGGGGCAATGCACATATGATGGATTGTGCAGTGCATGCCTGAGGGTAGAAAGAGGAAACCAAGCAACAGTATCCTTGTGTCACAACTTGCTGACTCTCTATGTTTTCAGAAAGTCTGGTGGCCCTGTCTCTTTCAGACTTGAGACACAGGGGCCCCCACATTTCTACAAATCAGATAGCCATCTGTCAGACTGAGTTGAATCAGATTTCCATGATGTGGAAAAAAGGCTCAAGAGTATTGTAGATAAAGCCATCAAAATTATGTTCCACCTGTGGCCATAGCCAAGCAAAACCTGCCAATTTTATCCCATGGCAGATCTAGTGACAGCTCTCATCACTTGGCTTTGCTTGCTTCGTTCTGCCTTTCTAAATTTCACTCCAAGCTGGATTTTCTTCAAGACAATATAGGCTTGAACAGCAGGTGAATCCAAATGACGAGAAATTCACTGAAAAAAAATCTGAGCCTATTTTCACATGCATAATTCACATTTGTAATGGTTTCATTCAGGTGGCTTATTGAATTCTTTTAAATACAGTAGGGTTTTTGTGTGTGCATTCCTTGACAAAATGGATTTATCTTACACTGTATAAATACTCAGGATAAACTATCAAAAATTGTCTCAAACTGACCAAAATGATTTCTATAGTATATAAAATTAAGTATAAGGAAGAATATAAAATTTAAAATTTGTGGCCTTTGTCCTTTAAATTTTACCTTTCTGGAGTAAATTTAGAGTCCTTGATATATATTAAGGACAAGTGAAGTGAAGTCACTCAGTCGTGTCCGACTCTTGGCGACCCCATGGACTGTAGCCTACCAGGCTCCTCTGTCCATGGGATTTTCCAGGTAATAGTGCTGGAGTGGATTGCCATTTCCTTCTCCAGGGGATCTTCCCAACCCAGGGATCGAACCCGGGTCCTCCACATTGTAGACAGATGCTTTACTGTCTGAGCCACCAGGCCTGTCCTTGATATATATTAATAATAAGAGAAAAGCAAAGAAAATTTAACGTAGTTGTTTTGTAACAGTTTAGGAGTTATTAGGAGTCCATAACTCTAAAGCTGGAAAATAAAATTAATTTAAATATGGAATTCTTTCTCTGAATACGAGTATGTTATTATATGTATATATGCATATATATGATTTATACACACATGTACTTGTTACATGTCAAACCAACCTCACACACAATACACACATATACCTATACACACACCTGTATACACATATATATTATATACATAGGTATAGCTTCATGTGTGTGTATGTATGGTTGATTTCGTTTGGCAAGTAGAAAGGAGACAAACAACCTAATAATATATCATTCTGATTCTGTCTTTAACACCAAGCTTGCTATTGACTTGTTCTAACTTCCCAAGCCTTACTTTACTGTTTTGTAAATAAGAACTAAAGAAATGGAGAAGATTCAGTGATTTTTCCAGATGGTGCTGTGGTGAAGAATTAGCCTGTCAGTGCAGGAGACTCTGGTTCCATCACTGGTTGGGAAGATCCTCTGGAGAAGGAAATGGCAACCAGCTCCAATATTCTTGCCTGGAAAATTCCATGGACAGAGGAGCCTGGCAGGCTACAGTCCATGGGGTCACAAAGAATCAGACACAACTAGGTGAGTGAGTGCAAGGGCTGACAAATACAGATGGGATATATTTTTTACTGGCTATACTATTATACCTGAAGTGTCTGTTGATTATTCTACCCCTATGAAGCTGCATCTTAAAACTCCAAAGTTGAAAATCCAAATTTCATTATTTGTTATCTTCAGGTAAGCTTCAGCTCCCTAATACTGACAGATGTCATTTTAAACTCTGCTGGAACAAGGAAGAAAATAAATAAACACATTCAGAGATACAGATCTTACTGAACTTAAAAGAATTTCAGGCAAGAGGCCAACTTGGGATTTGGACTGGAATTGACAGTATGTCCAGATAATGTTATTAACTAACATTTATTGAGTGCTTACTATGTGCCAGATACTGTTCTAAATGCCATAGCATGCTAACTCATTTAATCCACTTAAAAATGACTATCTTAATTTTACAAATGAAGAAACTATGCCTTAGTGTGGTTCTGTAACCCAACTAAATTTGCCTGGATTTAGAATCAGGGAGTCTGATTCCTAAGTGGTATGACTATTCCCAGGCTAATAACAGTCATCAGCTAAGTCACTTCATCTCTCTAAGCTTCAGGTTTTTCATCTGTGAAATGGAAGTAAACCAAAGTTCTTCTTTCCTAAGGTTTAAATGAGATAATAAGAATTTAGTATTCTAGGGATTAAATGAGACAATACTTAAAACCACTTAGCACAAGGAAAATAGTTTGGTAATTGCCTAACATGCACTTATCATATGACCCAATGGTTCCATTTTATTTATCAAAGATAAATGAAAACATATATTACCACAAAGACCTTACCTAAATCAAATGCTTTATTTATAATTATAAAAACTGGAAGTGACCCTAAAGTAATTCAATAGGTAAATGGAAAACCTGTGGTATTATAGAATATTTCTCATCAAAAAAGGAACAAAATATTAATACATGCAACAATATGGATTACCCTCAGAATCATTATGCTAAAGCAAAGAGTTTACACACAAAAGGCTAATGATATATAAGTTGCAGCTCCATTTATATGAAATTCTGGAAAATTATAAATCAACAGGTACAGAAATCAGATGGTCACTGCTATCTAGTGTCTAGAGGTAGGGTTTTGGGGAAAGAATTGATTACAAATGGGGACAAATGAATTATTTGGTGTGAATGAACAATTCTATAATTTTATTGATGTTGCATGACTATATACATTTGTCAAAACTCAGAACTTTACATTCAAACAGGTTGAATATTACTCAACATAGATTAAACCTCAAACAAGCATTTTACCAAAAAATGTTTTTTAAAAAGAATATTTAGCAAAGTTCCTAGTATATGTGTGCATGTGCACAGTTTCGTCCAACTCTTTGTGACCTCATGGGCTGTAGCTTACAAGGCTCCTCTGTCCATGAAATGTCCCAGGCAGAAATGCTGGAGTGGGTTGCCATTTCCTTCTCCTCCTAGTATATAGTAATCATAAAATATTATATATGATTACAGCCACAATGCAATGTGGCTTGCTTGCTCCTTGGGAAAAAAGCTATGACAAACCTAGATAGCATATTAAAAAGCAGAGATGTGAGAGATGGACTGTTAAGAGGGCTGAGCACCAAATAATTGATGTTTTCAAATCATGATACTGGAGAAGACTCTCCTGTGGACAGCAAAGAGATCAAGTTAGTCAATCCTAAAGCAAATCAACCCTGAATATACATTGGAAGGCATATTCATTGGACTGATGCTAAAGCTGAAGCTCCAATACTTTGGCCACCTGATGCAAAGAGCTGACTCATTAGAAAAGACCCTGATGCTGGGAAAGAGTGAGGGGAGGAGGAGAAGGGAGTGACAGAGGATGAGATGTTTGGATGGGACCATTGACTCAATGGACATAAATTTGAGTGGATTCTGAGAGATGGTGAAGGACAGGGAAACCTGGTGTGCTGCAGTCTATGGGGTTGCAAAGAGTCAGACATGACTTTAAGCTATTGAATAATAGCTTATTTGTCTTTCATATTTGATCTTTCTTTTTTAAACATAATATATAATGGCTGAGTCTAAATTAGAATAAAACTGCTTTATTAAATGGATGGCTATTAAAGAGTAATGCTCTCTAAGGCACTTAGTCCATTACACTGAAAACAACAACTCTAAATTTATTCTTGACTTGATTTCTTGTGAGTTTGGGGCTTCCTCTCAGAAGTCTTAACCTTACTGAATATACTTAATGGCCTAACTTTTATCTTCAAATGATAAAGATGACTGCTTCCTCAAACTACATACCACATTGAAATCATTTAGAATATCCATCTCAATAATGTTCAGATGAAATACAGTTCTCTGTATTCTCACCTGCCAGTGAGGTATTTTATGATGAATTCTCTTATCTTCCATACCTCCTATATCAGTCAGGGGTTTGGGGATACCACTGAGAGAGCTGCTGTAATTTGGGGTTCACAATTTACTTTGCCAACAAAGGTCTGTCTAGTCAAAGCTATGGTTTTTCCAGCAGTCATGTATGGATGTGAGAGTTGGACTATAAAGAAAGCTGAGCACCAAAGAATTGATGCTTTGGAACTGTGGTGTTGGAGAAGACTCTTGAGAGTCCCTTGGACTGCAAGGAGATCCAACCAGTCCATTCTGAAGGAGATCAGTCCTGGGATTTCTTTGGAAAGAATGATGCTAAAGCTGAAACTCCAGTACTCTGGCCACCTCATGCGAAGAGTTGACTCATTGGAAAAGGCTTTGATGCTGGGAGGGATTGGGGGCAGGAGGAGAAGGGGACGACAGAGGATGAGATGGCTGGATGGCATCACTGACTCGATGGACATGAGTTTGAGTGAACTCCGGGAGTTGGTAATGGACAGGGAGGCCTGGCATGCTGCAGTCCATGGGGTCACAAAGAGTCAGACACGACTGAGCAACTGAAGTGAACTGACCTGAATTTGACAAGATCATAATCACTGGTAGGTCTGAAGGACAAAGGGGATAGGCGGCTCTTGGAATTCAGGGAGGACAGTATAAGGAGGAAGCAGCCTGATTGGAGACCTTTGGAGGAATTTCATGGCCAAACCACAGTGACCTAACAGGAATGGAAAGTGAAAGTGAAAGTATTACTTGCTCAGTCATGTCTGATTCTTTGCAACCCTATGGACTGAAGCCTTCCAGGCCCTGTCCATGGAATTCTCCAGGCAAGAATACTGGAGTGGGGTGCCATTCCCTTCTCCAGGGACTTTTCCCAACCTAGGGATCGAACCCATGTCTCCTACATTGTACATTCAGAGTCTTCACCATCTGAACCATCACAGAAGCACAATTAGGGAATAAATATCTTACCTCACTCTCCTTCTCTTCAAAGTCTGCAGGTGACTTTCACTGCCAGAGGAAGGAGAACCTGTTGGAATCTATAAAGACGTTGAGGTTGTCAGCCTTCCAAGCGGCTCAGGGGTAAAGAATCTGCCTGCCAATGCAGGAGACACAGGTTTTATCCCTGGGTCAGGAATATCTCTGGGAGGAGGAAATGGCAACCCACTACATATACTTGCCTGGGGAATCTCATGGACAGAAGAACCTGGCAGGCTGTAGTTCATGTAGTTCCTGAGGCTGCAAAAGAGTCAGACACGACTGAACGACTAAGCATGCACACGTAGAAGCTGTCATCACAGACACAGGGTGAATCCAAGTGGAGAATGGATCTGGAGGGGTTACTAGAAGACGGCCAGCACGTTGCCCTAAAAATATTCAGAACCACGAAATTTCTCTTCCAAGTATTTTCTGTTTTGCAGATTAGTTTCCCATTCTCTTTTGTTTGTTTTGCACATTTTCAATACTTTTCACTCTCCTCATTATTTACCTTGCTCTTGTCAGATCCCTTTGTCAGTCTGAAAGTGCAGGCAGGGACCTGCCTCCGTCTATGGCCATACCACCCTGAATGTGCCCAATCTTGTCTGAAAATGCAGCTGGCTGTCTTTTCGTGTTGACCTAATTCAGGGTCTTTCAGTTTGGCCAAATGGCCTAAACCAAAGTTCTAGAATGGTGTAGGAAGCCGAACTATGGATGGAGCAGATAGGCTGGCCCCTGGACACAGAAGGGGGTAAGTAGGACAAAAGAAGTGAAAATTTACAGTTTTAAGAGAAACTGGGGTTGTGGGGCAAGTGAGGAGCATTTTGTCATAGAAAAGTGTCTGGGACTTGGAGTAAACTATCTGGGTTTTGTTCTGGGCTCAACAAAGATTTACCATGTGGCTTTGTACACCTTTACCTAGTGGACTTTGGTTTTCTTATTTATAAAAGGAGAACTACCAGAGGCCCTATGTGGGGATAGTACAGAGGTTCAGGTGTGGTTATAAAAGCCAGTGTGCCTGGATTTGAATCCTGACTTTGCCACTTACTAGTTGTGCAAGTTACTTAACTTCTCTGAATTTAAGTTATCATGAAGTATCTATCTAGCTCATAGAAATTATTTAATAAAGGTGAATTACTAGTATACCAGACCTAGAGGTCAGTTACAGTCATATTTAATCCTTCAGTTAATTACTAGCAACATAGATTATAAATGATGCTTTAGTCAGTATTTAGTCAATTATCCTTAGAGTTTGGGCTATGAACTGTTAATCACTATATTAATTATGTATAGGATATTTCTTTGCTGTTGTTCAGTTGCCCAGTCATGTCCAACTCTTTGCAACCCCATGGACTACAGCACGCCAGGCTTCCCTGTCCTTACAAATAGGATAAAATTCTTCAAATATTTATATGCTTAGCAATGGAAATTTTTAATAAAAAGATGGACTTTAATATAAGAAATATTATTTTTAATATTCTAGTTTTGAGTGTCCATTTTGTCCCAATTTTATTAGATCTCCATTAACAGTGAATTTTTTTATAATGGCATAAAATATTTCCAAATGATTTGCCATATGTCTCATATGTATTTATAGTAAAAAAAAAGATGCATTTACTACACTACCTATTTTTCTAATTGAGACTCTAAAGAGCTATATGGACAAAGTCAAAACACGTATTTCTAATCTTCATTTTAGGACTTTGTTTCCTCTCAGAATAAAGGTCTGTGAATATATATGATATATGTATGCTTCAGTCATGTCCAGCTCTTTGTGATCCCATGGACTGTAGCCTGCCAGGGTTCTCTGTCCCTGGGATTTTCCAGACAGAAAAAATTGGATAGGGTGGCCATTTGCTACCCACTGTAGTTAATTATTGTTAGTTAATTAACCCAATGTAGTTAATTATTAATCACTAAAATATTTAAATTATTATATAAATATTAAATATTTAAAACTATTATATAAATTAATTTTAAGTAACAGATTTGTTGAACTATTTCTAAATTTAATAATGAATTCAATTGTATTTCATTGAGTTTCCTATGGTTGGTTTAATTAATTATATCAGAATGGAAACAATCCAACACATATATCAGGAAGCATGAATAAAATATTTCTAAGTTTCTCTTTTAACAAAGGAAAATAACTCTTTCCTGGATATCTTCTCCTTATATTTATCTCCAGCTATTTAGGGAGTCCAACAAGATCTTCTTTACATATACCCTTTCATGAGATTGTAAGTGATCCAAAAATTAGTCCATTTAGAATAACAATTTATGGTATTGTTATTGATTGGTTGGCAGTATTTGTTGCTATTGTCTTCCAGTTAAGTTTAACAATGGGAAGAATCAATACAACAAGATAAATTCCATAATTGTCACCTACTAATTTATGGAGAAAACTTTTTTGTAATGTCTGACTTCAAAACAAAGTTATAAATTTTTCCTGAATAACAGTATATAGAAACATTATTTAATGAGATATATCTAGCTATAAATATCTAGAAATTTTATTAACAGCAATAATTAACAATAATAACTAGTAATTAAGTTAAACAATAATTAACAATAATAATTAATAATTAAGTTAACTTAGTTTTATTAACAATAAATTAATGTTTGTTTTATTAGTTCCTCTGTTAGCACTCTAGACATTGAAGTTCATTTTTTGAAGTTATGATATTAATTTTAAAGACTTTTATTTATTTTATTTTATTTTTATTTATTTATTTATTTATTTAATTTTACTTTACAATTCTGTATCGGTTTATTAAAGACTTTTAATATGGCATTTATAAATATCAATACTGTTTCATTTGCATAGGAAATGAATATGCATGTGTTTTTTGAAATAGACACTAAAAATTCATTAATTTCATTAGTTTCTTTAAATGACTACAGATGATCCACACCTGTTTTGTATTTTCTGAAACAAATTCCAAGAACAAAACAATAAAACAGCCTCTAGAAAACATTTTGTCTTCTGGGAACAGAAAAAAAATGCAACTTCACATGAAGGATTGTTAGATCATATATGTTAGAAAATTATTTTTAAAATAAACTTTTATTGCATGCTGTCATGGAGTTAGATTGCAATTTCATTTGTCATAGTATTATAACTTTGTTAATTTTGAGAAAGAAATTTGTTTTTATGCCAGTGTATCCAAACTGAAAATAAAAATTAAAAAATAAATATTCATCCATTTTTTCATTTATTCATTCAATAGGCATTTTGTGAGTATCGATTAGAGGGCAAATATCATGTTAGACATTAAGGTGAGGGGATGAATGGCTCCTTTCTTGAGGTGTCTACAGTCTGGTGGAGGAGGCAAAAATTATGACAAAATTATGAACAGGATATTAGGAGCCACTAAGGATGAGTGTCTATCTCAAGCAAAGGAGTGGAAAACAGAACTGAATCTTGAAGGATAAATAGTATTGTGTAGTCAGAGAAATAAAATTTAGTACTCTAGGAACTCAGAATAATTTTTTTGTTTTCTACTGAAATACCCTGTAGCACTCCTTAATCTGAATGCTGAATTTTAGCAACTGATGAATGGTATCAGATCTGTTTTCTTGAACTCTGCCTTAAAGCTTAAGGACATTTAACCCTGTCATCCAAGATGGCTGAGTATGTTAAAAAAAAAAAAAAAGTCAATTTAATTGCAGTATATTATGAACATTTAACATAGGATTCCTATGAATCTTACATATCCTAGTGACTTCTCAGTTTATCTGTATTCAAAATACCTGTTTTTTTAAAAAATATAAATAGTATAGAAAATGATGCTAAAAGCAATTACGATTGACCCTCAAACAATGCGGGGTTTATGCGTTGACCCTCAAACAATGAAGATTTTCAACTGAAATGCAGGTTTCCAACCCTCCAATCAGTTGAAAATCTGAGTATAATTTATAATTGGCCCACCTTACACACCGTTCCTTAGTATGCACAGTTCCGTAGTCACAGATTTAACTAACCACGGACCAGTATCAGTTCAGTTCAGTTCAGTCTCTCAGTCGTGTCCGACTCTTTGCGACCCCATGAATTGCAGCACGCCAGGCCTCCCCGTCCATCACAAACTCCCGGAGTTCACTCAAACTCACGTCCATCGAGTCGGTGATGCCATCCAGCCATCTCATCCTCTGCCGTCCCCTTCTCCTCCTGCCCCCAATCCCTCCCAGCATCAGAGTCTTTTCCAATGAGTCAACTCTTTGCATGAGGTGGCCAAAGCACTGGAGTTTCAGCTTTAGCATCATTCCTTCCAAAGAAATCCCAGGGTTGATCTTCAGAATGGACTGGTTGAATCTCCTTGCAGTCCAAGGGACTCTCAAGAGTCTTCTCCAACACCACAGTTCAAAAGCATCAATTCTTCAGCGCTCAGCCTTCTTCACAGTCCAACTCTCATATCCATACATGACCACAGGAAAAACCATAGCCTTGACTAGACAGACCTTAGTCGGCAAAGTAATGTCTCTGCTTTTGAATATGCTATTTAGGTTGGTCATAACTTTTCTTCCAAGGAGTAAGTGTCTTTTAATTTCATGGCTGCAGTCACCATCTGCAGTGATTTTGGAGCCCCCCAAAATAAAGCCTGACACTGTTTCCACTGTTTCCTCATTTAGTACTGTGGTATTTACTACTGAAAAATATCCTTATATAAATGGACCCATGGAGTTCAAACCCATGTTATTCAAGGATCAATTCTAATGTAAAAGTAGCAGTTTAACATAAATATTAAAACAAATAATTAATATAAAATCAGTCTGTCAATATATTAAGCTTTCCCCCATTAAGTCTTTTAAAACATGATTTGCTTTTTTTGGGAAAAAGTTTCCCTCAAATATAATAATAACACATTTAAAGTATGATGCATATTGATAATTAAAAATAAAATAATCTTTAATAAAATATTTTATTAATATTACCTAGAAATTACAAGTTGCAAATATAGTGTCTATTAGATATTTAATTCAACATCTTAAGTATTAAAAGAAAATAATAATGCGCTAAAAGAAATAGGACATACTATATTCACTTGAAAAATTCGACCCACTAAGAAATATTAAAAGCAGTCCCTGATATCCAGAAATTGGCCTGACATGAGCAACAAGGCCCCAGTGTCTTAAAAGCTGGCCTGGCCCTTACAGCTAGGCCATTCTGTTCTTCTGGACGCAGTCTCAAAGAATACCAAGATCAGATGAGGTCACTCTGAGACCATGATAAAATGAGACAAAAGCAAGACCATTGCACAATTTTGTCTAGGTGCCAACAGAAAACAAGGTCATTGTGTAAACCACAAAATACCAATTATCTTCTCATGATTAACTTGAGTGACTGCTGATTCTTCACTAGTTACAGCTTGATCCTCACCCTAGTCTTTTCTTCTTTTTATAGGCAGAATTTTTTGAGATTGCCAATCATAGATTTGCACTCACTTTCTGACAGCATCTGTAAGTGAAGGAAAGTGAAAGTCACTCAGTTGTGTCTGACTCTTTGTAACCCCATTGGAATTCTCCAGGTCAGAATACTGGAGTAGGTAGCCTTTCCCTTCTCCAGGGGATCTTCCCAACCCAGGGATCAAACCCAAGTCTCCCGCATTGCAGGCAGATTCTTTACCAGCTGAGCCACGAAGGAAGCCCTAGTGGATTCTGATAGCATCTAGACTTGGGTAAATCCTCCCTTCCTTAAGCCCTCCTGAAAGTCATCCAACCAAAGCTCAAATTGAAAATAGCTATTTCTAAAACTCTCTTGCAGATACTACAGATTTCCAAGATGTGTGTTCTTCCATGCTATGGTGTAAAACAAACCCAACTTATTCAACTCCAGGTATTTTCTAGCGGTCCTTGGCTGTAGTAAATTAATACTAGCTAAAACCGTGCCCTAGATTTAGATTCTATATTGTAGGATAACACAACCACATTACTAGTAACTGATGCTGTATCTTAGTACAGGTCTTCACAGCAGATCTTATATTTAAGAGCATGCACTTTGGATCCATATTCCCTAAAGTCAAATTGTAGCTCTGTCATTCATTAGCTATGTGGTTCTTAGTAAATACTTAATCTCTGAGCCTCTCTCTATTGATATATCCATAAAGTGGGGAAATAATCGTACTTCTTTTATAGGTTTTTATGAAAGTAACAGTTCTTTGGAACATTGTTAATGCTAAATAAATGGTAGCAATCATTATTTAAAATTATCAATACTCAAAAAGAAGGAAACTTTTTACCTAAAATATGAATATTTCAGTAATGGGAGTAGTCTGAAACCTGATTTATGAAACATATTTTTGCAAACATACTGTCATAAAGATGAAACTCAATATATTGATCTTTCGGTACTGTGTAGAGTAATCTGAGACATTAAATGAATAGATATTCTATACCAATTTAGGCCCTGAGTCTATAAATTTTTTAAGTTCAATTTTTTCTTTTTGCATAGAGGTTCTGTCTGAATTTTTATATAAAGTCTTAGTTTGAGGTCTGGTAACTGATCTTCAAAGATGGCTCCTCAGTGAGGCATGACCCCTGATGTATCCAGGCCCTTGGGTGGTTCCTTCCTCTTGAACTTAAGTTGACACTGTAACTTACTTTTGAACACTAGAATATAACAGAAGAGATGCCATATGACTCCTGAATCTGGGTCACGGGAAACTTGTGTCTTATTGCCTAGGTATTATGGGACACTTGCTCTTTGGACACTCCATCTTGAAACCAAGCTACCATGCCATGGGAAGCCCATGGCACATGGAGAGGTAGGTTTAAGATGTTAAAGTTTATAACACCAGCTAAACTTAGAGCCAACAAGCTTCATCAACTGTCAGGCACATGAGTGAACCCTTATGGCTATATAGTCCTGTCGAGTCTTCAGATGAGTATATCTCCTGCTGATATCTCACTGCAAGGGTACAGAAGACTTCATCTGAGACCACTCTGTGAGCTCAGTCAAGCCCCAGATTCATTAGGATAATAACAAAATGTAATTTCAAGATATTAAGTTTTGGGTGTTTATTACATAGCAATAAATAACTGAAAAAAGTGTACGGTTTTAATGGTTTGTGTCCATTTGAATATTTGAATAGACTGACTGCAGGAAAATTTTTGCTAGCCAACATATTTTTGATGAGGTCACTAATTTGATAAAAATAACACAAAGAGTCCAACACCTTTGAACACACTCCATAAGTATTTCCTTCATGGTCAATGTTCAAAGAGTTTCATTCTCATTTCTTTTTTATTCTGATATTTTAAGTTCTGGTATTTATCTTTTCCATATGGCAGAAAAAGAACATATTAGCTGTTGGAGAAAAGGGGAAAGAATCTATGACTTAAGCAACACAAGAAGTGGCTTATCATTCTTGATAGCTCTACAAGAAACAGATGTCACCATGGTGACTTCCTGCCAGGGAGTGTGAGAGGAATTCTGGGAAAGCAAATTGGATACCAGCAGAAGTGTGCTAATGAATCATGTGATAAGCCACATGGTAATTGCTAATAAGTGGAATAAATGATTACTTCTGGTGGAATGATAACTTTGATTGAAATATTT
Source organism: Oryx dammah (assembly GCF_014754425.2). Lineage (NCBI taxonomy): Eukaryota > Metazoa > Chordata > Mammalia > Artiodactyla > Bovidae > Oryx > Oryx dammah. The sequence goes on from NW_024070186.1 coordinate 121,161,732, forward strand.
CATGTCTAATAGTCTCAATCAACTTCATGTGTGCCTTCTGGATGCTCCAGGGAAAAAGTACTTTGCAGATGTTTTTAAATACAACTGAACTTTCCCTGAAACTACCTCCTAAATTGTTGGTCTGATTCACTACCAAATTTTATGAGTTTCATATTGGCATCAGAGATTTCTTAAAGTTACATAGATGGAAATCTGGATAAGAGGCAAAACAATTCTAATGAGCCTGTAAAACTGAAAAATTTAGACAAACATGAATTAGTAAAACAAGATGGAGATATTTAATGGTAGAAATAGATGGAAGAGAAATGTAAAAAATATTTTCAGTAATCATCAAAATAATGGACTCTAGGATTTTTTTCCTCTCTCTCTCAAAGGAAAGTTTAGAAATGTGATGATCAGTTCAGTTCAGTTGCTCAGTCGTGTCTGACTCTGCGACCCCATGAATCGCAGCATGCCAGGCCTCCCTGTCCATCACCAACTCACAGAGTTCACTCAAACTCACATCCATCAAGTCAGTGATGCCATCCAGCCATCTCATCCTCTGTTGTCCACTTCTCCTCCTGCCCCCAATCCCTCCCAGCATCAGAGTCTTTTTCAGTGAGTCAGCTCTTTGCATGAGGTGGCCAAAATACTGGAGTTTCAGCTTTAGCATCATTCCTTCCAAAGAACACCCAGGACTAATCTCCTTCAGAATGGACTGGTTGGATCTCCTTGCAGTCCAAGGGACTCTCAAGAATCTTCTTGAGAGTCAAAAGCATTGATGATGCTTTTGAGTTCAAAAGCATCAATTCTTCAGTGCTCAGCCTTCTTCACAGTCCAACTCTCACATCTATACATGACCACTGGAAAAACCATAGCCTTGACTAGACAGACCTTTGTTGGCAAAGTAACGTCTCTGCTTTTTAATATGCTGTCTAGGTTGGTCATAACTTTCCTTCCAAGGAGTAAGTGTCTTTTAATTTCATGGCTGCAGTCACCATCTGCAGTGATTTTGGAGCTCAAAAAAATAAAGTCTGACACTGTTTCGTTTCCCCATCTATTTGCCATGAAGTGATGGGACCAGATGCCATGATCTTAGTTTTCTAAATGTTGAGCTTTAAGCCAACTTTTTCACTCTCCTCAATGTGATGATACGTAGATTTTTTTTTCCCTTAAAAGTGTAATTTAAAAATGTAAGTCATTTCCCCCATTTTATTTCCTTCATCTTTGTTACATTTATCAAAATTGACAATCTCTCCCTCAGTCACAAATAAGTAGCATTTTTCTTGTGAATATATCCTTACTACTATTTTTCCAAAATATTCCTCTTCTTTAGTAAATAATGTTGCTTTAATCTGGTTTGGTGGTGCCAGACCATATATTTATTTTATTTTTTGGATTACCTCTTGGATTCTCTACATTTATGAAGCACTTTCTTATTTACAAACCCTGAGTATAATTAAAGGAACTATGGGTACTTGCAAAGAATGCAGAAATTCTGGCTTCAATTTCTAGTCATAGGTTCACTCTGCAGTCACACTTGTTATTTACCATGTTTCTGGAATGTTATGTGAGAGGTGATATGTTCTTTTAAAAGAATCTTGGGCTGACGTATCTTATCCACGTGAAAATAACCAAAGTAAGGAAAACAATGGGACTTACTGTTCCCTAAGAGCCACTTTCTCCTGTTCGTTCAAATGAATGGCAGTTATTTTTTATAAGATCTGATGGCAATCGCCTCTCTTTCTGGTCTCCTTTCTCCATTCACACTATCTCCTTTCTCCTTTTCAATATTACAGAGTTGAGCTTGACCACCTAGTCCCCATTCCCAGGCCATGGGCCATAAATGATGAGATATGACCCTGTGTCTTCTAGTCTGGTCTGAATTGTTATAATTTCCTGGAGTGAGAAAAATCCAAACCCACACACCGCTGGCAATTTGGCCAAACTTATTGAGACTGGGTCTTTTTGAGTGTTTCAAGCTACACATGGCCTTAATAATGAAACAATTCCTGGCTTGATCCCTGACTTCAAAGATTAAAGATCCAGTTTTCCTAGGATACATCCCATTCTCAATCTTTTCCCCTTGATTTATGTCCCCAAGTGCCCACTATATTTCTCAAAGCATGTGTTTACACCACTTTGCATTTGGAAATTGTCAAATTTTACAATTTGCAGCCCATCCAACACATTGTTGCTGGAGTTATCTTTATAAAGCACAGATCTTATTTTTTTCTGATTATGGCACTTCTTAACTCAAAGTCCAACTGAATGGTTCTCCCTCTAAACCCTTCACTTGCTCTGTTACAGCATGACACAGGTGTACCTCAGAGTTGACTCATTGGAATAGACTCTGATGCTGGGAGGGATTGGGGGCAGGAGAAGAAGAGGATGACAGAGGATGAGATGGCTGGATGGCATCACCGACTCGATGGACGTGAGTTTGGGTGAAATCTGGGAGTTGGTGACGGACAGGGAGGCCTGGCGTGCTGCGATTCATGGGGTCGCAAAAAGTCGGACACGACAGAGCGACTGAACTGAACTGAACTGTGGTCAACTGTGTACAGTAGCATTATGTTTAATAAAACAGTAAGCATACCTTAATTTTTGAAATGCTTTATTGCTAAAAAAATGCTATCATCTGATAGTGCAGGATTGCCACAAACCTCCTGTTTGTGTAAAAACTGCGATAACTGTGAAGCTCAATAAAAAGAGCTATGCCTGTATGTTTTCATTATGATAGATCGTCTCCTTATTGTCCCACATTTAAGAAAAAACAGGCACTATCAATATTATAAGAAAATAGATACAAACCTAGAATTACAATCATGCTAACTACAGGTCACTCTATTCCTCATGATTTAACACACCAGATCCTCAGTCATTCCACAGCCAGGCATTTCAGCTTTCGAGTAGTTTTTCTTTTCCTCAAAACAATAATTATGATTGCTAATATTAATGTAGTAACTCACTGCATCCTCACAACAACTCAAGCAATTGATCCTATTATCCCTTGTACATAAGAGGAAACTGAGGCACAGAGAATCTAGGGAACTGATTAGTCACTGATAATGCCTGAAGAATGTGAAAGTGTGTGAAAGTAAAAGTTGCTGTCATGTCTGATTCTTTGTGACCCAGAGGACTGTAGCCCACCAGGCTCCTCTTTCCATGAAATTCTCTAGGCAAGAATGCTGGAATGGGTTGCTGTTCTCTTCTCCAGGGAATCTTTCATGACCCAGGGAATGAACCCAGGTCTCCTGAATTTTTGGTGGACTCTTCACCATCTGAGCTACCAAGGAAGCTATGAGAGAGCCAAGATTCAAAGGGGAACAAGGCTGGCTCCAGGGCCCTTTCCTGTTAATGTTACTGAAGGATTTTTTCATTCATTTACTTCCTAAATTTCCATTCTTTAGGAAGAATAACACAGCATTTGAGAGAAGTCCTGAAGTCACAATCTCTGGGTTCCAGTTTGGGCTCCACCAGATGGTTGGCTATGGGTAAGTTATTCAAGTTTTCTAAGGTTCCATTTACTTCGTTTTCTATGACCCAGTTTTAAGGGTCATTGTGATGGCTAAGTTAAATCATGAAAAGATTTGAGTATATAGCAAGCTCATGATGATTAGTTTCTATTAATATTAAATGCTACCTCTTCCTCAAAGAACTTCAGTTTCCCCATTGTTGTAGCACTTTGTTTTCTTGCTGTGAACCTTGGAGAATTACTGACTGGAGAAACACTTAAAGACTTCTGCTGCAGTTCAGATTTAATATCAACATTTCTAAGGGTGGGACTAGCCATCAGCATTTTTTTTTTAACTTCCAGGTGATTCAAATATGAAGCCACTGTTGTGAAAACTGCCTTAAAATTTTTCTAATATGAAAAATCTTTGTGCATATGTTTCTCTTTCCATAAATTTCAAGGTCCTTGATTGCAACTGCTCCATCAAATTCATCTTTGTTTTTCCAGTGGTAACTAGCACAGTCTTACATAGAGTTGGCACAAACAATTATTTATTCCTTTGAATTAAAACATCCCCCAAATATGCTCACTGTTATAGAATGAAGGATAAGCTCTTTTTTGCCATCACTAAATTGGCCACCTCACGCAGAGAGTTGACTCATTGGAAAAAGACTCTGATGCTGGGAGGGATTGGGGGCAGGAGGAGAAGGGGACAACAGAGGATGAGATGGCTGGATGGCATCACTGACTCGATGGACATGAGTCTGGGTGAACTCTGGGAGTTGGTGATGGACAGGGAGGCCTGGCTTGCTGCAACTCATGGGGTCGCAAAGAGTCGGACACGACTGAGCGACTGAACTCAACTGAACTGAACTAAAAGAACTCAATGCCTGTCTTAATCAAAGATTGGCAGGATTCAGGTAAACATATTCGGATGGGAAAGTGGCAAGAATGTGGTGATAAAACAAAACACCTCGTTTTTAATTTTAAAATAACAAGCTGCAAACTTGACTATGCTTTATAATCATCTGGGAAGATTTTTACCAAAAAAATTGAGACCCTCTGTTTCCCAGGAAAATTTCAGTGTTTTATCAAGCTTGAGAAATACTGACTTAGATGGATCATACAGACTCAGGACCTGCCTCGTTTTACCCCAAGGTTGAAAGTCAACCACTGCAGTTTACATTTAAATACCAAGTAATGAAAAGAATAGAGAACACCCTGTTGTGTAAGTGTACCTGCATATCTAGGAGAAGCATGACATCAGGATGGGGAAACATACATGCATGTGCAGACACACATAATACATTTATCTGTTTTAAGTTACCTTTCACCACAGACAATGAGAACCAGAGTATAGGATCAGTCCATAAAGACAGTATGTCCAAGACATTGTTATTGGTGAGGTCATTCTTTTTCGGTGAAGGAGTCAAGGAGATAGCTTTGCCAAATAACTACCAAATATGCAGAGTCATTTTTAAGGGGGACACTTAAGTTTAATTTACTGTATGATAATCTGGACTGAATCTAGATGATGATAAACTTGCTACCTTAGAATTACCATATCTAGCGTTGTGAAGTACTAGAACCGTTTTTGCCATGTTTCAACCACAATTAATTCTCAGATGGGAAGATTTCACATTATAATATTAGCCTGTTCAATGCTCTTTAATATTTTAACAAATAATAGGAAATAAAAGATTAAGGGTACAATATATTGACACCGTGATAAAGAATGCACCTGCCAGTGCAGGAGACGCAAGAGACTCGGGTTCGATCCCTGGGTTGGGAGGATCATCTGGAGAAGTAAATGGCAACCTGCTCCAGTACTCTTGCCTGGAAAATTCCATGGACAGAGGAGCCTGGTGGGCTACAGTCAGTGAGATCACAAAGAGTTGGACATGATTGAGTGACTGAGCACACACACTAAAAACAATATGAATGCTGTTCTATGATGTACAGGTTGCTAGCATTTTATATATTATTTCAAACTGAGATAAAACAGTGTTTGTACCATACTATATTCTTTTAAATTGTTGTAAACTTTTTTTCAACATGCCACATCATTCATCCAAATATCTTTCAATTTAAGTTAATCTTAAAGCTATTTGTTTTCTCTTTCTTGATAAGAAAAAGAAAAATCATGATAAACAAAACATGTGAATAACATCATATTTTTAAAAATTAAATTTTTTTCAAATTTTTTCAAAAATATACCAATAATATATCCCTAATTATTGGTCTTAACATCTTTTTTGTAAAGAGATCAATTAATATGATATTATTGATGTACATAAGAAATACTTAAAGCCAGATAATATTGATATGTAGTGGAAAATTCTCATCATATCATCCATCTACTATGAACAGATAAAAATGAGTAAAGCATGATTTATAGTCAACTTCCCAAAATCAACTGCAGTATTTTAAACAAAAAAAAAGTAAATGAAAAAAATCCATTATTATTTCTCCGTCTGTGTGCCCCAAAGAACTTTAATTACACTTTTTAGTCCCTATTTAAAGTTTTTATGTGTTATACTAAGTTATTAAATTATAAACTGCTTGAGAGAACATATATTAATTATTTCTGGATTTTTTGCAGTTCCCAACAGGGTAATTTATACATACAATGTGTTCAATAAATATTTTATTGAACTAAAGTGTAAAGCAGTTTTTAAAGGCTGCCACATTCTAACCTTATATTAAAGCAGTATAAAATGAAAATGTGGTCCACGGATGAGCATCAGCATAGCTGTGAACTTGTTAGAAACGCAAATTCACAAGGCCTACTCTATCAGAATCTCTGTGGTAAACCTATGTTTAACTAGCTGATCTTTTAATCCAGGTGATCTTTATGTCTTAAGTGAGAGGACTGACAGTATATTTCACATCAATTTCTTATGCAAATGGGTAATACATATTAAATCTGCTGATTACCACTAAGCTGGCAATGATAACTAAATAGACCCATCATTTTGAGGGGAGGGAGATTGAATTAAAATTCTAAAACTAGAATAATTGTTGTTTCTAATAGAATAATATTAAATATAGATAAACATAGGCTATTGTACATTAACCATATACTTTTTTAACAGCAACTATTTGAGCAAATTCTGGGAGATAGTAGAGGATAGAGGAGCCTCATGGGCTACAGTCCATGAGGTCACAAACATTCAAGACAAGACTTAGGGGCTGAAAAACAACAGCAACAACATTATATCAAATACTATGCCAGATAATGGGATGGATACAAATATATTTCCTGCTTTCAAGGAGGAATATTTAGGCTGAAGAGACACTTATCCACACAAATAACTTAAAGTTCAGTGAAATAAGTGTGTCAGTTGTTTAGTAATTGTCTCCCAGTTCAACATCTACCACCATATACATCTTCATTAATGTTTGGGCTGGGACACCACAAACCACATTTTTGGATGGGCAGCTGGCTCCCTTTTAACCTCTGAGTGGGATGCTGCTGCTGCTGCTGCTGCTAAGTCACGTCAGTCGTGTCCGACTCTGTGAGACCCCACAGATGGCAGCCCACCAGGCTCCCCCATCCCTGGGATTCTCCAGGCAAGAACACTGGAGTTGGCTGCCATTTCCTTCTCCAGTGCATGAAAATGAAAAGTGAAAGTGAAGTCGCTCAGTCGTGTCCGACCCTCAGTGACCCCATGGACTGCAGCCCACCAGGCTCCTCCATCCATGGGATTTTCCAGGCAAGAGTACTGGAGTGGGGTGCCATTGCCTTCTCCGGATACTAAGGTGATAGTTGGTTCCAATCACACCAGCTGAATTCAGTTTGCAGTTTTTTTGAATACTTTTAGAAGCAGCCTCCTCTGCACCTCTTTAGAAACATCAAAACTTGTGGGCTAGTCCCCCTCCACAGAGGTCTGAATTCCAGCTGCTAACAAAGGTCTGTCTAGTCAAGGCTATGGTTTTTCCTGTGGTCATGTCTGGATGTGAGAGTTGGACTGTGAAGAAGGCTGAACACCAAAGAATTGATGCTTTTGAACTGTGGTGTTGGAGAAGACTCTTGAGAGTCCCCTGGACTGCAAGGAGATCCAACTAGTCCATTCTGAAGGAGATGAGCCCTGGGATTTCTTTGGAAGGAATGATGCTGAAGCTGAAACTCTAGTACTTTGGCCACCTCATGAGAAGAGTTGACTCATTGGAAAAGACTCTGATGCTGGGAGGGATTGGGGGCAGGAGGAGAAGGGGATGACAGAAGATGAGATGGCTGGATGGCATCACTGACTCAATGGACGTGAGTCTGAGTAAACTCCGGGAGATGGTGATGGACAGGGAGATCTGGTGTGCTGCGATTCATGGGGTCACAAAGAGTCAAACATGACTGAGCGACTGAACTGAGCTGAACTGAAAGTCCCTTTTCTGGGCTAAGAACCAGCGCTAGCTCAGAGGCCATCATCAAAGCATCTCAGGTTTAACAATCACACTGTCTTCTGTTTATTCTCTAGCCCTACATGTGGTTGCTGCTTCCTCCAGCTGCTCCCACCACAATAACCTAGTGCTCCATTTTTGCCTTTGTATCTTAATCAACTTTAAATCCATTAACAATTTTTTATATTATCTGTGTTAGAATAAACTGGTGAGTTTTCTGTCTCCTCACTGGACATTAACCAATGTAATAAATGATAGAAGACAGGGAATGTGAAGTGGTTAAACAACAACAACAAAAATCCCCAAACTATTTAAGTCATAGAGTATATGTAATTGAATTCGATTCTAAGACTCATAGCAACCACATTTTTGGCTAGTTGAGAAGAAATAACTTTTCAGGTCTGACCTCATTTTGGAAATGAATTTTAATTTTTTGCCAAATGTAGAAAACACCTGTATTGGGGAACCATTTATTCGATATTGTTGTATGGTGAAAGTCTGTAATTGGAAAGGTCATTGAATTAAATGGCAAATTAATTTTGGGGGTTCTATGATAATGGTATTTGTATATTAATTTTATTATCCCCTTTTCCAGCAAAATAAGTGTTTCTTGAAATGCGTAGAACATGCAAAAGGAAGTAAGATAAAGGAGTGCATAAACTGAATGTTTATGTCCCCACATAATTCATAGGTTGAACTTAATCCCTGATAGGATGACATTGGTATGTGGTGCTTTTGGGAGGTAATTAGGTCTTGAGAGTAGAGCCCTCATGAGTGGGATTAGTGCACTCATGAAGGAGAATCCAGGGAGCTCACTCAAACCTTCTACCAAGTGATGACAAAGTAAAAAGAAAGTCATCTTTGAACCAGGAAGTGAATTCTCACCAGATGTTGAATCTGCCAGCACTTTGAACTCTGACTTCCCAGCCCTCAGTACTGTGAGAAATAAGTTTCTTTTAAAATATATATATTTATTGAACTATAGTTGGTTTATACTGTTGTGTTAGCTTCTGCTGTACAGCAAAGTGACTTAGTCATCCACATATATACAATCTTTATTATGTTCTTTTCCATTATGGTTTATCTCAGGATATTGAATATAGCTCCCTGTGCTATACAGTAGTACCTTGTATACATTTCTATTGTTTATAAGCCACTCAATCTATGGTGATTTGCCAAAGCAACCTGAATGTACTATGACAGGGAGTAAGATCAGAGTTAGAGGAGGACGTTCATGGTACTTGACTGAAGCCTGCGTAGGTGGTCAGGTACTGGAGCAGGGCGGTGTATTAAGAAAGTAATTGTAAAGAACTTGGGCAAATAGGCTGACAAAAAAAAATCCCTCCTATCTCTGGACCCTTCAGTCCTAGTAATAAGCAAGGTCAGAAACCCCTGCAGCTGAGGTTTGTCCTTGTCTCAGCTTTCATAGGCCATCTTTGAAATGCTCTGTTCCAGAACAGCATGTACACATGGAAAGTGCTTATCTGTGAGATGGTTGCTTTTTCAATCTTGGTTTTTTCTTTTTTTTAAGTTTGCTAAGATAGTTGCAATAAATTTGAACTTTATGTTATATTGGAACATGATACAAAATTCTACTGACATTTCCAATACAAATATTAGAAAATTTTCTACAATATCATCATCAGCCGTGACAACAGCACATTTTATTGGAATATGTCCCTTTAAAATTTATCCAAACATAGTAAATAGACAGCAGCAAGAATTCTTAGTGTTTATGAGATATTAGAAACACATGCATGCCAGTTTCTATAAATGATGTAAAAAGAACAATCTTATATAAGATTGGCAAGTGTGTTGGGATTAATTAGACAAATCTGCCAAGTTTTAGACATAGCATTTTGTAGACTTCACATATAAATGTATTAGGGTGGATTCATATTCATGGGAATTGTCCTATTATTTTACTTTTACTTAAACAATGCTGAAAGTTGCATATTAAAAGTGAGGGAGACTACAATCTGTATTCTTTGTTTATAATATGCCAAATATCCCATTATTTAGAATATCCAAGTGTTTAATTTCACTTAGACTCTAATGTTTAGTTAGTGAACTAACATTTCATTTTGTATCTCAGTGCTATAGCTTCATAAATACATAATCAAGAAGGCAAAGTTTTAGTTTTCCAAAATTAGAGTGTATTCTTGAGGTTTTATTACATACTACATAAGAAGTTATAAAATTCGTATTGTGGCAGGACATTAGATAGAATTTTCTAGATATCTACTATTCACTGACATGTATCTTATCTTTACATCAACCAAGCCCTCTGACTAATGAGAATAGAAAGAGTATTATTTCACCTGAAAATGTAATGTTCAGAGGGAAACTTTCAAGGAACAGGATTGAATATTTTCTTCAACAGTTCTTAAAGACTGTCTTGGAGAAGGGAATGGCAATCCACTCCAATACTCTTGCCTGGAGAATCCCATGTACAGAGGAGCCTGGCGGGCTACAGTCCATGGAATCACAGAGAGTTGGACACGACTGAGCAACTAACACAACACAAAGACTGTCTAATAAATATATTAGGATTAAACACAATACTTTACACTATTCTTGGAACTTTAACACACATTTTAAAGGTTCACTGAAGTGATGTCATGTGTCCTACGACAAGGATCCTCTTTATTTAGATTCATTTATCATTATTTTCATTGCAGAAGACTTGTGATACTGAGACGTGTTTGTCTGTAAGTAAAGTTCTGGAGTGGTCAATTGTATTCTTAAATACCCATTTTAGCTATGTTGGTCATTTAACTATATTTCCATCCCAATAGTTCTATGTAAAGCTAAATCACAAAGTTAAGTGAGAAACTTTTAAAATCTCACGTCAGAGCCAAAACTCGATAAAGTCTGTGTTAGAAATGGAAGTATACACTGGTGAATCTGACTTGAAATATCTATTCTCTTAAGACAATATGAGTACAATAAAAATGGATTGTTTTTCACTTTTGATTGGTACTGATTACAAAAGTACCAAATATGTTTACTTCTCAATGGGAGATCTGGTTTCCATGGGGACCAAACCAACCTCATCTGCTGTTTTGCAGACCGTGCTCCATGTACCACCTCCACTTTGGCAGGAGTAGAGAGTGGCTGAACACAGCTACCCTGGCAAGTGTGCACAGCCCTCTATACAGTTTCTCCTTCATTTTCCATCCCCTTCCAAGAACAGAGCCCGGGGTGGTGGCGGGGGGAGGCTTCAAAGATGCGCGGCTTTCCTCCCACTTTCAAGTTGCATCACTTGTGATGCTCTTTGAAACTGGAACATTCTACATGATGATGATAAACATCCGCCATGTGTCACAATGTTTCTTCAAGTTAAGTGTCAAATTATCTGGCACTATAAATAAGTGCCTATTTTTTATTGTTTTAATGCCTCTGTTACAGATCCTGCACAGATCAATGATATTTCTTACACAGATGGATCAAATATCTATCATATGCTGGCAATTTGCCCTATTTGATAGATATTTACTACTAATTCAGGTGTACATCCTACACTTAACAGAGCTTGCTATGTGCCAAAAATTGTTCTAAGCCTGAGGGATATAGAGATGAGGAAAACGAGTTCTTACTCTCAATAGCTTAGAATCTAGAAGAGAAATAAGAATCACAGAAGCAGTATTTATAAACCACTGTGGTAAGTTTAATGATACAATATTTACATTGAAAGATATGGAGTCACAGCAGGGACCCCAATCTCATCCTATGGCATTAAGAAAGGCAAAAGGAGGCTTTCTGGGAGGCTGGCTTAAAAGAATGAAGACAAATCAGATGGTGAAGAAGCAGTAACTTCAAGCAGTAAAGTAAGAAAACAGCAGCTTCTGGTTTCAGAGACAGAAGCAATTTTGTGCTTGACCAAAACTTGTGAGGTGAGAAATAGTAAAACCAGTGAGCTGAAGTCAGGTCATCCATCCCCCAGTGAATATTAGAAATTTTGGATTTTCTCCAAAGCCACTGAAAAATATAAAAAGGAATCATAATGAGGACCACTGGTCAGTTGTGTGTTATTGAGTAACAAGACCCTGTGAAATATTTGAAGATCATGAAATGCTTAAATAAATAAATGGTCACTTAGGGGGCCAGAATATAGCCTTGATGAATGTTAAAGCCAAAACTTTTAACATTGAAAACTCAAGATTTCACTGAATACAGTTCATGTGTTATCTTTAAAATCAATGTGTTACATTTTATTTCCACTTAGCTTAGAAAAGAGAAATATGGTGGGAGGATGGCATACCAGCAGGCCTGAGGACATGTGAATAACTGTGGCTCTTTGGGTCACTGGCATATAGTGAATCAATGGACAAAAGGTATAGGGAGTCAAGAATATTCTTAAAATTTGAGCTTTTTCCTTTGGATTATCAAAAAATATTGTGAATTTTTCACTGTCAGAAGTAGAAAGGCAAAAACCTAATAATTTAAAGGTGCTCAGAGATTACTAGTTCAATTATTTTATTTTGTAAAAGTGCAAACAAAGATTAAACAGGTAAAATGATTTGACTAAATCACACAGGGATTTCTACTTGCTCTTTGTTCATAGTTTTTTTTTTTTTTTTTTTTTTCTATTCAGTTGAACAAAGTACAGAATAAACAGAAGATATAAAAAGATAATTTTGGGCATTGGGAGAGATATTAAATATATCATTATATGGTCCTATCCTAGTCTAACTCTCCATGGGTTTTTAAAGATGTTCTACTTTAAAATTTGATAAAATGTTGGCTAATGAGTTGAAACCCTCTGACTCCTCTCCAGTCAAAACTAATTCATTTGAAATAACCATATTTTTTCTCATTATCTTATTCCTATTACTTTTTTACTTTATACTATTATTACCTTGTTGACAGTTTAGAGTATAAATTATTGTTTACTATAATTGTTTACAGTAAATTACTATTTATTTAATAAATTTACTGTTTACTAAACATGAATTGATGGGCAATATAGGTAAGACAGTTTCTCTATTATAGAGAGAGGTGCAGCCAGTGGCATGATCATATATCATTAAAACAACAAATCTTATTCCTTAGGAAATTGACTTTAGATCATTCTGCTAGTCATTTATAGCAGTGTTTTGCAATAACACAAATAACACAAAGCAAGGAGCAATATTAACTTAAAATGTGAAGCCATTCATTATGAGAAAAAACTCAGAATGGATGAAAATTTGTTTCTTGAAAACTAAAAAAAATCTGGTAAGATGCAAAGCCAAAGATTTTGAATAGTTTAAGAAAAAGTCTTTAGAAGTATTTTGGCAAATACTATTAGAATATTAAATGAAAAGGTAAAGCATTTGTCTTTCATCCAGAATAGTATTAACTATTATTCAATATTTCAAATTAGAAAATGTGTGGACATTTGTGTCTGTGTGGGTGCCATTCAGTTTGGTCTTGGGCAATTGAAATGGCTAAATAACACCCATATGGTAAACAGCTTGGTACGCCCAGTATAAAGGAAAAGGTGTTGGCAGGGAATCTGTGAAGGAGGCATTATTATTTGCACTCTTGGAGGTGATGTAAATATCCAGCTTCAAGGGCTTTGTTTCTTTTCTTTAGTTTTTTTCTTTTCCTTTCTTTCTTTCTGAAGAGGTGTTAGACTTTGGCTGGGTTTTCATAGAATAGAATATTTTTCAATATTAAATACTCATGTCCAGATAAAAATTATGTAGTTTGTTGCCTTGGAGGGTGATGGAAGGAAACCTATATATTTAGTTTCTATAACAAGAATCAGGGGTATTAGAGAGTTATGGAAAAACATAAAATGATTTTTATCTGAAAAAAAACTTGCATTCTTTATAGGTCAACATGATACATGAAGGAAAGATATTCAATAATAATGCTTAATCATATTAACAGTTAACATATACTGAATATCAATTATCTGCCAGGGCCCTTTGAGAAGGAAATGGCAACTCACTCTAGTATTCTTGCCAGGAAACTCCCATGGACAGAGGAACCTGGTGGGCTCTAGGTTCACAGGGTTGCAAAGAGTTGGATCCTTTTGAATGACTGAGAATGTCAAGGCCCTTATTAATAATTTCCATGTATTGTCCATTGATCTAATTTCATTTCATTCCCATAATATGTCTATGAAACTAGCATTATGACGTCTCTGATTTTGCAGGTTTAGGAACTGAAGAACTGAGAGGTTAATTTAAACCACTGAGTGTGGGGTCAGGAATCTAATCCAGGCAGTCTTGTTCCACAGACATACTTGTCACTAGAGTGGTATGATGCCTTTTTGTAGTAAGATACCAATTTTTGATGTTTTTGCAACATTTAAAAAGTTGTGGGACTAGAGAAGACATTTAATATGATGTTTATAATGGACGTGAGCAAGAGCTCAGAACTTGGAGTAAAGAGAACATAGCTTCACTTCTCCATTCTGCCAGTCTTAGGAAGTATTTACCTTCCCAAAAAGGTAAAGTGAGTCTCACTGTCTTCATCTTTTTTTCTCTTTCTTTTTTGTTTTTTAAATTATGGATATGGGTATTTTTAATATATTATAAATTATATTTAAAATATATTTAAGGTATGATAACACATTTACAGAAGACTTTTAAAATGACGACATCTTTTCCCACATAGTGTTGTTTTCAGGATTAAATCTATACGTGTAATGCATTTACCTAATTGCTCGTGTGCTTTCAGTGAACTGTTATTTTTTTCAAAGCAAAGATCAAATGTTTACAGAGAATATATTGTGTGAACCATTTATCTTCATTTAAGCAGAGTGACATTTGAGCATCAAATAATTTCTGAGGCTTATATTTCTGAATTAGAAGATGAACATTAAGAAATCATTTCCTTTTTTATTTAATTTTGGAAGTCAATAGTACATATACTTAATTCTGGTGCAATATAATAATTTTAATTTTGAACTTGAGTTTAGAAGATTCAAACTGATACTCACCAAAAGTAAAAATTGAATTATTTGTCTGTGTTACAAGAAGTAATATTTTTAACACACAGTTTAAGATTGCTAACATCAGGGACATTAAATACTATACCTAGACTAAATAAGTAACTTTTCTGAGGTTTTACATGGATTTTTCAATAGAATGTAAAAAAAATTATATATCCATTCCTAGAAATATTTCTTAGTAATTACCATAGAGGGTGATGTGGAAGACAATTTTTATGTTTTCTTCTTATGTAACAGGAATCAAAACTTTAAATTCTCACAGAAAATTTAACTAATCTGTTAATTTTTAACATGTTTTGAAATATAAGATTACTAAAACAATATATCTTTGAAGTGGAATAATATTATTAAGTATTATTAAAAAGTAGTCAAAACGTGACATAATAATATCCTAAAACATTTTCTTATTATATTTAAAAATAAATTTTTAGATATTTTATAAGTACATCATTTAGGAAATGATGTCCACAATATAAGAATATCTTCTGAAAATGAATCTAAAAGAGATTAAGCACTATATTTAGTGGGAATAGTCTGTCATAGGCAATTGAACACAAACCAATTTAAATAAGATATTCCATAAATATGTTAAATAAATAAAAATCTGATGTAGAGCTCATACATTACATAAAAAGAAAAAATATGACACTTTCACTTTAATGAAGCTTAGACTTTTTATGTATTTTATACTTACACAAAATAAACTATCACTTAGATCTAAACTTTTAAGGATTTTCACTTATAAAGACTCAAAACTGTAGGACTTTCAGAATCATCTGCCTTTTGACATAGATTTGAAAACTCCAAATAACTTTTAGTTTCAATTCTGTGGCAACAAGGGGATCATCACCACATGCTGAAGTATCAGTATTATTTAACTCCTCCCCTGGACACTTAAAGGAGCAGCCTACGATGTGGTTTGGGACAGCTGGATCCCATGGGCCTTGGTTTCAGTATTTATCACTGGGGTAGGTGAACCTCACCTTGAAATGTGGGCAGAATAGTCTCTTCACTCAGCGTGCAGAAGGCTATGTGGCAGGGTTGAAATCAATATTCACACTTGCCCTGTGAAATCTACTTGATTCAAAGTTTTCCCTTTGTGGTATTAGCAATGGTGAAAGATGATATTAAACTCCATAACCAGTTGGAATTCATGAATTTCAAATTAAAATTTGAGTCTTCTATAGTAAAAAAAAAATCACATCTTCTCCCTCTGGGGTACATGGAAAGACTTCAGGGGACCAAGGGGCCTGGAACCAAGTTGAGATTGTGTGCTGTTCCATGTGTATGCACATTTTTCTATGAAGCAGGCTCTTAACTTCTATACTTCTGGTACATTCTCATGAGGATATGTAAACTATATATATATATTTATATATAAATATATATAAAACTATATAGTTATATATATATATATATATAAAGAATGTAAGAATCATTATGTTGAGAGAAAAGGAACTCCAAACTTCTGTCACAGGTTTTAAAGAAGCCAGGAACAATTGACATGAGCTTAAATTTTGTGTCAAAAAAATTGCTTTGTACAGGCTCTCTAAATAATACTCAGAAATGCCATGAGGCAATCAGGGAATTATCTTTAATATAGCAGGGGCAGCTGCGATGGTGCACATAGTGGCTGAGAGGAGCTACCCCACGTCTGAGGTCAGGGGCAGCGACCGGGAGGAGCAACCCCACGTCCAAGGAGTGGTGGCTGTGCGGGTGCAGGAGGGCCTAGAGGAGCTATTCCACATTCAAGGTCAGGAGGGGTGGCGATGAGAAGATACCCCTCATCCGAGGTAAGGAGCAGCGGCTGCGCTTTGGTGGAGCAGCCATGAAGAGATATGCCACATCCAAGGTAAGAGAAACTCAAGTAAGATGGTAGATGTTGCAAGAGGGCATCAGAGGGCAGACACACTGGAAACCATACTCACAGAAAACTAGTCAATCTAATCACACTAGGACCATAGCCTTGTCTAACTCAATGAAACTAAGCCATGCCTGTGGGGCCACCCAAGACAGGAGGGTCATGATGGAGAGGTCTGACAGAATGTGGTCCACTGGAGAAGGGAATGGCAAACCACTTCAGTATTCTTGCCTTGAGAACCCCATGAACAGTATGAAAAGGCAAAATGATAGGATACTCAAAGAGGAACTCCCCAGGTCAATAGGTACCCAATATGCTACTGGAGATCAGTGGAGAAATAACTCCAGAAAGAATGAGGGGATGGAGCCAAAGCAAAAACAATACCCAGTTGTGGATGTGACTGGTGATAGAAGCAAGGTCTGATGCTGTAAAGAGCAATATTGTATAGGAACCTGGAATGTTAGGTCCATAAATCAAGGCAAATTGGAAGTGGTCAAACAACAGATGGCAAGAGTGAACGTCAACATTCTAGGAATCAGCGAACTAAAATGGACTGGAATGTGTGAGTTTAACTCAGATGACCATTATATCTACTACTGCAGGCAGGAATCCCTTAGAAGAAATGGAGTAGCTATCATGGTCAACAAAAGAGTCCTAAATGCAGTACTTGGATGCAATCTCAAAAACGACAGAATGATCTCTGTTCGTCTCCAAGGCAAACAATTCAATATCACAGTTATCCAAGTCTACACCCCAACCAGTAATCCTGAAGAAGCTGAAGTTGAATGGTTCTATGAAGACCTATAAGATCTTTTAGAACTAACACCCAAAAAAGATGCCCTTTTCATTATAGGAGACTGGAATGCAAAAGTAGGAAGTCAAGAAACACCTGGAGTAACAGGCAAATTTGGCCTTGGTATATGGAATGAAGCAGGGCAAAGACTACTAGAGTTTTGCCAAGAAAATGCACTGGTCATAGCAAACACCCTCTTCCAACAACACAAGAGAAGACTCTACACATGGACATCACCAGATAGTCTACACTGAAATCAGATTGATTATATTCTTTAGTCTACACCGAAATCAGATTGATTATATTCTTTGCAGTCAAAGATGGAGAAGCTCTATACAGTCAACAAAAACAAGACCAGGAGCTGACTGTGGCTCAGATCATGAACTCCTTATTGCCAAATTCAGACTGAAATTGGAGAAAGTAGGGAAAACCACCAAACCATTCAGGTATGACCTAAATCAAATCCCTTATGGTTATACAGTAGAAGTGAGAAATAGATTTAAGGGACTAGATCTGATAGGTAGAGTGCCTGATGAACTATGGAGGGAGGTTCCTGACATTGTACAGGAGACAGGGATCAAGACCATCCCCATGGAAAAGAAATGCAAAAAAGCAAAATGGCTGTCTGGGGAGGCCTTACAAATAGCTGTGAAAAGAAGAGAAGCAAAAAAGCAAAAGAGAAAAGGAAAGATATAAGCATCTGAATGCAGAGTTCCAAAGAATAGCAAGAAGAGATAAGAAAGCCTTCTTCAGCAATCAATGCAAAGAAATAGAGGAAAACAACAGAATGGGAAAAACTAGAGATCTCTTCAAGAAAATCAGAGATACCAAGGGAACATTTCATGCAAAGATGGGCTCGATAAAGGACAGAAATGGTATGGACCTAACAGAAGCAGAAGATATTAAGAAGAGGTGGCAGGAATACACAGAACTGTACAAAAAACATCTTCACAACCAAGATCATCACAATGGTGTCATCACTCACCTAGAGCCAGACATCTTGGAATGTGAAGTCAAGTGTCCCTTAGAAAGCATCACCACGAACAAAGCTAGTGGAGGTGATGGAATTCCAGTTGAGCTATTTCAACTCCTGAAAGATGATGCTGTGAAAGTGCTGCACTCAATATGCCAGCAAATTTGGAAAACTCAGCAGTGGCCACAGGACTGGAAAAGGTTAGCTTTCATTCCAATCCCAAAGAAAAGCAATGCCAAAGAATGCTCAAACTACTGCACAATTGCACTCATCTCACATACTAGTAAAGTAATGCTCAAAATTCTCCAAGCCAGGCTTCAGCAATAGGTGAACCGTGAACTTCCAGATGTTCAAGCTGGTTTTAGAAAAGGCAGAGAAACCAGAGATCAAATTGCTAACATCCACTGGATCATTGAAAAAGGAAGAAAGTTCCAGAAAAGCATCTATTTCTGCTTTATTGACTATGCCAAAGCCTTTGACTGTGTGGATCATAATAAACTGTGGAAAATTCTGAGAGATGGGAATATCAGACCACCTGACCTGCCTCTTGAGAAACCTATATGCAGGTCAGGAAGCAACAGTTCGAACTGGACATGGAACAACAGACTGTTTCCAAATAGGAAAAGGAGTACGTCAAGGCTGTATATTGTCACCCTGCTTATTTAACTTCTGTGCAGAGTACATCATGAGAAACGCTGGGTTGGAAGAAGCACAAGCTGGAATCAAGATTGCCGGGAGAAACTCAATAACCTCAGATATGCAGATGACATCACCCTTATGGTAGAAAGTGAAGAGGAACTAAAAAGCCTCTTGAGGAAAGTGAAAGAGGAGAGTGAAAAAGTTGGCTTAAAGCTCAACATTCAGAAAACGAAGATCATGGCATCTGGTCCCATCACTTCATGGGAAATAGATGGAGAAACAGTGGAAACAGTGTCAGACTTTATTTTTTGGGGCTCCAAAATCAATGCATATGGTGACTGCAGCCTTGAACTTAAAGATGCTTACTCCTTGGAAGAAAAGTTATGACCAACCTAGATAGCATATTCAAAAGCAGAGACATTACTTTGCCAACAAAGGTCCGTCTAGTCAAGGCTATGGTTTTTCCATTGGTCATGTATGGATGTGATAGTTGGACTGTGAACAAAGCTGAGCGCCGAAGAATTGATGCTTTTGAACTGTGTTGTTGGAGAAGACTCTTGAGAGTCCCTTGGAGTGCAAGGAGATCCAACCAGTCCATTCTGAAGGAGATCAGCCCTGGGTGTTCTTTGGAAGGAATGATGCTGAGGCTGAAACTCCAGTACTTTGGCCATCTCATGCAAAGATTGACTCATTGGAAAAGACTCTGATTCTGGGAGGGATTGGAGGCAGGAGGAGAAGGGGACGACAGAGGATGACATGGCTGGATGGCATCACTGACTCCATGGATGTGAGTCTGAGTGAACTCCTGGTGTTGGTGATGGACAGTGAGGCCTGGCGTGCTGCGATTCATGGGGTCTCAAAGAGTCGGACACGACTGAGCAAATGAACTGAACTGAGATGGATTAACTGCTACTGAGAAGACTATGCCTGAGAGTCTGAAATACATAATCAGAGGGAGGGGTAAAAGTTAGAAAGTGAAAAAGTCATCAGCAACTATTTAGGAAGCATTATCTACTAGCCACTGAAGTAGGCATGTTACATATGTGAATATAGAGCGACCTCAAACATCACTTGGCAGTTATCACCATTATTCTCAATAGACAGATTACAAAAGGAAACAAAAGTTAAGAATCTTGATGAAGTTAACACAAATAGCTTAAGAGGGAGATCTGAAGTCCTTACCAAGTTCTGACTAGACTGCAGTATTTCTGATATATCATTATTTTTTGTGTTTAAAATCTTAGCATTCTATAAGTAAAAAATTTCAAGAATTTTGTTTTATTCACCAGTATGTAAGGTTAAGTTTGGTGCCTAGAACAAAATAGGAACTAATTGTAAAATGAATGCATCTAGCCCAAACTACCATTTAACAGAGAAAATAGGAGAACAAGAGAGGGAAAATATCTTATTAAAGGCCACTCACCTAGTTAGCAGCAAAAGTAATGGAAGCCCAATATCCTGTATCCTAGATAAATATGTTGTCTACTGCATATGAGTGGTAAAGCCCATTCCAGAATACCTCTTTATCTTGGATCAGTACTGGCTCTCTGAAGTAGATGACTTCTTCTAAATTATTCTATGTAATTGTACCCACAAAACACTCTATCTGTAACAAGTTTTCATTCTGTTCTTAAAAAGAATTTGTCCTTAATTATGATATAGTTTCCTTCATCTGGTATATTTTGCTAATGTTCTTATTTTGTCCTTCTGATCTATAAAGAATCATATAATTCTTCACACCCTATAAATTCACCTTCAGTATATGTCTAGCAAATAAAAGAGAACATGTCCCAAACTGACTCTTGCAATGCAATTTGTGTTGATTACAGAGTTCAGCTCTTGTTTTAAACTTTCAATTGCTCCAGCTATATTGTTTATTCTTCTGAATCCTGATAGAACTTTTTACCTCAATTTAAGCAGTCACCAAGCTTTATAATTATTCTTGTTTGTGTATACATTTAATCTTTCCTAAAACAGAATTTACATGTGATTTTATATCTTACCTAAAATAACTCTTGTTAGGTGCTCATGCCTTGCTAATAACCTTGCATCGCTCTGAATTAGAGTTGGGGCTTTGAGGTAATTCTAGTCCTGAAAAGTTATTTAATAGCTGTAGTATTTATAGAAGCTCAACTTTCCCTCAGCAATTACCAGGCTACCTCCTTTGTCCTTTTACATTTCCTCATATATCCTTAATTGATCTCTGTACAAACATGTATTTTCTGATCATCTATTTATTAGGTAGAAAGTTAGGCCTGAGCCTAGCAGAAAAGGATGCAAGCAGATCTCTAAACCCCACCCTAGTCAGGGGCCAACAGGGCCCAGGAGAACTCACAGATATCTACAAAATAACCACAGAGACTTTTCTAACTCTGGCACCTGCATCCTAGGTACACACGATACAAACTAACCATAGGGGCTTCTCCAACTCCAGTATGTGAATCCTTGATACACAGCTGTATCCCCAAGTGGCCATAGGCAGCCAGGAGCCCATTAAAGGTTCATAAACATTCAATACACACATACATCTGATTAAAGCAGACCAAATTATGGGAAAGACATGCTCAATAGAGCCTGTTGTTAGGTAACTTGTAACTGTCAAATCAAAATTGTCAGTCTAAGCCCCTTAGATGAATATGTAAAAGCCGTATCTTGAAAACACTGTACCTCATCATTCCAGCACCAGTACCTTTCTTGGCTTGGCCCACCTCTTGCTGAGGTATTCTTTCCTTAGTAAACTTGTTTTTGTCATAGGTAGGATTTCAGATTCTTCTTTGTATCCTTACCAAGTTCTGACGCCCATGAGGGAGGGTCCTCTTTGATGCTCCCAAATCCAGTTACATATTAATACATTGGCCAACACTGATCTCAGGTCCCTGTTGTGTCTTTTAGTTGTCCTAAAGATTCTCTAGGCTGAGAAAATTGTTAATATTGCCAAATATACCTCCTGATATCAATAAGATACAATTATCATCAACTTCTTATGAAATGAAAACAATACAAAACAAGGCCACATAGGCCCCAAGGAACTATATTCTCTGAGGTACAGATTACACTTTAAATTCTGAATTTTACTTTAAGATACTGTTTATCTCTACCTTTCAAAAATATGGAAAGCAGATATATATATAATTGAAAAAAATTAGTTCTATTACAGTTACCTCAGGTTTTTCTCCCCTTTCTATGGGAAATACACTTGGCTTTAGCAAGAAGGACTGGAAGAGAAAAAAATTTGCATTTAATGTGTATGCCAGACACTGCTGAGGAAAATCATCCTACTTCATTTGCTTACCATGTTCTTTCAGAGTAAATTTCCTTCAGTTAAAGGGAGATTGTTAATGTCAGATCTTTCTATATCTAACCAAAATATATCAAATATTGTTCAAAGAGCTGACTCACATTATGTCTGTGTATTGTACAAAGGGTGCATTAAATATAAGTTTTTAATAACCAAGAAATTACTGACAGACAATCCTTAAAAAGAAGCCATATAGTGAATGTGGGATTAAGCCCTTAACAAGAGTCCTTGATACTTGCAGACGTCCTGCAGCTCTCTGAATTCCCATCATGGTTTTAATCATAATTGCTTTCTTAGCACCCATCTGGGCTGCTATCAACAGAGGCCTATTACTTCCAGAAAAGAATAAATAGGGAGGCAAGTGAATTCTTCGGAAGCTCCAGTTCTGCCTTGGTGCAGATTTCTCCATAATAACATAAAAGAAGGAAGCATTAAAAAAAAAAAAAGATTTAACTGAAGCAAGTATCCCTAAATAGATTATTTTCCACAAAGAATCAGTGGGTGCTAAATGTTCCCTTGTTGGCTATAAAATCACTGGGGGAGAAATAACAATTCCAGCAATCACAGCATTAGTTTAACCCTACGAACTTAGATACAAAGAAAAAATGAAAAATACTTTCAAAAGACCATCCTAAAGAAGGCCACACAATTAAGATGGTCATTAGTGGGAGGTTTCCAGCTTCTTTGCTTTTGCTCTGGAAGGGGCTCCATAGGGTCTATGATTACCCTTCAAAGCATAACAATATGTGTTTCTGTTCATGGATTTTGGGGATTGAATATGTTATTAAAAGAATCGCTGTAGTTTCATCACTTCTAGTATCTCCTGGGGCATTGTATACAGCTGCATTCAAAGAAAATGAACTGTTTTAGACTTGATCATATTCGTCCCTTGGGCTCATCTGATTACAAAATTGCCCAATGAGCTGTTACAGTATTTTCAACTAATTAAGTAACACATATATTGGGATTTCTTTCTTCTTTTTTTGCCTTTATAGTATATGTTTCACCTGTCTCTAACAGTGTGAATGTCTCAGTGTTTGTTGTGCTGCCAAAACACTCAAACCGCATCCCTAAAATACATCTTTCCTCACATCCCTCTTCATGTCAAGGAGATGAATAGTGCGCATTTGTTTTGCCGTTTTATTGATTCTTAATCAGAGCCATTAGCAAATCTATTCAATCCAGGAACTCTGAGAGCTACATTTGACTACCAGATCATGCAGTTTCCTAAATCAGTGGGTGACAATTCAAGAGTCCTTTGGGACATAGTTACTACATTGAAGCAAGGAAACAGAGGCACATCTTCAGTGAAATCAACTGTCACATAGAGGAAGAAGTGAATCCTTCAGAATGAGTGTTTTTGCCATGTTGCAAATTTCTCTTTGAAATCAAGGAATGATGCATTAAAAAAAAAAAAAAAAAAGCCATTCAGTGCTACTGAGAGAGGGTTCCATGCAGCACTGTTTTGGGATCCCAGCTTAATTCAAAGGGAAATTTTTGCAGTGTCTAGAATCCTTGATATACTACAACTGAAGGAAGAATATGTCCTCAAATTCCTTGTAGCAGGAACCCATCAGGTGGCACCAATCTGGACTTCCAAATTGAACAGTACATCTACAAAAGGAAAAGCGATGGCATCCACATCATAAAAACTTAGTTCACAAGACCTAAGATCATGACATCTGGTACCATCACTTCATAGATGGGGTAAAAATAGAAACAGTTACAGACTTTATTTCCAGGGGCTCCGAAATCACTGTGGACAGTGACTGCAGGCATAAAATTAAAAGATACTTGCTCTTTGAAAAAGCTATGACAAAACTAGACAGTGTATTAAAAAGAAGAGACATCACTTTGCTGATAAAGGTCCGTATTGTCAAAGCTGTTTTTTTCTAGTAGTCATGTACCAATGTGAGAGTTGGACCATAAAGAAATCTGAGTGCCAAAGAACTGATGTTTTTGAGCTATGGTGCTGGAGAAGACTCTTAAGAGTCCCTTGGTCAGCAAGGAGATCAAACTAATTAATCTTAAAGGAAATCAGCCCTGAATATTGATTGGAAAGACTGAATGCTGAAGCTGAAGCTCCAATACTTTGGCTACCTGATGTGAAGAGCCAACTCATTTGAAAAGACCCTGATGCTGGGAAAGACTGAGGGCAAAAGGAGAAGGTAGATGGGATGGCTGGATGGCATCATTGGCTCAATGGACATGAGTTTGAGCAAACTCTGGGAGGTGGTGAAGGACAGGGAAGCCAGTGTGCTGCAGTCCCTAGGATCGCAAAGAGTCAGACATGACAGAGTGACTGAGCAGCAACCACATCATAAATCTGAAGAGAACCTGGGAGAAACTTCTTCCAGCAGCTGTGTCATTGTTGCCATTGAAAACAGCCGATATTAGGGTCTTACCCTCCAGGAATATTGGCTAGCGAGTTGTACTGAAGTTGGCTGCTGCTTCTGGAGCCACTCCTACTAGTGACTGCTTCACTCCTGGAAGCTCTACTAAGCTAGATCCAGGCAGCTATTGCTCTGTGTAACACAGACTTTCCTCTTTGTTATGTGGACGTTGCGATCTGAGCAAGAGCAAGGGAAATCACGCAATGGGTCTGATGTGCAGGATGCTGGCCTAGGAAGTTCTGCACACACATGGCACCATGTCCCCCTGAGCAACCTTGAGAGGTCTTGCCTGATATTTGCTTCCAGGGATAGTAAAGAGATTTCTAAAAAGGCTTGTGACCAAGGAGGAAGGTCAGGGCAAGTGGACCAGTCCAGCTTCTGAGTTTGTTACTACTCAATCTGAGGTTGCAGACTAAAGACACAGAGGAGTCCTCTGTGTCTGTCCAACAGTTTCCTACTAAAGATGGGGATGGGGCTTCCCTGGTGACCCAAATGGTAAAGAATCTGCCTGTAATGCAGGAGACTGGGTTCTATCCCTGGGTCAAGAAGATCCCCTGGAGAAGGAAATGGCAACCCACTTAAATATTCTTGCCTGGAGAATCCCCATGGACAGAGGAACCTGGTGAGCTACAGTTCGTGGGGTCAAAGAGAGTCAGACACAACTGAGCGGCTCACACACACACACAAAGATGGTGGTACTCAGTCCACCACCAAAGGCTCATGGGCAGCTCCCACTGCTCAGGCCACTGAATGGCTAAGAACAGCCCCTAGTGGTTTTAACGTGCTCCTTAATCTTAAGAATTAAGGGTGGGGGGAAATAACCAGTTTCTTTGAAAAAATGATTCAGCAATACAAGTGTTATGGATAGAATGTGTACCCCTAAAAGGCATGTATTGAAGCCTTTCCCCTCAGTGTATTTGGAGACCAGGTCCTTAGGGAGATAAGTAAGGCTAGATGAGGTGGATCTTGATCCCACAGGATTGGTGTCCTTAGCAGAAGAGAAAGAGGCACTACAACTTGTGCCCTTTTCCCTCAAGAGCCAAGGGAAGAAGCCATGTGAGGACACAGAAGGGGCAGCTGCACGCCAAGAAAAGCACTTTCTTCAAAAACCGACCCTAATCCTGCTTGCACTTCTGACCTCCAAACTGTGAGAAGATTAATTTCTGTGGTTTAAGTCATCCTAGTCTGTGGTATTTTTTTATGACAGTCCTAGCAGAGTAGTACAGTTAGCTCTAAGGAAATTATTCTATAGGAGAGCAAGGACAGTTTTCCTAAATTAAAAAGAAATAGTTTGTTGTTTAGTTGCTCAGTTGTGTCAGACTCTTTTGTGACTCCATGGAGCCCACCAGGCTCCTTAGTCCATGGGATTTCCCAGGCAAGAACACTGGAGTGGGTTGCCATTTCCCTCTCCAGGGGATCTTCCTGACCCAAGGATCGAACCCACATCTGTTGCATCGACAGGCAGATTCTTTACCACTGAGCCACCAAGGAAATCCCATATAATTCAAAATAAGTGAATAAAAGTACAGTTTAGTTCAGTTCAGTCACTCAGTCATGTCCAACTCTTTGCAACCCCATGAACTGCAGCACGCCAGGCCTCCCTGTCCATCACCAACTCCCGGAGTCTACTCAAACTCATGTCCATCTAGTTGGTGATGCCATCCAGCCATCTCATCCTCTGTCGTCCCACTCTCCTCCTGCCCCCAATCCCTCCCAGCATCAGTGTCTTTTCCAATGAGTCAACACTACATGAGGTGGCCAAAGTACTGGAGTTTCAGCTTCAGCATCAGTTCTTCCAATGAACACCCAGGACTGACTTCCTTTAGGATGGACTGGTTGGACCTCCTTGCAGTCCAAGGGACTCTCAAGAGTCTTCTCCAACACCACAGTTCAAAAACAGCAATTCTTCAGTGCTCAGCTTTCTTCACAGTCCAACTCTCCCATCCATATGTGACCACTGGAAAAACCATAGCCGTGACTAGATGGACCTTTGTTGGCAAGGTAATGTCTCTGCTTTTGAATATGCTATCTAGGTTGGTCATAACTTTCCTTCCAAGGAGTAAGCGTCTTTTAATTTCATGGGCTGCATTCACCATCTGCAGTGATTTTGGAGCCCCCCAAAATAAAATCTGACACTGTTTCCCCTGTTTCCCCATCTATTTCCTATGAAGTGATGGGACCAGATGCCATGATCTTCATTTTCTGAATGCTGAGCTTTAAGCCAACTTTTTCACTCTCCTCTTTCACTTTCATCAAGAGGCTTTTTAGTTCTGTACAGTAAATGCCAAAAAAGCTATATTCTTGCCAAGATAATCATAAGAACAAAATGCTATAAATCACTGTCTGTTTTCATTCAAATCTGCAGTAGAATCAAAGCACTGTACTAGTCACATGTCACAGAGCTTCTCAGAATCCAGCATACTTCGGTGTTGTCTTTTAATGACCTATATATGACATCATCCTTTTTTGATAGTGGACTTTGAGATGCTGCAATGAACAGCATAAAGATGGCATAAAAGCTCATAACACATTGTGGGGCTGTTACTCGTTTAGAGAAGGCCTGTGCCTGAGAGGTCACAGTGCATCCAAAGGCAGTAGATGGACAGTCAGTTCATGATGTTACTTGGAACAGTGCCATCTTCAATGTCTTATCAGATGCCTGAGTGGATTTTTATTAAATTAGTACAACATGATAATATAGTCAGTGTGATAGTTGCAGAGTTGTGTAAAAATAGCTAATATGATTGCTAGAATCAGATCTAATCATATGCCATCTTAATAAGGTATATTGACTGCATGCGAAAATTTCTTCTTATAAAGGAGATATAAGATAACTGAAATAATGAGATTATGTTTGTGAAGTTCCCATTGGCATTATTCAGAGGGCACCTCAACATTCTATTTCCTAGTTATACATGTAGCCTAAATATCTCCCAACCCCCGAGCCTTTCCCATGATTAGACATAAATCTCTTTTCATGGGAGATACAACAGCCATCACAGTACTATGGATGACTGCTTAACTTTCTGTGCTTTCTCTACTACTTTGGATTCTCAATTCTCTCCTGCCTTCTCGTTTCCTTCAGCTGCTGTTCTTTGTTGTGGCTCCTTCTACTGCCTTAAACGGGCAGAGACCATTTCTTCTGTATTCACCAAAGTAAATCTAACATGAAACTTCTGTGCAGAACAGAACTTTTACTGAAAATTTGGAAGTAACAGAGGAAAAATATCCCCAACAAAAGAGGAAAACATGAAAACTGCTATTTTCCTGTTGGTTGCTCTTGTAGCAGGGAATTTTCTCTAGCTTGCTCACATTGCTGCGGGGTTTTTTTTGCCAGTCCTTTCTTGTCCTTGGGAAGGGAGTTTTCAGTTTTCCCAATGTTTAACTTATGTGACCATAAGGCAACTGCATAATCCCAATTATTTCATTTTACAAAGCAAATTATCTCTCATTTTGTTTTATGGTCTTTCATCAGACCAACACTGAAACATATATTTCAAATTATCATTCAGTAAAATTGCATTTTTACTCTACTGTCTTAAGATCTTTAATAGATACTCACTAATCAGATTATAGAACAGTTCCATCACTCAAAATTCACTTGTTCTATGCCTTAGAGAAAGCCCTCTCCCATCCCTAAGCCTTGACAACCGTTCATCAATTCTTTATCACTATAGCTTTTTGAGAATATCACATAAATGGAATCATAGATTATGTAACCTTGAGGGTGTTTTCTTTCATTCAGCACAATGCCTTGAAATTCATCCAAGTTATTGGATGTATCAATCATTTCAGCCTTTTTACTGCTGAATAAAGTTCCATTGTGTGGATATACCACTGCTTATGTCTCATATGCTAAAGAACTTTTGAGTTGTTTCTGGTTTAGATGATTATAAATAGGATTGCTGTAAAATTCTGCATAGAGATTTCTGAATAAGCATGAGTTTTGTTTTGTTTTGTTTTTAATTTCTCTGAAGAAAATATCCAATATTTTCCAGAACATCCAGTAAATATCCAGTAAAATATCCAGAACAGGTAGGACATATGGTAAGTGCATGTTTAACTTAAAACAAAAACCTGCCAAACTTATCCAAAGTAGGTGTATCCATTTTTTTTTTTTTTTTTTGCATTCCTACCAGTAATGTATGAAAGTTTCAGTCATTCTACAGCATCAGTCACACTTGGATTGTCAGATAATTTTTAGCTGTTCTAGTGTTCTTGCCTGGAGAATCCCAGGGACGGGGGAGCCTGGTGGGCTACCGTCTATGGGGTCACACAGAGTCGGACACGACTGAAGCGACTTAGCAGCAGCAGCAGCAGTAGGTATATAGTGGTATCTCATCATGCTTTTATTTTATATTTCCCTAATAGCTAACCATATTGAGCATTTTTCATATGCTCATTGTCCATCCTATATCCACTCTGATGAAGTATCTTTTCAAGTCTTTAGCCTACTTTCAAACTGGGTTATTTGCTTTTATAATAAGTTTTCAGAGTTCTTCAGATATTAAAAAAATTTGTCTCATCTACAACATTTTCTGATTAATTTCTAAAGGGCAGTTATTCTGATGTTTTCTCCCATTACTGCTTTTAAAAAAATACAATCTCAAAAGAAATACCCTTTCCATTTGCTAAGCCTAAAATCAGTACCTATGTTCATCATCTGTATTCCTCTATTTGTGCTATCTGTCTTATGCTCCTTCAGTTACATTCTTTTTGATAGTTCCAAAATCTTTTGCATGGTCCATTCTTTCTTTTAATGTTAAAATCTTTATATTGAATATAGAAATAACTTATGACTCCTAAGTCACTGCCTTTCTGTCATTGCCATTAGGCTTCCTGAAAAATGTACTATACTTTCTGCCAAAGTATAGTACAACTTTGTAGTACTTTATATAACTTTATAGTGTTTATGCAACTCAAACTCTGCTTTCATTATCATTTTAAAAATGATCTCAAAACAATCATCAGCGACCAGCAGTTTCCTCTTTTGAGGGCCTCTTTGTGTTCATTCTTAGATGACACACTTGCCTACGACTTCTCTCTAGATAATGAAAGTATCACAGAGAAATCAATCATTGTAGTTACAGAGAAAGAGTAACGTAAATATTTTTGGAAACAGAATCTTATGCTTTCTGAAAAAAAAAGTTTTATAGAAAAATTCATGTGGATAAAAGATGCAGAAATGCTCAGAATTTAGCATCCACATAAAATTTAACTGGGTATATTTATATGTGAAAGGCATTTGTGTTCATGGTATCTTGTTTCATTTGAACTCGTTCTTCCAGATTGAAGTATGTGAATTTGGTTTACTGATGTAATCCTTCAATGCTTTGTTTTTCTGATTTGTGAAATGGAGATAAAAATAGCAGCTAACCCAAAGAAGTTTTATAAATATTGTAAAAGATTATGAGTGTAAACCCAAAGAAGTTTTGTAAATATTATATGAAATTATGAGTGTAAAGCATTTATTAGAGTAATGAAATACAGAAAACAATTAATAGGTAATCTGATTTTTTTCTTTTGCAGTATTTCTCTAATTCATTTAAAAATATGTTTTAAAGATATGACAGTTCATTCAGTATGAGTCATTGACACTGGTGACCTATAAATTTTGTGGAGCTTTGAACAGTTTTTTCCTTTTAATTGTGAATGTTTAGATGTACAATATATGGTGTTTATATGCCTTTTACATATGTTGGGTAAGTTTTCTCTTTGCTTGCCTGCAGAGAACCTCTACATAAACCAGATTTGTAGAGTTTAACCAACTCAGTGGGAACTCTACATTATGAATGTATTTTAACTGACAGAGAAGAGAATCATGAAAGAGTTCAACCAAAAGTTTGAGTGCTAATTAACAAAAAGCTTATGCTTAGTTATCTTTTCTTTCTTAAAATCAGTTACTTGTAACAAATTATTACATAAATTTTTGTTCATATAATTCAGGTCCCAAGATATTCCTGGGTGCTTTTATTCTGTGTAATTCTTTAAAACATTCTGCATTATCTATCATTTTAGGAGTCTGGTGATTTATTCTCTGTAGGATAGCATATGCATACACTGGAGGGTTTTTGTTTTGCCTATTTACTTCCTTTGTCTACATAATTCTGTTGAGAGTTTCTTGTATAAACCACATTGTCTTTTCCTTTTTTATTTTTAAGTATTCACCTGTGCTCTTATAATTCCAGTTTTACAAAGAAGCAAAGGCTATTAATCAAATTTAACTGAAAATAGCTCTTCTTAGGACTGTTTCTTTTGGCAAGAGCAAAGAAGTGAATCATGTAAAAGGAATCCATTAGAATCATCATACCTAGCATTCCTAGAAAATAACATATTTATGGGTTTATGGCTAATTATAATAATGTTCCTTGGTAATATCTTGATTTTATACTTGAACACACAATAGAAAATTGCTCAATGTTCTTATTTCTCTTCATCCATTAAAGACGGAACAGTTATTTTGAAACAAGTTTCATGGACATGTGGACTATGCATCTGTGTGTGTGTGTGGGGGGCAGTTAAAATCTTATTTTTTCCTGTAAATATCTGGCATATATTTATTTTAAAATGGTTTTTTAATATGTTTGGTTTATTTATTTATTTATTTTTAAATTAATTAATTTATTTATTTTTAATTTTTACTTTACAATTCTGTATAGGTTTTGGCATTTTTTTAAAGGTGCATAAGCATATTTATTATATAGGATGTCACCTCTGAGTGATTTTGAAATATTCAAATTTTAATTTAATTAGTTTTAATGTTGGTTTCAAAATTTTCACAGTAAAATATAATTTGTTATTTAATGCAAATGCACTTGTTTATTTTTTGTTGTTGTTTTGTAAAACATTCAAACAATACAAAGTAGATGAAGCTAATGGATTGCATTACCATATCCATTGGTGATAACATAATATGGCTTTATTTAGGGCTTGGCCTGGTAGCTCAGCTGGTAAAGAATCCACCTGCAATGCAGGAGATGCAGCTTTGGTTCCTGGGTTGTGAAGTTCCCCTGAAGAGATAGGCTACTCATGCCAGTATTCTTGGGGTTCCCTGGTGGTCAGATGGGAAAGAATCTGCCTGCAATTCAGGAGACCTGGGTTCAATTCCTGGGTAGATCCCCTAGAGGAGGGCATGGCAACCCACTACAGTATTCTTGCCTGGAGAATCCCCAGGGACAGAGGAGCCTGGTGGGACACGACTAAGTGACTGAGCACAACACACATGTCCACACATTAAAGTTGATGAACTACAATATTACTTTTTTCTCACAATTTTTCAACTCCCTTAGATAAACGAAACTCAAGTAAATAACATTAATTTGAAACTCGTTGTGCAAAGTATTTCAACTAGAAAGGGGAGAATCTCAGGTCAAATCTCCTCTAGTTCTTTACCTTTTCATCTCAAAATTTACTGTATGTACTGATTACCTAGTGTTTTAGTCAATCTGGGCAGCTCTAACAAAAATACCATAGACTGGGTGGCTTAAGCAACACACGTTTACTTATTACTGTTCTGAAGGCTGGGAAATCCAAAATCAAGGCACTGATATAATAGGTTTCTATTGAGAACCTCTTCTTGGTTCATTGCCCTTAGGCTTATTGTGTCCTCACATGGCCAGAGAGCTCTCTAGAGTCTCATTTATAATGACAGCAGTCCCATTCATGAAGGTTTCACTCTCATGACCTAAATACCTTTCAAAAGTCCCCATCTCTAATTGCCATCACTTTTGGAGATGCATTACGGTTTTGTCAGGTAGTTAGAATAGGAAAAAGGGGTCCAAAATGGCAGCTAAAAGACAAAGAAGGGAAAAGCCCTCAAAAATAGAACAAAGGAAGATCTGAGGACTGGAGTGAGGACCTCAGATAAAACAAACAGCCCTCCAAGCTAGCCCAATTTACACAGAGCAGGCTCAGGGGGAGGAGCCAAGTGTATAGATAGAGGAAGCCTAGAAGGATTGAAGCCTCTCTTTGTCTTTTGGGTCATTGTCGTCCCACCCTCACTCCTTCAGGGTGTAGTATCCTTTGTTTTTCCTAATAAAACTGAGCTATGACACTGGTCTGTCTATCGCTTCAAATTTTTGCTGCGGTGAGACAGAACAGAAGAAATTACATACTCCTACAACAGTTTCAACGTGTATTTTTTGGGGAGGACATAAACATTCAGTCTAGGATACCTAAAGAACCTCGCCAAAAGGCAGATTGTGATTCAATATATTTGGGGTGTGACCTGAAATCCTGCTTTTCTAATGGCTCCTAGGTAATACTGATACTTTCCCTGTCTAGACTGGGCACTATCAAAAAAATTATTTAAGAAGGCAATTTAGAAAATACAAACAAAGTTTATTTAATATTTCTGCTGCTGCTGCTAAGCTGCTTCAGTCGTGTCCGACTCTGTGCAACCCCATAGACAGCAGCCCACTAGGCTCCTCTGTCCCTGGGATTCTCCAGGCAAGAACACTGGAGTGGGTTGCCATTTCCTTCTCCAACACATGAAAGTGAAAAGTGAAAGTGAAGGCGCTCAGTCATGTCCAACTGTTTGAGATCCCATATACTGTAGCCTACCAGGCCCCTGCGTCCATGGGATTTTCCAGGCAAGAGTACTGGAGTGGGTTGCCATTGCTTTCTCTATTTGGAGAACTGCAAAATGGGGCAGAAGACAGGAAGTTTTTATAGGATAAAAAATAATCAACAAAGGAAATATAGGAAATATGAGATTGGTTAGGGCCATATAGTTAAAACTTTCTTGGCATGGGAATGAACAAGAAAACAAGTATAGAGTTGGCTTGGCATTCCAGAATTGGCTATTGGATGTACTGCATGTATTGTCAAACAGAGCATTCATAGTGATATAAGTGTTACCTGAGTTTTGGTGTATTGTCATGAAACCCTAGGCAGGAATATATCCATCCTGGACCTAGAAATTTATTTCAGCAGTACTGTGATTATTCTCCAATATTCGGCAGTTTCTTATGGGGAGTCAAGGCCATCTGGCAATAAACAGGGTACTCTATTACCAATTATTTCTTTTTTTTTTTTTTCCTTTCGATGTGCAAACTTTGTAAACTTTTTGTTTTGGCCTTGGCATTGATGTCAGACACGGAGAAGGGAAGAGGTGTAAAGATCCAAGCCTATCTTTGTACCAGATGCCAGCAATGTTCAGACCCATTTGGATCGAACTTTTCTAGTTCGTTATGGGTAGGTGCTTCCTGTCACAAGCTGTCAGTGGACCTCCCTGAGTGGGGCTTAAAGTGGTCATTTCATTGCTGGGCAGATTCTGGCATCCCTCAACTCCAGGTGTCATGATTCTCAAAGGCTGAAAAGGATACAGTCTTGCAAAAAAGCATAAAAAGTATTTGGTATTTTAACTTGTGTAATTTTGATTGTTTAAAGGAATATAGAAGTTCTTAATTTTCAGCAGAATATTTTATTGGCTTTTAACAGTTTGATCCATAAACATCCTAATACCACTTCTAGTCCTGTATGGATTCCTAAGTATGTAGGTAGTACCTAGTTAAGGCAAGAATGGTTGCTCAATTCTCTCAGTAACAGCTGGATCTGGATTTCCTTGTTACATCTTTTTAAGTGAAGAAAACAAACATACAGAGGGAATATGGAAATGTAATTTATAAAAGGTGAGGGAAGAGACTTCCCTGACTTCTAAAGAAAAATAAAGCAAGACATTTGAAAGCTCCTAATGCTATTGCCATGTTTAAGGCATTTCTTATATTTCTATTGCTTTTCCATTTTGCTTTGTTTTCCCAGAATAGCTTGTTATTTGTGGGCAATTGTCTGGAAACGATAGGAAATTATTTTTAAATTGTAGACATCAATATGTTACAAAGCCTTTGCGTTAGGCACTGGCTTCTATAAATTTATAAAAAGAATTATTGAAAGGAGCCAAACTCAAAGAAGTTTGAATCATCCAAACATTTTAGACCATCAGGAACTCAGAGGTTCTCGTACTTGTAAACACAAAAGCAAGTTTAACAACAGGCTTTGTTTTGCGTGAGACTGATGCATAAATTACTCTCAAGAAAGCAGAGAAATTTATTGCTCTACCCTTCCCTGCAGGAATACTTCAAAGGAAAACTAATTAACAGTACTTTGCAAATTTTGTAAAGCTACAGGAACATCACAAAGTCATCATCTATGGCAAAGGTATCCTAATGTGCTTTGGATGCTAAATTCATCTTTTATGAGGTGAGAATGCAAGGTCCATCCTGCTGAGAAGTCTTTGTTAAAAGATTTATGAGGGACAATGTACTTGTCTCCAACACAACCAATGGTTCTTGGGCCTTTGTATTTTAAAGATGAATAAATAGCAAAGCAAAAAAAAACAACAACAAAAGACATGGTGTAAACTAATTTAACCAAAATAAGTGCTTCAAATAAATCAGTTATTATCACTATTATTTCTATAAAGAAATGACATTGTCATTACTATCATTCCTTAAAAGAAATAGCATGTTAACACAGAAATGTAAGTAGGGAAAATCTCTAACATGACACATGTTGACTAAAAGAAATAGTCACAACCTAGAAATTGAGAGTTATATTTTATTTGGTGGGAATTGTTAGGACTTGCTTAGTGGGTAAAGAATCCACTGGCAATGCAGTAGCCACAGGAGATATGGGTTTGATCGCTGGGTGGGGAAGATACCCTAGAAGAGGGGATGGCGACCTACTCCAGTATTCTTGCCTGGAGAATCCCAAGGACAGAGGAGCCTGGCAGGCTACAGTCCAAAATGTCGCAAAGAATCTGACACAACTGAGTGACTCAGCATGCACGTATGGTAGGATTTTAAGCCTGGATACATTCAGTACTAAAGACCAATATAGGATCTCTCAGCTGTCAGTAAATTGCTCTCATTCTCAGACCATGGAAGTGATATAAATATTCTCTTTGTCTTTTTCATGTGTTTGTTTGTTTTTGTTTTACAAATAGAATATAACTAACTACCAACTGGTGAAACTTCATTTCATCGGGGGAGTTTGTAATTTCCTCGGTTCTGTCTCGTCGTGACAAAAATTTGAAGCAACGGACAGACCAGTGTTACAGCCCCGTGTAATTTCCTCTGACAGACCAGTGTTACAGCTCTGTTTTATTTAGAAAGTAAAGGAAAATACATCCTCTACATGTCAGGGTGGGCCAACCCAAAAGACATAAAGAGAGTCAGAGCTCAGTTTTGGCTTCTCTTTTTATACGTTTTTCCTCCTCCCCCTGAGTCTACCCTGTGTAAACTGTACTAACCAGGAGGGCTGTTTGTTTTACCTGAGGTCCAGACTCCGGGTCCTTGGACCTTCCTTTGTTCTATTTTTGAGGGCTTTCCCCTTCTTTGTCTTTTAGCCACCACTATTCTGGACTGCTTTTTCCTATTCTAACTACCTCACAATTTCAAATCATGGTTCAAGAATAACATACTGGGAATTTTTCCCTTGGTAAAGTGGCCAAAGCACTAAGATTACTGGTTCAATTAGAATTAAACTTATGGACATTTAATGAATTAGAATTTAGCAGAATTAGTTAATAGATTGTGGCTTTCATGAGGAGAGGAGTGGCAGCTTAAATTCTTTTTTAAAAAATTATGGTCTCTTTATGAAACTATTCTAAATTAATAATAAAATAACATTTTACCACAACAGGATATACATACAAAGACAGAAGAACACCTCCCATGGAAACTTATACATCACCTTCTTATTGTAACCAACAGCCCCACTCACTTGGAGGGTGGGAGGATGCTGGCATGTCCCTCAACTGCACTGTGAAACATTAATGCTAAATCATGTTCTGAATTGCTGTGATTGTTGATCCTTCTTAAAACTTCTTCAGAGGAAACAGGCACTTTCAAGAGGGACTATAAAGTAACTCATTGAGATGTTTTCACTGATAAATGTATTATATGCATATTTAAGTAGTCATAATCATTTGCAATATTTGAAGCAATAATTAGACTATAATGCTTGGTTCGTGTAACAGTGGATCCCTTGAGAGCTCATAAAATATGATGCAATTTAAAGTATATTAAATATATTCATCTTCCTGGGATAAGAAAATATCCAAGCTAAAGCAAAGGTCAGTTCAACAAATCAGTCTTTAGAATAAAATTTGACTTTACATGCTCATTTTGAAAGATGACTAAAAGTAAAACTGGAGGAAGAGAGATAAACAATGCTGTCCTCTTATAGCATAATTATTCTATGTTATGGGAAATAAAACAATATTAAAATATTTGAAATGTGGTATTGGAAGCACTTATTAAGAGAATGATAACCACTTTGGTTCTATTTAATGAAACTTAAAAAAAAAATCAGTGCGTTAGAGTACTGAACAAAAATGAGATAGTGTGGTAAATATTTGGCTGAATTAAGTATCTAGTGTAATGTTGGGCACTTACTATGCATGAATGCTGAGTCGCTCAGTAATGTCCGACTCTTTGTGACCTTGTGGGCTATAGCCACTAGGCTCCTCTGTCCATGGGATTCTCCAGGCAAGAATACTGGAGGGGGTTGCCATTGCCCTCCTCCAGGGGATCTTCCCAACCCAGGGATAGAATTCACATCTCTTCTGTCTCCTGCAATGGCAGGTGGATTCTTTACAGCTAGTGACACCTGCACTTACAAGGTATTTAGGAAATATAAGATTAATGAGTGAATGAATAAAAAGGCAGCTGAGTTTTTGAGTTTCTCACTTCTTTGATAGTATTTCTGCATGTGTGTACATATGCAAATTATGTAAATAGCCTGCAATTCAAAAGGGCTTTAAGGACTTAATTGCTCCATGCCTCAGGCATGGGGGGATCTTGTTCCTGGGACCAGAGATCAGACTTCATTCCCTGGAGTAGAAGCAAGACGTATTAACCACTGGGACCAGAGAACTTCCAAAGTGTAGGGATTTAAGATGAACGCATAGATATCCTTACTTGTGAGAAATTCATAACTATACAATATTTAAAATGTGGAATTGACAAAGTAGGGAAGAAATTTATTTCTATTACCACAGACTCAGTGGGTATTTTCAGCCCATGCTGTATTTTATGGATAGAAGTTCTGTGTTTATGTTCAGTAAATTATTTAAGAAAACATACATATTACAAAGTCAAAAATTTTATAATTTTTTTCAGAAAACTTGGCTATATAATAAACTCAATATCTAAAGAGAGAAAAAAATTTAAAAAAACTCAGTATCAAATGGAGGCAAAGGAAGCAAATTCCTACAGGAAAAAAATATTTCCTGTCCTCTTGAGTACAACAAATGAATGATTTCCAAAGGAAATACCAGTTGTAACATGTATGTATATACTAGTCTCTGGGATATATAGATTAGTTTGCTAAAAAGACAATAACATAAATCTACTTATTAAACCTTTTAATATCAATAGCTCTTGAATGCAGAGTAGGGTTGTTGTTGGTTTTTTTCCCCCTATGAACACATCAATCATTTTCTTCTGGGCAGGAGTTACCTTTCCAAAGCAGCTTTGTTAGAATATATCTTGAGGACAGTTTTACAAAGAACATGAAGGCAACTTATCTCAGTGCAGTGATTTGGACTGACAACTGCATTTTGGTACACAGTTTACTGATGCATAGTAATGTATATTAAACTCGAATTAGAAGATCGTGAGCTGCAATGATACAAATTGCTTTTACAGAGTATTTCTACATGACACAGCATACAGTAATATATGTCATTAATAATAATAGTCAATTAATATTTTATTAATTGATACCAACTAATATTGATATATTAATTGATATTAATCAAGTAATGTGTTATTAATTGATTAATATCATTAATCTTTTATTTCAAGCCACATTGTTTACTTTCTCTTTCATCTTTTTAAGTAGCTGTATATGTAATGCAATGCAATGTATCTGCAATATCAAACCTGGGTCAAACCCAGGGTTGGGAAGATTCCCCTGGAGAAGGGAAAGGCTTCCCACTCCAGTATTCTGGTCTGGAGAATTCCATGGACATGTATAGCCCATGGGGTCGCAAAGAGTCTGACACAACTGAGCCACTTTCACTTTCACTCTCACATATGTAATGCTGAATACAGTAAGTCCCCTACATACAAATGAGTTCCCTTTCTGAGAGCACATTCAGAAGTCCAACAAAGTTAGCCTAGGTATCCAGCTAACATAATTGGCTATATAGTACTGTAATGTAATAGGGTTATAATACTCTTTACACAAATAATACATTAAAAAAAACACAAAAATAAAACATTTTTAATCTTACTGTATAGTCCCTTGTAAAGCATAGTAGTACAGTACAATAGCTGGCATACAGGGGCTGGCCTTGCATGAACAGGCAAAAAGAGTTACTGACTGGAGGAGGGAGAGGAGGTGGGAGAAGGTACAGCTGAAGTATCATTAGCATTAGGAGATGGAGGCAAGCTATAATTTCACTCACACTTGATGTTGATGGCACAGGTTCTGGTTCCTTGCAGATTCAATTCTATCTACCCTCTTGAAAAACAATTCAGTGATTTCGAAGTACAAAGGTCCGTCCACTCAAGGCTATGGCTTTTCCAGTGGTCATGTATGGATGTGAGAATTGGACTATAAAGAAAGCTGAGCACAGAAGAATTGATGCTTGTGAACTGTGGTATTGGAGAAGACTCTTGAGAGTTCCTTGGACTGCAAGGAGATCCAACCAGCCCATCCTAAAGGAGATCAGTCCTGGGTGTTCATTGGAAGGACTGATGTTGAAGCTGAAATTCCAATAATTTGGCCACCTGATGCGAAGAACTGACTCATTTGAAAAGACCCTGATGCTGGGAAAGATTGAGGGCAGGAGGAGAAGGGGACGACAGAGGATGAGATGGTTGGATGGCATCACCAACTCAATGGACATGGGTTTGGGTGGACTCCGGGAGTTGGCGATGGACAGGGCGGCCTGGCGTGCTGCGGTTCTTGGGGTTGCAAAGAGTCGGACGCTGCGGTTCTTGGGGTTGCAAAGAGTCGGACATGATTGAGCGACTGAGCTGAACTAGGTGGTCGCTCTTTTTTTCTCATCATGGATGATCTGGTAGCACTGGACTGCATTCTGAATGGCTACTGCAGCCTTTATGAACAATTCCACGTTTGGGTCTTATGTCTCAAAAACTAACAGTGCCTCCTCAAATAAAGAAAATCCTCTTGCCATTTCCTGCATCGTGACTCTCTTCAGTTCTTCAGCTCCTTCTTCTCCATTTTGGCTCTCTTTGTTTTCTCTGAGCCTCCACTCCCATCAGGTCTTCATTGGAAAGCTCCTTGTGCTGCACGGCAAGGAGTTCAGTGGTCTTCCTCACACAAATCTAGCTCCAGCTTCCTGCTGAGGGTCAATAAGTTGCTGAAGACCTCTTTGGATTTCTCATCCTCCTTGTTTTCATGTATAGTGGATCTAAGCAGACTATTCCTAGAGAATAATTATTTAGCCACTTAAAATTGTTGATTGATTCCTCAAATGAACACCTGAGCATTATTAGAAACATCTATTGATTCATACAAAAACTCTGGAAACCACTCATCTTGTTCTTCAGGTGATTATTGATGCTGCTCTCAACTCTTCAAGCAACCGTTCTTGTAGAAAGGTTTATTGGTTATCACATAAATGTTTAATAACCATTCATTGGCCTCTGACAGTACAAAAAAATAGGTGGCAAGCTATATTTGGTCCATTGGCTGTAGTTTGCTGACATTTGTACAAGACAATAATGATTCTGAGAAATGTACACTTCTTAGCACAGAGTAGACCCTCAATAGGCTAACTCACTATTATAAAAGTGTGTGTGTGTATACACACATATATGTATAAATATTTATATATCTATGTGTCAATATGTGTTAATTTTTTGTATAAGTTCCACTAAAAATAGACATAGATGAAAATATAAACCATGCAACCCATTTTTGGGGACAGAATTATGTGCTGGGGGTAGCTCAGATGAGTCAATTATTAAAATTACTGAAATTTTGAGCCCCAAATTAAATTATATATACTTACAGTGAAACAAACTATACTAGAAAGATAACAGTTACTCAAATTTTACCTGTACATAATTATCTTTCCATATTTTACTGTTACATATGTTTTTGAGGTTATGTCTATTGTATTAATACCTTTATGTTGGAAATAACATACAAGGGTGTGCAACTATGAATTACTTTCCAAATCTGTATTCAGCAACTACACATAATACATGTTAAAATTGGCTATGAAGGGTATTTACACACAGCGATAGGCAAATTCCACAAGTCAGGACCTGATGTACAGTTTTCTTGATTGTCTAGAGATAAGAAATTAATGGAGGAAAGAGTAATACAGATTAAATATAAACATGTATTGGGTCTGTAGTCATTACATTATAGAAAATGCACCCATATACAAATCACATTAGAAAACTATTATCCAAATTAACAGGGAAGTTGCTCACAGAGAAGTCACTTCACGATAACATGAATATCTGATGTACATCCATGTTTTATTTCCTTTCACTCACTAATGTGCTTGAAAATAGCAGAGGGCTGTGTGGTGACCATTCCCAGTCCACCATTGGTCCCTGAGGCTGACTGCTTGGACCCTACCAGGCTGACCCTTAGTCACTGGGTGTTTGGGTGCCTTTTAAAGGAATGACTCCAAAGGAAAGAGGGGGAAAGCACAAAGGAAGAGCCTCCCTGGAGCTGACTGCTCATGGTTATCACTGTGTTGATAATGCAGTGCTCAGTGTGCAGTCCTCTGTAAATATCAGCTTAGCAGAAAGTGATAACCAAGAACTGATCCCTCAGGGCAGGGTTGGTGAGGGTCATGTGGCGCCCTGAAGTGCAGTTCTGAGGCC
The DNA here is from genome assembly GCF_014754425.2 of Oryx dammah. NCBI lineage: Eukaryota > Metazoa > Chordata > Mammalia > Artiodactyla > Bovidae > Oryx > Oryx dammah. The sequence continues at coordinate 121,203,295 of NW_024070186.1, forward strand.
CTTGGAGGGAAGTCTACTGCTCAGAGTGGCTGTCCCTTCTGTCACATCCTGCCTTGAGACAAAGTCCGACCAGAGTCCTGCTTTTGATCCCGAGGGTCTCCCTGGCAAGCTTTATGGGCTCTACAGGGCCTAGGCAGGATGGATAGCAAGGGTCAGAGAACCTGGTGGCCTTGGCACATCCAACCATTCCCTCCTTCCCCCTAGGCTGCTTATTGTTCAGCTTGCCAGGCTGATAAAGTTTCTTTACAGAACCCTATAAAGTAATGTCTCTTTATAGGAATGGAGCAAGACAGTTCAGTTCAGTTGCTCAGTCATGTCCAACTCTTTGCAACCCCATGAACTGCAGCACGCCAGGCTTCTCTGTCAATCACCAGCTACTGGAGTTTACTCAAACTCATGTTCATGGAGTCAGTAGTGCCATCCAACCATCTCATCCTCTGTTGTGCCCTTCTCCTCCTGCCTTCAACCTTTCCCCGCATCAGGGTCTTTTCAAATGAGACAGTTCTTCACATCAGATGGCCAAAGTATTGGAGTTTCAGTTTCAGCATCAGTCCTTCTAATGAATATTGAGGGCTGATTTCTTTTGGATGGGCAGGTTGGATCTCCTTGCAGTCCAAGGAACTCTCAAGCATCTTCTCCAACACCACAGTCTAAAGGCATCAGTTCTTCAGTGCTCAGCTTTTTTATAGTCCAATTCTCACATCCATACATGACTATTGGAAAAACCATAGTTTTGATTAGATAGACCTTTGTTGGAGAAGTAATGTCTCTGCTTTTTAATATGCTGTTTCGGTTGGTCATAACTTTTCTTCCAAGGAGCAAGTGTCTTTTAAATTCATGGCTGCAGTCACCATCGGCAGTGATTTTGGAGCCCCCAAAACAAAGTCTTTCACTCTTTCCATTGCTTCCCATTCTATTTGCCATGAAGTGATGGGACTGAATGCCATGATGTTATTTTTCTGAATGTTGAGTTTTAAGCCAACTTTTTCACTCTCCTCTTTCACTTTCATCAAGGTGCTCTTCAGTTCTTTGCTTTCTGCCGTAAGGGTGGTGTCATCTGCATATCTGAGGTGATTGATATTTCTCCCGGCAATCTTGATTCCAACTTGTGATTTATCCAGCCTGGCATTCTGCATGATGTACTCTGCATGTAAGTTAAAACAGCAAGGTGACAATATACAGCCTTGACATACTCCTTTCCCTATTTGGAACCAGTCTGTTGTTCCATGTCCAGTTCTAACAGTTGCTTCTTGACCTGCATATAAATTTGTCAGGAGGCAGGTCAGGTGGTCTGGTATTCCCATCTCTTTCAGAATTTTCCACAGTTTGTTGTGATCCACACAGTCAAAAGCTTTGTCATAGTCGATAAAGCAGAAGTAGATGTTTTTCTGGAACTCTCTTGCTTTTTCCATGATCCGGTGGATGTTGCCAATTTGATCTCTGGTTCCTCTGCCTTTTCTAAAACCAGCTTGAACATCTTGAAGTTCACGGTTCTCGTACTGTTGAAGCCTGGCATGGAGAATTTTGAGCATTACTTTGCTAGCATGTGAGATGAGTTCAATTGTGTGGTAGTTTGAACATTCTTTAGCATTGCCTTTCTTTGGAATTGGAGTGAAAACTGACCTTTTCCAGTCCTGTGGCCACTACTGAGTTTTCCAAATTTGCTGGCATATTGAGTGCAGCACTTTCACAGCATCATCTTTTAGGATTTGAAATAGCTCAACTGGAATTCCATCACCTCACTAGCTTTGTTCATAGTGAGGCTCCCTAAGGTCCACTTGACTTCATATTCCAGGATGTCTGGCTGTAGGTAGTGATCACACCATTGTGATTATCTGGGTCATGAAAATCTTTTTTGTATAGTTCTTCTGTGTATTCTTGCCACCTCTTCTTAATATCTTCTGTTTCTGTTAGGTCCTTACCATTTCTGCCCTTCATTGTGCCCATCTTTGCATGAAATGTTCCCTTGGTATCTCTAATTTTCTTGAAGAGATCTCTCGCCTTTCCCATTCTTTTATTTTCCTCTATTTCTTTCCATTGATCACTGAGGAAGGCTTTCTTATCTCTCCTTGCTATTCTTTGGAACTCTACATTCAAATGGGTGTATCTTTCCTTTTCTCCTTTGCCTTTAGCTTCTCTTTTTTCTCAGCTATTTTTAAGGACTCTTCAGACAACCTTTTTGCATTTCTTTTTCTTGGGGATAGGCTTCATCTCTGCCTCCTATACAATGTACAGAACCTCCGTCCATACTTCTTCAGGCACTCTATCAGACCTAATCCATTGAATTGATTTGTACTTCCACTGTATAATCATCAGGGATTTGATTTAGGTCATACCTGAATAGTCTAGTGGTACTGTACTTCATGAGAATACTGTACTTCAAGTCACACTGAAGATTTAATAAGTGTGATTTGCATGAAAAGATAATCAATATTGCTAGTTATTAGAGAAATATAAATCAAAGCCGTAGTAATACTCATACCTCTTAGAATGATGATCATCATAAGGTCTACAAATAACAAATGCTGGAGAGGATGTGCTGAAAAGGCAACCTTTCTATACTATTGGTGGCAGTGTAAATTGGTACGTCCACCTTGGAAACCATTGTGAAGGTTCCTTAAAAAATTAAAAACAGAGTTGCCATATGATCCAGCAATACCTCTCTTGGGCATATATCTAGAAAAGATAAACTCTAATTTATAAAGATACATGAACCCCAATGTTCATAGCATGATGATAGCCAAGACATGAAAATAACCCAAATGGCCATCAACAGATGATTGGTTTAAGATGTTATACACACACACACACACACACACATATATTACTCACCCATAAGAAGGGATATAATATTGCCACTTGTAGCAACATGGACAGGCCTACAGAATATCATGCTAAGTGAAGTCAGACAGAAAAAGCTAAATGTTATATCAGTTGTATGTGAATCTAAAAAATAATACAAATGAATTTGTATACAAATGAGAAACAGACTCACAGGTATAGAAAGCAAGCTAATGGTTACTAAAGGGGGAGGAAAAGGGATGAATTAGGGATATGGAATTAATAGATACAAACTAGTATACCTAAAATAGATAAGCAGTGTGGATTTACTGTATAACACAGGAAATTATATTCAATATCTTGTGATAATGTAATGACAAATAATCTGAAAAACTGTGTAACTGAATCACTGCTATACACTTGAAACTGACACAATGGTATAAATTTACTCTACTTCAATTAAAAAAAAAAAGTGTGCTGGGCTCTGCTTACCCTATTGCACTTGGAACATCCCCCACTAGAAGAAGTCTATATGGGTCTTTAGTTGTGGGTCTTTGCATAAGAAACAGATCTGAATGGAGCAGACTTGAAACTCAAGCCCATCTGTGTCTAGGGTACCAATCAAAAGAACTAAAATTGAAGAAGTAAATGCTTATGGTCATAAGCTACAGGGATTTGAAAGTTATTCACTATGTATGTTATGCATCATTGTTATTGCAGGAAAACCTGCCTAATATACATATATGCATAGGGAAGAACTGATCCATCCAAATACCCTCCATCTCCTGTCCTAAAAGCACTGGAAATAGCAAGTGATGAAAAATAGATCTTCTCTCTGAAGACATGGACATATGTGATATGCACAGTCAGCAAACAATCACATACATATATAATTATATAACTACACATTGTCACATGTGTTAGACCAGAAAAAATGGAACAGCATAGGGTGTGAAAATAAAGAGATACAGGAGGAATTTCAAATGGGAAATCAGTGAAAATTCCTTCAAGTACTTCTTATTTAAAATATGAAAGAGTCAGAGAAAACAAACAAACAAACAAAAAATAAAGTAAGCATTTTTGTCTATAGGAACAGAGTGAATAAAAGAGATGCAGGACTTTGGGACTCAAGGCACTAGCTGGAGCCAAAAGAGGGGTTTAATGGCTTTTATGCTAAACACAGAGCAACTCGTGAACTAGTATTCCTTTAAACTTATATTTATGTATGTAAACATATTAGTCTCATAACTAGAATAAATTCAGCCTTCAGTATACACAAACTTGAAATTTTTAATGTCTCCAGATGTGAAATGTTCTTGTAAAACTCTTGCCAGCGTCTGTATTAGAGGAGACTTTCAAAATTCCATCAGAGTACAGCCCATATCCTATCTAGAAAAAGGAAAAAAGGAAAGAATTTACTCATGAAATTCACTTTTAAATAAATGACAGCTAGGAAATATTATCCTAAGATATAATTTTATATTTTAATTTTTGAAAATTTAATTGTAATCTTTGAAAATTATATTTTTTCATTTGTGGACTCATCACTTAACTATAGTGAAACTAAGCAAGAGAAAAATTCCTCCTTTAGAAGAGACAAAAATTGCTATGTTTCTGGCTCAGCAGAAGAGCCTTGCTAAATATCAACCATAAAAACTATGTAATAGCACTATCTAAAAATCAAGTAAAATAGAAACATTTACTCATAAAATTTTCATTTATAAATATACATTTATAAATCACTATTGAAAGAATTATAATCTATGAAATTTCCATTTGAATTGTTATATAATCATTTAAATAATATCAGTAAAGTCAAAAGTTAGAAATGCCAGGCTGGATGAAGCACAAGCTGGAATCAAGATTGCTGGGGGAAATATTAATAATCTCAGATATGCAGATGACACCACCCTTATAGCAGAAAGAGAAGAGGAACTAAAGAACCTCTTGATGAAAGTAAAAGAGGAGAGTCAAAAAGCTGACTTAAAACTCAACATTCAGAAAGCAAAGATCATGGAATCTGGGCCCATCACTTCATGGCAAATAGAGGGGGAAACAATGGAAACAGTGACAGACTTTATTTTCTTGGGCTCCAAAATCATTGCAGATGATGACTGCAGCCATGAAACTAAAAGACACTTGCTCCTTGAAAGAAAAGTTATGACCAGCCTAAACAGCATATTAAAAAGCAGAGACATTACTTTGCCGACAAAGGTCCATCTAGTCAAAGCTATGGTTTTTCTAGTAGTTATGTATGGATGTGAGAGTTGGACTATAAAGAAAGCTGAGCACTGAAGAATTGATGCTTTTGAACTGTGGTGTTGGAGAAAACTCTTGAGAGTCCCTTGCACTGCAAGGAGATCCAACCAGTCCATCCTAAAGGAAATCAGTCCTGAATATTCATTGAAAGGACTGATGCTGAAGCTGAAGTTCCAATACTTTGGCCACCTGATGTGAAAAACTGACTCTTTGGAAAAGACCCTGATGCTGGGAAGAATTGAAGGCAGGAGGAGAGGGGGACAACAGAGGATGAGATGGTTGGATGGCATTGCCAATAGATGGAAATGAGTTTAAGCAAGCTCCAGGAGTTGATGATGGACAGGGAAGCCTGGCGTGCTGCAGTCGATGAGTTCTCAGAGTCGTACATGACTGAGTGACTAAACTGAACTGATGTCAAAACAGAAAAAGGTCAAAATTATTTTTAGAAGACAAAAAAAAAACTGTTGTATTTCTGGATTATTTTAGTAGAGTTGTTGACAATACCAAACATATGACAATTATAGTATTTGTAAGTAGAGTAAGATGAAGCAATTAACTTATATAATTCAGCATTTTCTTAAAGATTTATGATTCTATCAAGCTTTCATTCGATTCAATGCATAGTCACTTAACTAATAACAATAAAAGTGAGAGAAAAAAATCAAAATAACTTCAGCAGAGAGAGAAGAAAATGTCTTAAACTGAGGTTCTGGATCTTCAGCACTAAGCTTATTGGGAGACAGAATCACCTTAGAAGCAGAAACACTTCTGTTTTCAGGTTGAATGGTGGGGAAGAATGAATTCAGCCCTGGTGCAGAAGCATTTATTGTCCATGGAGGATGCTGCAGGTCATGGAGCTCTCTTGAAGGAGCTGATTTCTGGAGAGGCTGGTTCTTGCTTTCCAGGAGGGGGGCAGGCAAACAATCCCTCTTCTCAGAAATTTACCGTTGGCCCCTTCTGTAACCTGCGGCTTCTGATGGGAGGGTAGAGTGCAGGACCAGAAAGTGCATTCAGATTTGGAGGGTTAGATCCACAAAGGTCCTGAGTTTCTGCCTTGTAAGAGGACTAGGACAAGCTCTTTCTTTGTCTTGTTGGGGAGTTGCTGTATCTTTTTCTAAGGTCATAGGGATGGCATCCCCCTACTAGTCATGAGACCATCAGTCCTGGCCCCGTCACAGCATCTTATACCTCTTCAAGATCTGTCAAACAGAATTCCCTAGTTGTCTTCCAGGGCCTATGCCAAGTGCCCAATTTAGAACATCAGGGACATAAAAATACTTTTTAAAATGTTCAAATTAAATTCTAACTCAAATATTTGTCTGAAGTTTTTATTCTTTCTCCTTAAGCCATCAAAGTTATTCTTAATCATCAATATTTCCTACCTGTAATCATGGGCTTTTCCATCATGGGAAATATACTCTGATAGTGTTACTTACCAGTGAGTATTTCCAACTTTTTTGAAAGATTTTGAATTCTATTTTATATGTGTTCAGCTCTTCACATGCATAACTGATATATTGAAAAGATTCTCCTCTTTTCACTCTATATGGAGTATTTCATGGAGATGAATTTTATTTTATCCTTAATGAAGTTCAGAAAGGACACAAAGTCTATATTGAAGCTTTTTCTTTTTAGTTTCTAACAGGTTTTCTGATTGCAGCAAAACTGCTCAGTTTGGATACTTTTATTATGATCTTTAAGTGCATTAATTATCCTATTTTCTTCAGCTAACTTAGTGTGCATTTGGTTTCTTTTTCCTTCAAAAGTTTTTGAAGGACATTAGTTTCCTATGGCTGCTATAACAGATTAAAACAAACTTAGTGTCTTAGGGCTGACAAAGGTCTGTATACTCAAAGTTGTGGTTTTTCTAGTAGTCGTGTATGGATGTCAGAGTTAGACCATAAAGAAAGCTGAGCACTGAAGAATTGATGCTTTTGAACTATGGTGTTGGAGAAGACTCTTGAGAGTCCTTTGGACTGCAGGAGATCAAAACAGTCAATCTTAAAGGAAATCAATCCTGAATATTCATTGGAAGGACTGATGCTGAAGCTGAAGCTCCAATACTTTGGCCACCTGATTCGAAAAACTGACTCATTAGAAAAGACCCTGATGCTGGGAAAGATTGAAGGCAGGAAAAGAAGAGGACAATAGAGGATGAGATGGTTGGATGGCATCACTGACTTGATGGACATGAGTTTGAGCAACCTCTGGGAGTTGATGATGGAAAGGGAAGCCTGTCGTGCCCCAAAGAGTCGGACATGACTAAGCAATTGAACTGAACTGAACAGAGTGGCTTAAAAACAGCACACATTTATTATCTGACCACAGAAGGCTGAAATTAGTTTCACAGGGCTAAATTCAAGGTATCAGCAGGGTGGTGTTTCCTCTAGAAGCCAGGGGAAATTCATTTCTAGTGCTTCATCGCTTCCTGCATTCCTTGGCTCAGGGCCACATCACTTCAACCCTCTGCTTCTATCACATTATTTTCCTTTCTGACTCTGATCCTTCTGCCTCCCTCTTATAAGAGACCCTTGTGATTACAGTGGACCTACCCAGATCATCCAGGAAACACTGCCCATCTCAAGATTCTTAACTTAACCAAATCTATCAAGTCCCTTTTGTCTGGTAAGTTTCTTGGGATTATAACATGAATATCTTTGGGAGGGGCAAGTTATTAAAGAGTTTTATTTAGCCACATCAATTGGTTTCTTCTCAAATTCTACTAAGAGGTTTCCATTTTTTCATATATATTTGTTTTATGGGATTCCCAGTTCCCACAATCCATGCTGTCTTTTCTAAGAAGAGGATCACACACAGCCTCAGAGAAATTCACCCAGTAATATGATTTTTTACTTTATAATCACTTACCACGTACATGGCACTTTTAGAGTTTTGTAGCATTGCATGTTTAATGTTCAGTTATTCTTCTTTTTCATCCTTCTACCTGTGAAGGCAATTTTATGCTCTTCTTAAGTTTGGAATTTTCATTCACAACACTTTTATTTTATTAAACTTATTTATTTAGTTTAATTGAAGGATAATTACTTTATATTAATGTGAATGGTTTTTGCCGTACATCAGTATGAATGGCCATAGGCATACATGTGTCCCTTCCCTCCTGAATGCCTCTCCCATGTACCTCCCCACCCTATCCCTCCAGGCTGTCACAGAGGCTTTGGTGCCCTGAATCATACATCAAACTCCGACTGGCTATCTATTTTACATATGTTAATGAATGTGTTTCAAGGCTATTCTCTCAACTCATCCCACCCTTTCCTTCTCTGACTGAGTCCAGAAGTCTGTTCTTTATATCTGTGTCTCCTCTGCCTGGTGGGCTGCTGTCCATGGGGTCACACAGAGTTGGACACGAGTGATGCGACTTAGCAGCAGCAGCAGCAGCTCCTCTGCTGCCCTGCATGTAAGATTATCAGTACCATCCTTCTAGATTCCATCCTATATGTGTTAGTATATGGTATTTTTCTTTATCTTTCTGACTTCACTCTGTATAATAAGTACTAGGTTCATCCACCTCATTAGAACTGAGTTAAATGCATTCCTTTCTATAGCTGAGTAATATTCCATTGTATATGTGTACTACAACTTCTTTATCCATTCATTTGCTGATGGACAGCTAAGTTCCTTCCACGTTATAGCTATTGTAAATAATGCTGCATTGAGCATTGAGGTACACGGGCTTTTTTCAATTCTGATTTCCTCAAGGTATATGCCCAATAGTGGGACTGCTGGGTTGTATGGTTGTTTTATTTCTAAACATTGTCTGAAGTCGTGCTTCTTTTTTTTAACCCTGAAGTATAATGAAGGTGGTTTTCATTGCAGCTACTTGAAATTTTCAGTGTTTTTATGTATGATTTATCATTTAAAGATAATGAAAACTTATGGAAAGAGAGATTCTATATTCTTTTTAATGGCCTCCAACTTTTGTATTTCTATTAAAGTGTTCTCCATTTTGACTTCCATTAAAGTTAATTTAATTCCTGCAAATTCCTCTTTATAATGATCTCAAAGATGTACTCTCTTTCCTTCAGAAGGACAGCCACTCCAGTGAACAGTTCTTTATCTCTAAATGTGTACATGTCTAATGACTATGGAATCCTGCTCTTATAAAACTAGTATCCTCTACTACAGTAATATGCACAGATCTGGGGCTGGTCTGAGGTCTCTTGTTGGTACTGTTGGCACTACAGAGCATCACAGCCATCAGCTGACTCTCCATGGCCTCAGAGGCCAGAGCTGAGACCCATCATGTTGCCAGCCCAGACAGTTCTGTGGACATTCTTTCTAGAACCACACCAGTGCCTAACAGTCCCATCTTAGTATAGGTGTGAAAGAAAGAGCAAGAACAGTGGAAGAGAGCCTCCCAACCTTCCTAACATGGTGACATAGCAGGGATCATAAAACAGGACCAGAGGGGATATAGACTAAGCCTCACAGTGATGTTGCCCTGGGGCTTGAGTTTCTATGCAGCCTTGCCCAGGGCCCCAGGCACCCTGGGAATCCATTTCTTGTCTCCCCTTTAAGCCATTCAGAGGCCCTGGTTGGGATGCTCCACCGATTGTGAAGGGATGGCTGTGAAGATTTGCAAGCTTCCTGTTGTCACATATATTTTATCTTCTCTTAAATAAACTTTTAATTATGTGGCCCTTTTCAGAGTGCCAGGCTTAGCAAATAAAAATATAAGGTATTCAGTTAAATTTAAGTTTTATGAACAATGTAGATGTTTTAGTATAAATATGCTCCATGCAATAATTGTGACACACTCATAAATATATATATATATATTTGGGGGTTTTTGAAGTTCAGATTTAATTGGGCATGCTATGTTTGTCTGGCAGCCTTTGTCCTGGAGGCATCATTCTCACAATGACAGCATAAAATCCTGCTTTCAGTGCCGGACCAACCTAGAAGGTATTTTGGGGGAAGGTATGGAAAACCCAAGAAAGAGTTTCAACCACTGGTATGCTGAAGCCAGATCCCACCAGCTGGCTGGAACTGACTGTAAGCATCTTCTCTCCACCCTGTACTCAGCAAGGTCTCAGTCATAGGTTGAGACAGAGCATGGCTGGCATTTAAACCAAAGATATATAGAAACATGAGGCATCAAATCTGTGTCTACTGCCCAACCCGACCAGCCTCCAGAAAGATGTTCGTTTTCATTTGCACATGACTGATCATAATCAATCCTCTTTAACTCTATCATTCTTAGGACGTGGAAAAAGCACTTTTCCCTTCTTAGAGTAAAGGTGAAGGAGAAATACCATTGCCACCAGAGGTCACTCTTAATCTCCTGAATCCAAAATTACCCAGGCTACAAAAGGAATCTCTTCCTGGAGCATAGAATCAAGAAAGACGTTTTCTGTTCCATAAAGTAGAGAACCTAAAATTCAGTCCACATTTTAATGAATCACTGTGGATTTTCCATAGAATATAAAATAGTTAAAACCAGCATTATGAATATTATTTAATATCATTTTTCTGTTGATTGTCAAGTGCAGAAACTTAGTTATTATAGCCTTCTCCCTTTAGCATAATAAAAAAATATTAAGATGGAGGGAACTGTACTTCATCAAGGTTTAGTTTTACCTACACATACCTTAGGCATAGAGTGAACATGTAGAACCAAAGAGAAGGCTCCAGTGGAGGTAAAACACCTTGGTGCGCTCTTGATTAAAAAGATATCATGATTTATAGAATTTGACTTAAAGCATAGCTCTACTTAAGACAAAGCTCTATTCAGCCTATATTTTCTTGAATATTTGTTCCTTAGTAAAACTAAAAGTGTTTACTGGGCATTGTCTATAAGTTGTTTGAAATGAATAAAATATTATCATTCTCTAAACTCAGAGTCTCCTGGAAGAATTATATATACACATCCCTGGAGGAGGGCATGGCAACTCACTCCAGTATTCTTGTCTGGAGAATCCCCATGGACAGAGGAGCCTGGTGGGCTACAGTCCATGGGATCACAAAGAGTCAGACACAACTGAACAACTAAGCACAGCACATATATGTAATAGTACTTGGTTTAATAAAGCTTTCAACGAAGTATGAGAATTCAGAAATATACAGTGAGTCACTCTTTTCTCTTAAATTTATTGGCTGATTTATGACCTAATGTCACTTTGTTATGAACAAGAAGCTTACATTCTATTAGGGGAAGGTATTAAAAAATAAAAAATTAAATAAGTGATAATTCCAAGTAGTGCCAAGCACCATGAAGAAACTAATACGGGGTAATGAAATAGAGATACTGGGGTATAAGCAGCAGGACCAGATAAATCCTCTCCTGGGGGAAATAGCTGAGTCCTGAACAAGGAGTAAATTCTGTGAATGTCTGAATGTAGAAGACTAGAAATTTTAAAAGCCTAGAAATTTAAAAAGTGGGAACTTAGGGATCCTTACAGAGGTGAGAATTAATGGACCTACTCAAATCAAGTATGAGATTTGTTAATAGGCATGTCTGAAGAAATGCCCTTGCAAGTGTAATGGGTGAACATATTTAATGAACCTCTCTGCAATGTGAACTGGATGGATTAGTTTTTTGCTAGGTGCAGTCAGTCTTCTGAAGACTCTGGGACGAGAACAAAAATGTGCCCCCAAGAGAAAAGCTAAAAGACCCTTGTAGGAGAACAGCTTGCTCCAAAGATGCTGACCATCAGATCTGGCCTCAGTAGATGGACTCCTTTTCAAACAGTCTTGGGAGATATGAAACCATCTGCCTGTGCTTAGCAACTCTAAGAGACTGTCTAACATGCTGAAATTGAATGACATGAAAGTTAGAAGAGGACATTGTCCAATATTTGAAGTAATGAAAGGCTTTTGAAATTTGAAATGATTGTGAGTGGAATTATATAAATCTATAAAACTAATAAGGGATTTTTAAGTCCTCTTAATAAACTTAGGGGCTTCCTAGGTGGCTCAGTGGTAAAGAATCTGCCTGCTAAGACAGGAGCCTCAGTAGACTCGGGTTCAATCCCTGGGTTGAGAGGATCCCCTGGAGTAGGAAATGGCAATCCATTCCAATGGGCTTTTCTGGTGGCTCAGATGGTAAAGAATCTGCTTGCAATGTGGGAGACCTGGGTTTGATCCCTGAGTTGGGAAGATCCCCTGGTGAAGGGAAAGACTACCCACTCCAGTATTCTGGCTTAGATATTCTGGCCTAGAGAATTCCATGAACAGAGGAGCCTGGCAGGCTATAGTCTATGCGGTCGCAAAGAATTGGACACCACTGTGTGACTTTCACTTTCACTTTCATTTTCAATGAGTTTAAGCTTAATAGTCGTGTAAAACTGATATTTTTTTAGGCATCTTAAATAATGAACTTAATAATCAAGTGCAAATAGCTTTTAAAATTATTTTTAAAAGATCTACAAAGAGGAATTGTTCACTAGATTTAAAATGCTGAAGAGGAATTTTTTAAAAAGAAGATACAATAAGACTTTCCTGGTGGAAAAGTGGATAAGGATCTGCCTGCCAGTGCAGGGGACATGGGTTCAATCCCTGGTCTGGGAACATTTCACATGTTGTAGGGCAACTGAGCCCACATGCCACAACTACTGCAGCCCTTGTGCCTAGACTGGGGCTCCGCCACAAGAGAAGTCATTGCAATGAGAAGCCCACACACAGCAAGGAAGAGTAGCCCCACTCACTGCAACTAGAGAAAGCCCGCACGCAGCAACTAAGACCCAGCACAACAAAAAGTAAAATAAAAAGAGTAAACAATATAATTTGCTTTCTGTTTATTCCAGTTTTCATGAATACTACCTCTAACACTAACAAAACCTATGCTGTGATTCCATTGCATGCTAGGCAACTTTTTCATTTTGTCTTTCCAGGTCCTTACTGGCTCAGACGTGGGCTTGAGAGACAGAGTCTGCACTGAGTGTCTAAACCTGGAAGGCAGAGATCAGGGACATTGGAGGATTTATGTATCTCTTCCCGTGGGGATGTGTAGATGTAACTTAACTGAATAACCCATTTGTTCCTTTCATTCATTTATTCTGCTGGAAATCAATTAACACAGGCTTAAATTTTCTTTCTTTCATGTATTTCCATATGACCCTAGGTATATAATGGATTTTCAGGTGATGCACAGTTTAAAAATCTGCCTGACAATGCAGAAAAAGCAAGAGATGCGAGTTTGATCCTAGGATTGGGAAGATCCCCTGGAGTAGGAAATGACATCTCACTCCAGTATTCTTGCTTGGAGAATTCCATGGACAGAGGAGCCTGGCAGGATGCAGTCCAGAGCTCACAAACAGTTGGACATGACTGAGCACATACGCACACATGCCTACTAGCTGCATAAGTTCCTCAACTCTCTAAAATTCATCCGTATCAACACTAAAATGAAGATACTACATACATTATCTGGTGGTTATTGAGATTGAGTAAGAATGTAGATCAAGTGTTTAATACAATGCTATGGACCTTTGCTCTCAGTAAATAATAGATTGTTGTTTTTTTTATTATTCATTTACTAATTAAAAAACTATTTACTAACTACACTTATTATGAAAACTGTTTTTGATCCTAGGATCAGAACAACCAATAATAGACTGTATTTATCCAATATGTTATATACATGTATCTAATATATTGTTAGACCTATTACATATACATGCATGTATGATTATAAACTACATGCTGTGTGGGAGTGGTCTGTAGAGAAATAACTCTGATTTTGTTATCTATCATGGGGAAGCCAAGGCCCAGAGAGAATGATAACTTTTCCAAGATGGTACAGCTCATAGCAGAGCTCAGCCCTGTTGTCTCAACAACCAACACCAAAGTGCCTGGTTCAACAGAGAGTGGTTAGTTCCTTGTGGGATGACAGTTGGTGAGTGTTAGGAGAGGTTTAAAGAGGGATATCCTTTAAGCTGTCTTTGGAAAGAAAGGTAAGTTTTTATCAGATGGGGAGGGAGGAGGGAAGATGGGGAGAATTAGTAGCAGAAAGAGAAGCTAGCATGTTCTTTCTATCAGCTGTGGAAAATAAAAAGCCTTGTTTCGATATTAGCAATTAGACAATTTAAAATTAAAATCTCTTCCATTAAGGGAAAGCAGAAACTATTACCCTTTTAATATCAGTTATAAAGTTTTGCTATATTCATTTGTTAACGACCTTGCAGGAAGGCATACAATCAATTCTCATAAAAGATAAACTCATCTTTTTATTAAAGAAAGGATAAGGAATGAAGAGTATTTAGAGTTCCCTTACCTTAATGGTTAAAAAAGATAAACTAGAGTTCATATTTTGTATTTCTTAATGTGTACATTTTGTTGTTGGTTGGGCTTGCAAAATAAGGAGTTTCTGATTGGCAGGTCAATTTAATTTGTTACACACTTCTACATTTTCAGTACTTATATGTAGGTTACATGAAAATTTGTGGGGAAAAAAATGTGTTGCTGCTATGGGTGAAAGTGAACAAGGGATTTGTTCAAGTGGTTAGTGCCTATGACTGGGGTGCTAAAGTAAAAATAACGTAAAATATTTTATTTCAGAAATAATTTCAGCATTTCTGTGACCTTTTGGTCCATAGCACACTTACTTGACTCCTACCCACCTGGGAATCCATGGACAAAGACTTAGATGCTGCCGTTCTTATTTGCCCTTAGATTTTTCTAGAAACAGCCTGAAAATACCATGTCAGGGTCTCTATTGTCCTCTGTTTTTCTCCTTTTGCCCAGGAATACTAGTGGAGCAAATTAATATAGCTCTTTACCCTCCAGCCCCAGATGAACCCACTAGTATTTAATAGTTTCTAATCATAGCCAGGTTCTCATTGTTGTCAACCATTCCCATTTACTTCTGCTTAATCCTAATCTCGGAGAAGGCAATTGCACCCCACTCCAGAACTCTTGCCTGGAAAATCCCATGGACAGAGGAGCCTGGTAGGCTGCAGTCCATGGGGTCAGGAAGAGTCGGACACGACTGAGTGACTTCACTTTCACTTTTCACTTTCATGCATTGGAGAAGGAGATGGGAACCCACTCCAGTGTTCTTGCCTGGAGAATCCCAGGGATGGGGAAGCCTGGTGGGCTGCTGTCTATGGGGTCTCACAGAGTCAGACATGACTGAAGTGATTTAGCAGCAGCAGCAGCAGCAGCAATCCTAACCTATTTCCCAAATTCTTGCCAGATTCACCCATTGAACTCAAGCACCTTACTTCTCTTGTTCTCTTGTTCCCAATTCTACTTCAATATTATTGCTCTTACTCCATTATTTTATTTACCAAAAACTTCTCTGAGTATGTTTTACTATCAACCACTTCCTCTCTAATAACTTGTAAATTTAGTTTCCACATGTTGTCTAGTAAGGGAAGGCAGCTTAAAATAGACACTGGACCTGAATATTAATTGCTGCCCAATCCTTTCTGGACCTGTTTGTTACCTCATGTATGAAATAGCAATAGTTAAAATACAGCACATGGTTTTATTGCGAGAGTGAGATCAGATTCATGAAGAATCTATCGTATACCTGGCAGAAACAAGGTGCAGAATAAACACAGAATCCCACTCTTTCTTTCCTACTTGTTAAGGCATGTTTTGCTTCTACTCTTGATACTTTAACTATTCCTTCTGTATGTTCCTTGTGAGATCCTCTTTTCACTTCAGTGTTTTGTTTATAGTCTTCTTTTCATTGTTTCTGTAATAATTTTACTTACAACCACAATTTGAAGCCTCCTTCCATGTATATTTGTCTCAATTATGTATCTTTGATTTATCAAACCTTGGATTTGAAAGTAGTCTTACTGATCACCTGACTGAACTTCATTATTGAGAAGAGACAATCAAGTCCCAGGGGGATTGCATTGCTTTTCTAGAAACATAAGAATTAATGGGGATAGAATCTCCATCTTCTGAATTTTCGATAACTGAGTTGCCAGTTCTTTCTCCACAGTTTCAATATTTCATTTTGAATCACTTGGTCATCTTATAAGAATCTTGTATTTTTTATAATTAGCCAAGCAATGGCACCCAACTCCAGTACTCTTGCCTGGAAAATCCCATGGGCGGAGAAGCCTGGTAGGCTGCGGTCCATGGGGTTGCGAAGAGTCGGGCACGACTGAGCAACTTCACTTTCACTTTTCACTTTCATGCATTGGAGAAGGAAATGGCACCCCACTCCAGTGTTCTTGCCTGGAGAATCCCAGGGACGGGGGAGCCTGGTGGGCTGCCGTCTACGGGGTCGCACAGAGTCGGACATGACTGAAGTGACTTAGCAGACTTAGCAGCAAAGTATTAATACACTTACCTTCTCATTATCTCCTATTTGTCTTTGAGCACACTGAAACTCGGTAAATTTAAACAGTCCCCAGGTTGTATAACTAATTGTAACAGGGCAAGAATGAGACTCTAACTTTTGTTTCCAAAGAGCTCTGATAATTCTTTTCAAAATCTGGTGCAAGAATCTAGTTTTATGTTTTTCATGCCTTTTAGATGGTTTACCAGTGTTCTCTATGCTGAGGAAGTGATTTCTGAATACTACTGTGTCCTAGCTGTAAAGTATAAAGATTACACCAAAAGCACATGTAAATTTGTTACTAAAATATTTTAAGATGCATAGGATTACAACCCACTATTCACTGCCCCCCCCCACATATATATTTTTTGTTTCTTTATGAATCATATTATAAAATATATATCATGTCAGTTTATTTTAAATCCAATGGAACCAAGTTATTCTTTTATCTCCTTCTTTGTCAAGATTATTTTGCAGGCAATGCAAACAAAGAGTTGCTCTGTGGTAAATTTCCTCAAGGATGATTTAACTAGCCAATTTCCAGACACTCTCATGTAGCACTCAGATATATCTTAATGTGAAGCAATGACAAAGACATCTCTTCACTGGCTGTTATAGGGTGGTGCTAATAAAACACATCTAACCATAGGGAGTACATTGGAATATTTTATGACTAGGAGGTGATTGCATGAATTATAAGTAGTATAACCTGGTTACATTGTGATAGACTCAATAGCTTCAGTAAAAAGTACATATCAAATATACAATTCAAATGTCACATTCATTAGCATCATGTTCTTCATATATACCTGCTATTATTTTCAGAGTGGAAGCTTAGAGTTATTCTCTTTGAAAACATCTTTAATCTCCACAAATGAAGTTGTATGTACTATATTTCCCAGATCATCTACATTTCAATAAATGTGGTAAAATATTGTATAATTTCAGATTATTTCTTGAACTAGATTATGACAAATATATGTATAAAAATAAATGAATGTTATTTGAATCAGAATATTGTTATTAATAGAAGCTACTTATACATTTATAACATATATAATATAATTTACTAATGATTATTAACTAATTTGATGTTAATTATTAAATTATATATATGTCTGACATAAAATTTATCTGATTTATTATTATGTATTAATCTATATACTTATGAAACGTATAATCTGGCTAGCTGCAATCACAGCAGTCACATCAGGAAAATTATTCTAACATGTATTATGGGACATGTTAAGAAGATAATAACATTTAAATTTCAACTAATTATATACACTGTGTCATGGTTGCCAATAAAGCAAATGTGATATTAAACTGCATTAATAAACACATTTCATGTTTTAAATAAGGAAGACGATAGCACACTGTATATCACATAGATCACATCTGGGTAGATGTTGGCTCCAGACAGCACATTTTATATTTATTATTTCTTTTTATTGATATATAATTTATTTGCAATGTTGTTTAGTTACTGCTGTACAGCAGTGTGATTCAGTTATACATATATATTCTTTTTCATTATGATTTATCATAGGATACTTAATATCATTTCCTGTGCTATAGAGTAGGATCTTGTTGTTTATCCATGCTATATATAATAGCCTAGATTTGCTATCCCCAACATCCCACTCTATCCCTCCCCCAATCCCCTTTCTATTGGTAACAAGTCTGCTCTCTGTAACATGAGTCTGTTTCTGTTTCATAGCTTCATTTGTGTCATATTTTAGATTCCACATACAAGTAATATCATATGATATTTATCTCTATTATCTACTTCACTTAGTGCGATAATCTCTAGTTGCATCTATCTTGCTGCAAATGGCATTATTTTGTTCTTTTTTATGACTGGATAGTGTTGCATTGTTGATATTAACAACCTTAGATATGCAACTCTAATGACACAAAGTGAGGAGGAACTGAAGAGCCTCTTGATAAGGGTGAAAGAGGGGAGTGAAAAAGCTGGCTTAAAACTCAGCATTCAAAAAACGAAGGTCATGGCATCTGGTCCCATCACTTCATGGCAAATAGGAGAGGAAAAAGGATTTTATTTTCTTGGGCTCCAAAATCACTGTAGATGGTGACTGCAGCCATGAAATTAAAAGGCACTCCTTGGAAGGAAAGCTATGACAAACCTAGAGAGCATATTAAAAAGCAGAAACATCATTTTGTTGACAAAGGTCTACATAGTCAAAGCTGTGGTTTTTCCAGTAGTCATATACAGATGTGAGAATTAGACCATAAAGAAGGCTGAGCTTTCTCAGTGTTGATGCTCTCAGCCTTGGAAAATTGGAGCTTTCAAATTGTGTTGGAGAAGGCTCTTGAGAGTCCCTTGGTCAGCAAGGAAATCAAACCAGTCAATCCTAAAGGAAATCAACCCTGAATATTCATTGGAAGGACTGATGCTGAAGCTGAAGCTCCAATACTTTGCTCACCAGGTGTGAAGACCCAGCTCATTGGAAAAGACCCTGAAACTGAGAAGGATTGAAGACAAAAGGAGAAGGGGCATCAGAGGATGAGGTGGTTAGATAGCATCACTGACTCAGTGGGCATGTATTTGAGCAAACTTCAGGAGATAGTGAAGGGACAGAAGAGCATGGCATGCTCCACTCTATGGGATTACAGAGTCAGACATGACTCTGCTACTGAACAGCAACAATACGTACCACATTTGCTTTCTTCATTCATCTGTCAATGGACATTTAAGTTGTTTCCATGGATTGACTATTTGAATAGTGTTGCTATAAACATAGGGATGCATATGTCTTTCTGAATTATAATTTTGTCTGGATATATTCCCAGGAGTAGATTTACTGTATCATATGGTTGCCAACATCCACTGGATCATGGAAAAAGCAAGAGAGTTCCAGAAAACCATCTATTTCTGCTTTATATGCCAAAGCCTTTGACTGTGTGGATCACAGTAAACTGTGGAAAATTCTTCAAGAGATGGGAATACCAGACCACCTGAACTGCCTCTTGAGAAACCTATATACAGGTCAGGAAGCAACAGTTAGAACTGGACATGGAACAACAGATTGGTTCCAAATAGGAAAAGGAGTATGTCAAGGCTGTATATTGTCACCCTGCTTATTTAACTTCTATGCAGAGTACATCATGAGAAACGCTGGACTGGAAGAAACACAAGCTGGAATCAAGATTGCCGGGACAAATATCAATAACCTCAGATGTGCAGATGGCACCACCCTTATGGCAGAAAATGAAGAGGAACCAAAAAGCCTCTTGATGAAAGTGAAAGAGGAGAGTGAAAAAGTTGGCTTAAAGCTCAACCTTCAGAAAACGAAGATCATGGCATCTGGTCCCATCACTTCATAGCAAATAGATGGGGAAACAGTGGAAACAGTGTCAGACTATTTTTCTGGGCTCCAAAATCACTGCAGATGGTGATTGCAGCCATGAAATTAAAAGACGCTTACTTCTTGGAAGAAAAGTTATGACCAACCTAGACAGCATATTCAAAAGCAGAGACATTACTTTGCCGACTAAGGTCCGTCTAGTCAAGGCTACGGTTTTTCCTGTGGTCATGTATGGATGTGAAAGTTGGACTGTGAAGAAAGCTGAGTGCTGAAGAATTGATGCCTTTGAACTGTGGTGTTGGAGAAGACTCTTGAGAGTCCCTTGGACTGCAAGGAGATCCAACCAGTCCATTCTGAAGGAGATCAGCCTTGGGATTTCTTTGGAAGGAATGATGCTGAAGCTGAAACTCCAGTACTTTGGCCACCTCATGCGAAGAGTTGACTCATTGGAAAAGACTCTGATGCTGGGAGGGATAGGGGGCAGGAGGAGAAGGGGACGACAGAGGATGAGATGGCTGGATGGCATCACTGACTCAATGGACGTGAGTCTGAGTGAACTCCGGGTGTTGGTGATGGACAGGGAGGCCTGGCGTGCTGCGATTCATGGGGCTGAAAAGAGTCGGACACGACTGAGCGACTGAATTGAACCGAACTGAACTGATGGTACTTCTACTTTTATTTTTCTGAGGAATCTCCATACAGTTTTCCATAATAGCTGCATCAACTTACTTTTTTCCCACTAATATAGAATATTCCCTTTTCTCTACCCCCTCTCCAGCATTCATTATTTTTAGACTTTTAAATAAATGTCTTTCTGACCAGTGTGAAGTGGTACCTCCTTGTAGATTTGATTTTAATTTCTCTAATAATTAGTTATGTTGAGCAAGTTTGCATATACCTATTGACCATCTGTATGCCTTCTTTGGATAAATGTCTATTTAGGTCTTCTGCCAATTTTTGATTGAGTTGTTTGTTTTTTTCTTGCTGAGTTCTATGAACTTTGTGTATAGTTTGGAAATTAAGCCCTTGTCAATCAGATTTTTTGCAAATACTTTCTCCCATTCTGTAGATTGTCTTTTTGTTTTGCTTATGGTTTCCTTTGCCATGCAAAGGCTGAAGTTTGATTAAGTGCCATTTATTCATTTTTTAAAAATTTCTATTGCCTTGGGAGACTGACCCAAGAAAACGCTGATGTAGTTTATGTCAGAGAATATTCTGGCCTATGATCTTTTCTAGGAATTTTATGGTGTCTTGTCTTATGTTCAAGTCTTTAAGCCCATTTTGAGTATTGTCTGAAGCCTGGGAAGGCTATGCTTCCTGCTTTGTTCCTTTTCATCAGAATTGCTTTGGCAATTCTGAATCTTTTGTGATTCCATACAAAATTTTAGGATTGTTTGTTCCATCTCTGTGAAAAATGTCATGGGTAATTTGATAGCGATCATATTAAATCCGTAGATTGCTTTGGTTAATATACCATTTTAACAACATTAATTCTTCCAATATAAAACATTAGCTATCTTGCTATTTCTTTGAATCATCTTTGTTTTCCCTTATTAATATTTAATAGTTCTCAATGTTTAAGTCTTTTACCTCCTTGGTCAGACTTATTCCTAAGTATTTTATTTTTAGGGGTGTGATTTTTAAAGTTACTGTTTTTTTTTTTTTACATTTCCTTTCTGATATTTCATTTTTGTGTGTAAAAAATGCAGTTGCTTTCTGTATGTTAAGCTGGTATACTGCTTCCTTGCTGAATACGTTGATCAATTCTAGTATTTTCTGTGTGGAGTCTTTAAGATTTTTAATATAAATATTATGTCATCTGCATATAATGAAAACTTTACCTTTTCTTTCAAATTGGATACTTTTATTTCTTTTTTTGTCTGATTGCTGTGGATGAGACTTCCAGTACTATGTTGAATCAAAGAGGTGGGAGTGGGATTGCTAATAAAAGTAGGTTGGGACAACAGTCCTAAACAGTAATCTGAATCACGGAATCCATAATCTTAGTGATGATGATGATAGAAATCACTTAACTAGCATTTCCCAGAGGCTAGGCAGTGTTTCAAGTTATTTGCATAAGAGATAGGGAACATTATTTTCTATATTTTGCTTTGTTCCAGATTTTACGAGAAAGCCTTTCAGCTTTTCACTGTTAAGTATCATATTGAGTATGGATTTGTCATAAATAGTTTTTATTATGTTGAGATATGTTCCCTTTATATCCATTATGGTAAGAGTTTTTAACACAAATGGAGGTTGAATTTTGTCAGATGCTTTTTCCGCATCTATTCAGATGATCATGTGGTTTTTGTCTTTTCTCTTATGTGGTATATCACATTGATTAAATTGCATGTGTTGATACACATACCAGTACATTTTAGATAAATGTTGACAAACTGATGATTCCAAGAAAAGCAATGAGAATGTAAACAATTTGCTCATTAGAAATGGCAGGTGAAATGGAAGATATTAAGGCTAAGGAAGAAGAAATACTGAGGTAAGTGGGCAGTGAGGAGATAGGACTGGGAGTTTGGTGGATTTAGTGGGCTTCAGAGGGATGAAAACTGTAATGTGAAAGGGGAATTAGCCTCATTTGTAAAACATCAGAAGCCAGATTATGATAATGGCAGTGGAGGAGTCATTTTACAAAATCAGATTTAAGCTCAAAGAAGGAACTTTCTGACAATTAGTGATGCCTAAAAAGAGACCAAATTGCCATTAGACATGAAATTGTTTTTTATTGTTGACTATTTTAAGACAGAGTCTACACAAGAATTGGTGTGTTGGAGAGGACCAACATACACTGAATCCAAGTATAATACATTTTAAAATAAGGTGCTCACATATTTTATATTTCCAATATAACATACTTAAGAGTGAAAGGGATTGCTAATAAAAGTAGGTTGGGACAACAGTCCTAAACAGTAATATGAATCACAGAATCTATAATCTTGATGATGATGATAATGATTGAATTTACTTAACTAGCATTTACCAGATGGAGAAGGAAATGGCAACCCACTCCAGTGTTCTTGGCCTGGACAATCCCAGGGACAGGGGAGCCTGGTGGGCTGCTGTCTATTGGGTCGCACAGAGTCAGACACGACTGAAACGACTTAGCAGCATTTCCCAGAGGCTAGGCAGTGTTTCAAGTTATTTGCATAAGAGATAGGGAAAAGTACTTTCTATATTTTGCAGAGAAAGATAACTGCAGTTCAATTTTCTATATTAATTTAAAGTCTTATAGTTAATAAGACATAAAACCAGCTGGTAAGAGGTAAAGATGGAGAGATTCTAATCCAGATAATCTGTTTCTAGATCTCATGGACTTAACTACTATACTATGCTACATGTATAGGTACATAGATATTTAAAAACTTTATTTAGAAATAATTATAGATCCACAGGAAGTTACCAAAATAGTAAGAGAGGTCTCTTATTCCCTTTCCTTAATTTTCCCCAGTGGTTACATCTTACATAAGTAAAGTATATTCAAGTCCAGGAAATAGACATCAGTACAGGGTGTCTAAACAATTTCTATGCCATTTTATCACATGTCTACACAAGTACCCACCACCAGCAATCAAGATATAGATCTAGTCCATCACTACAAAGAGGTCCCTTGTTGTTATTCCTCTGTAGTCATGCCTACATTCCCCTGCTCATCATTCCTACCACCTGGCCACTACCAGCGTGTTCTCCATTTCTATAATTTTGCCATTTCAAATACATTTATAAATGGAATCATACAGTGGTAAACTTTTGTGATTGGAGTTTTCATTCTGCATAATGCTGAATAGACACATTTAATAGGAAAATTTAAGTATTTGATTGCACAATTTCTATAGACAAAATTCCATTTGATTTTATAATAAAGAATTTGCTTAAATATTATTTTATAAACAATATGCAATGCAAAAGATAGTAGAATCAATAATCTGTTTGGGAATAAGTATGTTAAGAACATTTGATGAAAAAATAGCATTCAGATTAGCTTAACCATATAGGAATTGTCATTTTGATCAGATTTGTTATGATTATCTTCTAATGACTAGCTGTTTATTTTGTGTAACATCTTAAATGACCTGTTTTGTTGCCGATAAACAGAGAAGCAACTTGATGTGCTGATGGGAAAGAATATAATTTAGCAATCAGCATTCAAATTTATTTTAAATTACATTCCCAGACATTGGGAAATATTAAAAAGGAATTAAGAAATTTTCTCCATTAGAGTTTTAGTTAGAACCACTTCATTAAATGACAGCTTCAAAGTAAATAGGCAGGTAATTATGATTCTCTGCTATCTCTGCTAATCACACTGGCTGGTAAAATTGTTTCTTCACTTCTTATTTCCAGTTATCTCCACCAAATAATGTTATCTATAAGATAATATTCTGACTGAAGAAAACAGGGTAGGCAACTAAGCAAACCTAATTGCCAATAACATTTACATCTAAAACATTTCATTATAAAACAGTTCTCAACAGCTAACAAGATGAACAGGTGTTCTTTTGTTTGTTTGTTTCATTTTAGTTTTTGTTTCATTACATTTCATTTTATTTGTTTTTGGTAAAAAGAAATGCTAATGCATTCTTTCATGCACAGAGATAGGAAAAGCCATTGACTCACTCGAGGAAAGGCAGTCGAGCAGACTCTGGAATGTGAGCCTTGATCTATAGCTTGGCACAGCACTGTACACACCAGCTTTGCCCAGGAGATGTTTGGACAACAGAATAGAACAAAACAAAGAAAATGTACAATTAAGATTTTAATTCAACTTTTCAGCTAAATTATATTAGTGAAAATTGATCTCTTTTTTTTCCACATAGAAAGTGGTAAAACATATGTATATATGAATCATACAGATAACTAACAGAAAAAAAATTAAAAAATTACACTTCATTGTAAGCAGTCTTGTTGTCATGTTCTCTTATTTTTCAAAACCAATTAAGTTATTCTACCTTATACATCCATAGAAACCTGAAACCCATGTGTTATAGGGCATCATAAAAACACAACCCATGAATGGTCAACGTGAACACAATATTTCTGTTCTCATATTTCAATATAAACAAACAAAAGTCAGTCAACCAATCAACAAGGAGACGGAAAACAAAGAATACACTACCCATTCACAAAAAGAGTTCACTTTTGTAAATGAATTTTTGTGCATGTGCGTCACTTGTTAAAATAAAATCTATCTAGCTAAAGAAAATACGTTTCCTTAGAATTTTACTGAACATCAATGCAGCCTTTCACATGAATCTGTTAATTAACATGAGTCATTTTCTTATATACAGTTGTAGATTATATAATTACACCATATGTGTTCATTCATTTGTTAATCAACAAGTATTTGCTAAGTTCTTACTATATACAGGCATTGGAAACATAGATAAATGTTTGGTTTGTCCTCTAGAATATAGCTAACAGCCATACATGTGGAAAATTAGCCAATATATATAATAAATGCTAGAAATGAAGCACTTATCAACTCTAGTGAAGGTGCTGCTACAGACAGAATGAGGACGAATGATAGCGAACGTAATATGGCTCCCTAAGATTAGGATCAAAGGTAGCCACGCAGATAATTAAATCCAAATGCTTCATCTTATAGGTGGAGAAACAGAGGTTCAAAAAGTTATCACAGCTAGTCAGAATATATCTTGTCTAGAAGCCAAAATTTAAAATGTCTTGACTGCTAACTTTACAAATGTTGTTGTGAAGAATAAATGAAGTATAATAAGAAATCTTTGGTAGATAGCAAAGTATCAATAAACCTCTAGGAAGAAGTCTATTGCAGTGGAAACAGCATGAATTTGGACTATAACATACTTGGGTTATACTTCCATCTCTTTCTAAATATGGCACTTAATTTATCATTGCTTGGTCTCACATTCCTCCTTTCTAACACAGGATCAATCATTCCCAATATCTCATAATCATTTATCTATGCCAAAATCAATCACTTGATAAATTTGTCATATTGTTACTCACTATTTGATAAAGTTTTAAAGAGGAGATGTCTGTTTGGGGGGGAAATAAAAACTTGATTAATGTGTTGGATTTGAAGATGATATGTCTACAATATATCTAAGAGAGTGTTAATTTGTAGACCATAAGAACATTTGATAATTTTGTTTTGATTTTCTGGTCTCTTGAGTGGAAACTCACCAAAGAGGAGCCAACAGTGGGAATCGAAAGGCCAGTGTTCACATCATTAAAAATACTATGAGAAAGAGTATAGTGGGATTTGTTGATGTTTAGCTGTGAAGTGAACTTTTCTATAATTCTAAACTCTTACTATAATGTATTATACAAGTGAATACTTTTTCTTTTTAGCAGAGATTAAATAAGTCATGGAGTTTTACATTGGGTTAGGGTGGGATGAAGCAGAGATAATTATATGGAAGCAGGACCCTGGAATGGAAACCATAAGCCTCTTGGGTACTTACTGATACCATGTGGAGAAAATAGAACTGCCATAGCGCTTGTAGTAGGGGATTCAATCCCATCATAACTCAAAGGGCAGGAAGTCCTCAGCTGATATCTCAGTTGTACTGGATGTGAAGATTCAATGAGACAGTGAAAATGATAACCTGGTTATCAAAGCACATTTTGGAATGTCTGCATAGATGGTGATGACCTTTTTTTCTCTTTGGCCTCAAACCTTAATCACTGGCTCTCTGACCTTTGCTAATCAAAATACGGTTGGAATCTCACCCCATCATAAAGAGATATGAGTTCCTAAAAATTTGAAACAGGAACAGACTGGAATTTAGTATTTATGTTGCACTAGAACCATTATGTATGATTAGAAGGATGGATATAGCCTGACAAATGGACAGTAAGAAGGGAAAGTTAGGCAGTGGAACTGAGAAGAAGAAGCATTCTCACCAATAAGAGTGCGTTTTATTTAATTAAAGCATTGTTATATTTCTTAGAAACATTTATTTTTTGGTAATTAGGTACATTAAACCATGGGAATACAAAATTCTGGGGACAAAAAACAAATTACTTGAGTGATTTACTGGAAGCAATAGTGATAGAAGCCACCTCCATCCTTGTCTGCTCTTTGGTTTCCAGGTCCATTTATTCTTTTTTTTTTTTTTTTTTAATTTATTTATTTTTAATTTTTACTTTACAATTCTGTATTGGTTTTGGCATAGATTGACATGAATCCACCACAGGTGTACATGCGTTCCCAAACATGAGCCCCCCTCCCACCCCCCTCCCCACAACATCTCTCTGGGTCATCCCCGCGCGTCAGCCCCAAGCGTGTCATATCCTGCATCAGACATAGACTGGTATTTCGATTCTTACATGTTATTATACATGTTTCAATGCCATTCTCCCAAATCATCACACCCTCTCCCTCTCCCTCTGAGTCCAAAAGTCTGCTATACACATCTGTGTCTTTTTTGCTGTCCTGCATACAGGGTCATCATTGCCATCTTCCTAAATTCCATATATATGTGTTAGTATACTGTATTGGTGTTTTTCTTTCTGGCTCACTTCACTCTGTATAATCGGCTCCAGTTTCATCCATCTCATCAGAACTGATTCAAATGTATTCTTTTTAATGGCTGAGTAATACTCCATTGTGTATATGTACCACTGCTTTCTTATCCATTCATCTACTGATGGACATCTAGGTTGTTTCCATGTCCTGGCTATTATAAACAGTGCTGTGATGAACATTGGGGTACATGTGTCTCTTTCACTTCTGGTTTCCTCTGTGTGTATGCCCAACAGTGGGATTGCTGGGTCATACGGCATTTCTATTTGCAATTTTTTAAGGAATCTCCACACTGTTCTCCATAGTGGCTGTACTAGTTTGCATTCCCACCAACAGTGTAGGAGGGTTCCCTTCTCTCCACATCCTCTCCAGCATTTATTGCTTGCAGATTTTTGGATCGCAGACATTCTGACTGGTGTGAAGTGGTACCTCATTGTGGTTTTGATTTGCATTTCTCATTTATTCTGACTTTGAAAAAAATAGCTCCATTTGTTGTTTACAGAATCAAAATCATACTCAAAGCTTATTTTGGAACCTATAGGATAGCACCCCAAACTCACAAATGTCCTTGTAACTGGTCCCATAACTGAGTGAGTGTTCAACAAGCCTTCTGACATTCTATAAGGACACTATACAGGATGATAAGATACATAGTAGAATTGTAAAGCCCATTTGACTCACATTTAGCAGAAAAATGAGATCCTCAGACTGAAATGGGATAAAGTAATCATGAATAAGGTAATGGATAGTGGTATGGAAAGAAGCATTAGGGACAAGGCAGGCATATCCATCCAGAATAAGTGTGTATTACCATGAGGACAAAATTTTGTAATCTCTCTGGTGCAAGAATTCCAGTGTAATCACTCTTCCTGTGGATGTCTGGTAAGTCTGTTAGAGAATAGAGCCATATTAGGAACTTAGCCTCAACTTCTCTTGTTGCAGATGAAGAATACAGCAGAGACAGTACTCAGATAAGTCTTGCATGGGGAATATCATACTGCCAAGTCTATAACTTTATCTTTGTGCATAACTTGACTAATCTTGCCAATATAGATAACTTTTCCTCCATGAACTGTGAAACTATTGGCTTAGTGATACTCTCAGAATTGGTTATATTGTCTACATGAATATTAAAGTGAAAGTGTTAGTCACTCAGTCATGTCTGACTCTTTGTGACCCTATGAACTGTAGACTGCCAGGCTCCTCTGTCCATGGAATTCTCCAGGCAAGAATACTAGAGTAGGTAGCCAATCCCTTCTCCAGGGGATCTTCCTGACCCAGGGACTAAACCCAGGTATCCTTCATTGCAGGAAGATTCTTTACCAATTCATCTGAGCCACCAGGGAAACCCATATGAATATTAAACCCCTCCTGTATAATAGGTGACTTTGTTTTTTTTTTTTTAAACCAATCATCATAGGGAACTTATCAAGAGATTCAGATTGAAAGAGATGGGACAGTGCAGGAGCCCAGGTACCAGGAGATCTTGTGCTAAATATATATGAAAATTCCTGGTGCTCTCAGATATTAGAAAAACATTATCTAACTCCACTGGTGATTGGAGTTCTTCTATGCACCCTACTTTATGTTTTGGTGTATCAGATTACAACAGTTCATAAATGGGTAGATCAGTCTACCTGCTCAATTGGTGTTCCAGATGTGGCATTCCACCTCTATCAGAGCCTACAAGCAAGCCCAGGAGCTGTTTCTCAGTGTTAAGTATTTTTGTGTGCAATAACACATAGCTGAAGTCCAAAAAAATCTGCGAGTCTGAATCATGTATCAGTGATTCTTAAAGCATTCATTTTTGTCACCATTCATAACTGCCATAGACATTTGGAGCACTTTTAAATCTGTTGGATCTACCAGGTCACAAAGCCCAAGAAGGAAAGCCCTTTACGCGGTGTGTGCCAGCTTTAGAACCTTTCATTGCTCTAGTATGATATTAGTTTTCTATTGCTGAGTAACAAATTACAACAAACTTAACATCCTGAAGCAATAAAAAATTACTACCTTTCAGTTCAGTTCAGTTCAGTTGCTCACTCGTGTCTGACTCTATGCGACCCCATGGACTGCAAAATGTCAGGCTTCCCTGTCCATCACCAACTCCCGGAGCTTGCTCAAACTCATTTCCATTGAGTTGGTGATGCCATCCAACCACCTCATCCTCTGTTGTCCCCTTCTCCTCCTCTCTTCAGTCTTTCCCAGCATCAGGGTCTTTTCCAATGAGTCAATTCTTCGCATCAGGTGGCCAAAGTATTGGAGTTTCAGCTTCAAATCAGCCCTCCCAAATGAATATTTAGGACGGATTTCCTTTAGGATGGACTGGTTGGATCTCCTTGCAGTTCAAGGAAGCCTCAAGAGTTTTCTCCAAAAGCACAGCTCAAAAGCATCAATTCTTCAGTGCTCAGCTTACTTTATGGTCCAATTCTCACATCCATACATGACTACTGGCAAAAACACAGCTTTGACTAGATGGACCTTTGTCAGCAAAGTAATGTCTCTGCTTTTTAATATGCTATCTAGGTTGGTCATAATTTTCCTTCCAAGGAGTAAGTGTCTTTTAATTTCATGGCTGCAGTCACCATCTGCAGTGATTTTGGAGCCCAGAAAATAAAACCTGACACTGTTTCCACTGTTTCCCCATCTATTTGCCATGAAGTGATGGGACCAGATGCCATGATCTTCATTTTCTGAATGTTGAGGTTTAAGCCAAATTTTAACTCTCCTCTTTCACTTTCATCAAGAGATGCTTTAGTTGCTCTTCACTTTCTGTCATCTGCATATCTGAGGTGATTGATATTTCTCCCAGCAATCTTGATTCCAGCTTGTGCTTCATCTAGCCCAGGATTTCACATGATGTACTCTGCATATAAGTTAAACAAGCAGGGTGACAATATACAGCCTTGACGTACTCCTTTTCCTATTTGGCACCAATCTGTTGTTCCATGTCCAGTTCTAACTGTTGCTTCCTGACCTGCATACAGGTTTCTCAAGAGGCAGGTCAGTTACTTTAAGTCAAACACACTACTGCTGCTACTGCTAAGTCGCTTCAGTCGTGTCCGACTCTGTGCGACCCCGTAGATGGCAGCCCACCAGGCTCTCCCATCCCTAGGATTCTCTAGGCAAGAACACTGGAGTGGGTTGCCATTTCCTTCTCTAGTGCATGAAAGTGAAAAGTCAAAGTGAAGTCACTCAGTCGTGTCCAACTCCCGGCGACCCCATGGACTGCAGCCCAACAGGCTCCCCCGTCCATGGGATTTTCCAGGCAAGAGTACTGGAGTGGGGTGCCATTGCCCTAGTTCTCTGTTTATAGCTTTAGTAGAGAAATTAAAACTTCAAACTGATCGTTTTCTTTATGTCATCCTTCCAATGTAGCCAGAAGTAACTAGCCCACACAGAACCCTTGCAACTATCACTTCTACCCTAACAGATACTTTGTCCAAATGATACATATGACCAACATCCCATTTTCTTTTGGAACTGAGGTCATCAACACTGTCACATTCAATCAGGATGTATAATTCCTCCTACATATCCATTTTTGAAGGACTGCTTCTTAGAAATACTCCTGGGCAAAGAAAAAATAATACATTAGTCAGAGTTCATTCAGGGAAACAGAAATCAATCTATATTTTTCATGCAGAAATATTTAATACAAGATCAACTGCTTGCAGTATTGTTGGTGAGGGTTGAGTTATAAGCATTGGGGATGATGGCTAGACATTATAAAACTGCAAGAAGATAACAACCAACACACAACTCTTCTCAGAGCTGCCCAGGTCTAATCACCATGATTCCATTCTTACACTTCTGCTGTAGCTTCTCAGCAGAGCCTTCTCTTGACCACTTATAACTCATCTCCACAAAGCAGGCAGAGGAATATTTTTTAAAAGGCAGAAACTTACCTTTTATTCTTATTTGGAACCCTCCAATTACTTTTTTTTTTCTTTTTCTAAGAGTGCCACTAGAGGTAAAGAACTTGCTTGCCAATGTAGGGGACTCAAGAGTCAGAGGTTCAATCCCTGGGCCAGGAAGATCCCCTAGAGGAGGGCATGGCAACCCACTCCAGCATTCTTGCCTGGGGAATTCCATGGACAGAGAAGCCTGGCAGGCGACAGTCCATAGGGTTGCACAGAGTCGGGCACAACTGAAGAGATGCATGCACGCAATTACTTTTTATTGCAAGTAGAGTTAAATCCAAACCCTAACTGGGTTCTACAAAGTCATGTACACTTAATTCTCGCCTGTGTCTCTGATCTTGTCGACTACCACTTTCTGCCTCTTAGACAGCGGATACTTCTCACTCACCAAGTATAGCTTCCGGGTGTTTCTCAAACAACTGAACTTGCTCCTGCCTGTCACTTTGCATGTTATTCCTTCAACTTGAAATGAACTTTCCTCAGATAATCCTTTGTTTGATTCCTGTCTGACATTTGGGTTTCAGATGGAAGATTTGAGAGGGGAAAAAAAAAAAAAAATAATAATAAGGAGAAGGAGGAGGAGGGGAGTGAGGATAAAGGGAGTTGGAAAGAGAAATTTAGAAGCTATGAAAAGCAAAGAACATCATCAGACAACACAAGATAAATAGATGCACTTGTTTCTTAGAGGCAAACTGTACTTACACTGCAGAACCGTAGATTGTTTGAGGGGTCTATTATATAGCCCGGTGTTTCTCAAACCTGATTCCTTTGCTTTCCTAGACAATAGATTTTTGTTTTTACCCATGAAGTCAGGATCTAGCATCTGCAACTTTAATCAGCCATGGGGATGATTTTTTTTTTAATAGGTTGGCTATATATTTTTTGTTTTACTTATTTTTGTATTTTACTATTCTTGGAATTACTGGACTAGATATTATGCCAGTATTTCTATAAGAAAAACATAAATAAATTGTAACCTATCTCCAAGAATATCCCACAAGCATAGTGAAACTGACCATTAATGAGAATTTAAGCATATCTTGTTTTAAAGCCCTTAAAGGAAGAAAAATATCTAAACACAAAATACTGCAGTTTAATAAAGTATACCCTGCTTATAGACTTGGAATCTATTTAGCATCCTATAATTGCCATAATGTTGCACAATTTATAGCTTATTTTCTCCTATTGATAGTTTCTAGTTCACTTACAAAGACAACAAGAAACATCTAAACTTTAGATATTGCTACTCTCACAGGACTAGTTTACAAGGCTCAAAGAAGTCATGAGAGTAAACTAGAAATTAGGAGTTGCTTCTGTGTCTTAACCCTTCAGTAAAAGGTGCGTATTAAGCTTCTATTCTCCACTATACGATGAATGTGTCAAGGATCTTTTCTGAACTTTGTGATGTCCTTGTAAACATACCAGTATGTGACCCATTTGTACTCTCAGGTCTCCAGTGGTACATTTTAAAAAAAATTTCTCAATGAAATTATTTGAATTTCAGTCAATTCATGTTCTTCTCAGATATTTCTGAGATTTCCTGGAGACTGTGCTTACTTGTCTCAGTGGCTATTTGTTAGCACTTAGGCCAAATTCTTGGTTTTGGCTGGCTTTTCCCTGAACATTCTGGCCATCTTTCTCCACCTCCATATAGTCCTTTAGCCTTTCTGGTAGACTTTACCTCAAACTGTAAGTTAGACTTTATTCCACAAAATACAGAGAAGAGACACCATACTGAGTTAGTAGTTACATTATGTTAAAGATACGGGGATAGTTGGCATTAAAAAATTATAGCAGATAAAAGGAAATTGATCTCTTTAAACTTATTGACCACATATTGTCTCGGGGAATATTTAAATAATTGTTGTTGTTCAGGCTCTAAGTCATGTCCCACTCTGTGACCCCATGAACTGTAACATGCCATGCTTCCCTGTCTTTCACTACCTCCATGAGTTTGCTTAAACTCATGTCCATTGAATCAATGATGCTATCCAACCATTTCATCCTCTGTTGCCCCCTTCTCTTCTTGTCCTCATTCTTTCCCAGCATCAGGATCTTTTCCAATTAGTCAGCTCTTAGCATCAGGTGTCCAAAGTATTAGAGCTTCAGCATCAATACTTCCAATGAATATTAAGGGTTGATTTCCTTTAGGATTGAATGCTTTGTTCTCCTTGCTGTCGAAGGGACTCTCAAGAGTCTTCTCCAGAACCACAGTTTGAAAGTATCACTTCTTTGGTGCTCAGCCTTCTTTTGGTCCAATTCTCACATCCATACATGACTACTGGAAAAGCCATGCTGCTGCTGCTGCTAAGTTGCTTCAGTTGTGTCCGACACTCTGTGCGACCCCATAGACAGCAGCCCACCAGGCTCCCCCGTCCCTGGGATTCTCCAGGCAAGAACACTGGAGTGGGTTGCCATTTCCTTCTCCAATGCATGAAAGTGAAAAGTGAAAGTGAAGTCACTCAGTCGTGTCTGACTCTAGCGACCCCTTGGACTGCAGCCTACCAGGCTCTTCCGTCCATGGGATTTTTCAGGCAAAAGTACTGGAGTGGGATGCCATTGCTTTCTCTGGGAAAAGCCATAGCTTTGACTGTATGTTTTTCTCCAAACTTGAGCTTAATCAGCTATGCTGCTAGGACCTGTTCTCTCTTTCAAAGTTTTTCTCCTAGTTCTTCCTCAATATTCTCTAACCCTGACTACTCCACCTTCCCCATCTTTCACGACATTCACCTCCAGTAAAAGTACAAAAAAAAAAAAAAAAAAAAGAAGCAACACATGCACACATGTGTATATGTTTGCATAAGCACACACACACATGGTTCTTGCCTCAGAGGTTGTCTGTTCAAAGCTAACATTATTTTATGTTAAAATAATCTCTACATCAGCAAAAGCAAATATTAACTTTATTATGCAAGGTAGTTAATTATGTTCTCCTGTTTTATCAAACTCTGTCTTATCTTTTGCCTTTCATAATGAAAAAATAATATCTTTTTTTAAAAAGAAAGAAGTCATCTTCTGCCTAAGAGGAATTATGCAGTTGCCCACATATAGAAAGTATGCAATCATTTTTTCTTTTAAAATGGCAATATTTCATTGTAGCAATAAATGAAGTGCATACTCTTTCTTTTAACTTAGAACACACCAGGAGTAAGATGAAGAGGTTATATAGAAAAGTTGAATACAGAATTTTCAGTGATCAAGAGCTTGGAATCCTTCAACAAAATTTCAGATTCTCAATATTGACTGCTCATTAGGATCACCTGGGGCTTTAAAAATATCCCAGTTCTCAGGCCTCATGCCCAAGCTATCATATCAGAATCTCTAGGGGTGGGATCCAGGAATCAGTAGTTTTTAAAGCTCCCTCAGATGATTTGAATGTGCAGCCAAAGTTGAGAATGATTCATTCAGACAAAACTGGGATATTTCCAAGCATGGCTAGTTAGAGGATGAATGCTGTCTTGTCAACAGCACTAGACAAACTATATCAAAAGTAATTCGGGGTGATGAAGAAGTCAGAGCTTTGCCTATTCATATTCTTTATAAAGAGTAGGAGTTGTTTCTTAAGAAATATTTACTCATCCATGTGGGGCTTCCCTGGTGGCTAAGAGGTAAAAGAATCCGCCTGCCAGTACAGAATATGTGAGATACAGGTTCGATCATTGGGTCAGGAAGATCCCCTGGAGGAGGAAATGGCAACCCACTCGAGTATTCTTGCTTGGGAAATCGATGACAGAGGAGCCTGGTGGGCTGCAGTCCATGGGGTTGCAGAGTCAGACATGACTTAGCAACTAAACTATTCATCCATGTAGATTATGATACAAATGAGAAAGCCCATATAATAAAAAAATGAGTGGTGGAGGTTTGGGTTGGGTGGAATGTATGTAGCTGACCTATGTCCACATATCAAAGCATTTGTATCTATATATATCCTATTGTTTTTTCAAGTTTTTGTTGGGGGGGAGCCAAAACCATTTGATCTTAGTATCAATTCTGGAAGAAGCCATCTCTATCAATTTGCCATTTCCTTTTGTTTTATAATAATATGGAAATAGAATTTAAGCATAGAAATAAGTCTCTATGGTAGTGAATTTCAGTATTTCTTCTTAACCAATGGACAAAGTAAGTAGCTTTACCCATAGCCTTATAGCAAGTTAGAAATAGAGCTGAGATTAGAATCAGACACTGTAAGTATAATGTTCTAGAACACATTCCATTGCTTTAAAATGTTTTTCTAGGTATACTTTTCTTCTTTTTAAAACTTGGATGGTCTGTATAAATATCTAGTGAGTTCACATTGAAGTCCTCTAAAGTTATTTCTTTCATCTCAGGCTTAATGATTTCCCATTATGATTATTATATAGAAAGAGAAAAAAAGTAGAGACTGACAACATTAATGTATCACAAGCTCTTTGCCTCACCACCTGGTTGAAAAAGTATTAAATCATTGGAAAGCAGAGTTATTCTCAAATTTTATTATGAATACAAAATGAAAAATAATGTTAAAAAGGGACAAGATGTATTGAGTCAATTAGTACTATATTCAATTTTCTTGTCAGTCAATGTCTATTTTGGGACTAAAGTGATGGTTATAGATGTTTATGCTCCATATCAACAATTGGTAAATTAATTGATGTTTATGAGAATAGGTTTGGAATAAAGGGGAAAGATTTTTATAGAGGTTTTTTCCTTTGGAAAATGAAGAAATGAAGAATAAAAAAATGTTCAGCTCTTCCGACTGATAAAAGAATAAAAGTGATTGTGAGAGATGCTTAAATGGAAGACTAAGAGGGGGAGATTGGGATATAAGACAGTGATTACAGTTTTGTAATCTGCCTTTGACTAAAGAGTAATAGGGTTTGAATAGAAGGCTTGCCACTTCTTCAGTCTGCAATTTGGGGCAAATTGCTTATAGTGTCTATATCTCAGTTTTCCTTCTCTGTAAATTGGGAGTAAATGAATCCTTATTTTATAAGTTGATGTGATAGATAAATGAGTTTATGCCTAATAATCAATATTAGAAATAGAAATAATCTCTGTCTAATATACTTATAAATGCCTAATAAATATTAATCTAGTATTAGCTATTGTTCCAGGGCAATGAACTTATGCTGGGAAAGAATGACATAGGCTGGTTAATAATATGGAGAAGTAATCTTATCCATAGGTAATAGAATCTGGTATGAATTGCATATTAAATATAAAGTTCAGTTCAGTTCAGTTCAGTCTCTCAGTCGTGTCCAGCTCTTTGTGACCCCATGAATCACAGCATGCCAGGCCTTCATGTTGATCACCAACTCCCGGAGTTTACCCAAACCCATGACCATCGAGTTGGTGATGCCATCCAGCCATCTCATCCTCTGTCATCCCCTTCTCCTCCTGCCCCCAATCCCTCCCAGCATCAGGGTACTTTCCAATGAGTCAACTCTTCGCATGAGGTGGCCAAAGTATTGGGGTTTCAGCTTCAGCATCAGTCCTTGCAATGAACACCCAAACTGATCTCCATTAGGCTGGACTAGTTGGATCTCATTGCAGTCCAAGGGACTCTCAAGAGTCTTCTCCAACACCACAGTTCAAAGGCATCAATTCTTTGGCGCTCAGCTTTCTTCACAGTCCAACTCTCACATCCATACATGACTACTGGAAAAACCATAGCCTTAACTAGACGAAACTTTGTTGGCAAAGTAATGTCTCTGCTTTTTAATATGCTATCTAGGTTGGTCATAACTTTCCAAGGAGTAAGCATCTTTTTAATTTCATGGCTGCAATCAACATCTGCAGTGATTTTGGAGCCCCCCAAAATAAAGTCTGACACTGTTTCCACTGTTTCCCCATCTATTTGCTATGAAGTGATGGGACCGATGCCATGATCTTAGTTTTCTGAATGTTGAGCTTTAAGCCAACTTTTTCACTCTCCTCTTTCACTTTCATCAAGAGGCTTTTTAGTTCCTCTTCACTTTCTGCCATCAGGGTGGTGTCATCTGCATATCTGAGGTTATTGATATTTCTCCTGGCAATCTTGATTCCAGCTTGTGCTTCTTCCAGCCCAGCATTTCTCATGATGTACTCTGCATATAAGTTAAATAAGCAAGGTGACAGTATACAGCCTTGACGTACTCCTTTTCCTATTTGGAACCAGTCTGTTGCTCCATGTCCAGTTCGAACTGTTGCTTCCCAACCTGCATACAGGTTTCTCAAGAGGTAGGTCAGGTGCTCTGATATTCCCATCTCTTTCAGAATTTTCCACAGTTTATTGTGACCCACACAGTCAAAGGCTTTGGCATAGTCAATAAAGCAGAAATAGATATTTTTCTGGAACTCTCTTGCTTTTTTGCTGATCCAGCAGATGTTGGCAATTTGATCTCTGGTTCCTCTGCCTTTTTTTCTAAGACCAGCTTGAACATCTGGAAGTTTACATTTTACGTATTGCTGAAGCCTGGCTTGGAGAATTTTGAGCATTACTTTACTAGCATGTGAGATGAGTGCAATTGTGTGGTAGTTTGAGCATTCTTTGGCATTGCCTTTCTTTGGGATTGGAATGAAAACTGACATTTTCCAGTCCTGTGGCCACTGCTGAGCTTTCCACATTTGCTAGCATATTGACTGCAGCACTTTCACAGCATCATCTTTCAGAATTTGAAATAGCTCAACCTGAAATCCATCACTTCCCACTAGCTTTGTTCATAACGATGCTTTCTAAGGCCCACTTGACTTCACACTCCAGGATGTCTGGCTCTTGGTGAGTGATCACACCATCGTGATTATCTTGGTCATGAAGATCTTTTTTGTACAGTTCTTCTGTGTATTCTTGCCACCTCTTCTTAATATATTCTGCTTCTGTTAGGTCCATACCATTTCTGTCCTTTATCGAACCCATCTTTGCATGAAATATTCCCTTGGTATCTCTAATTTTCTTGAAGAGATCTCTAGTCTTTCCCATTCTGTTGTTTTCCTCTATTTCTTTGCATTGATCACTGAGGAAGTCTTTCTTATCTCTCCTTGCTATTCTTTGGAACTCTGCATTCAGATGTTTATATCTTTCCTTTTCTCCTTTGCTTTTCTCGTCTCTTCTTTTCAGAGCTATATATAAGGCCTCCCCAGACAGCCATTTTCCTTTTTTGCATTTCTTTTCCATGGGGATGGTCTTGATCCCTGTCTCCTGTACAATGTCAGGAACCTCCCTCCATAGTTCATCAGGCACTCTACCTATCAGATCTAGTCCCTTAAATCTATTTCTCACTTTCACTGTATAATCATAAGGGATTTGATTTAGGTCATACCTGAGTGGTCTAGTGGTTTTCCCTACTTTC
Organism: Oryx dammah; assembly: GCF_014754425.2. Classification (NCBI taxonomy): domain Eukaryota; kingdom Metazoa; phylum Chordata; class Mammalia; order Artiodactyla; family Bovidae; genus Oryx; species Oryx dammah. The sequence goes on from NW_024070186.1 coordinate 121,241,673, forward strand.
TTCAATTTCAGTCTGAATTTGGCAATAAAGAGTTCATGATCTGAGCCACAGTCAGCTCCTGGTCTTGTTTTTGTTGACTGTATAGGGCTTCTCCATCTTTGGATGCAAAAAATATAATCAATCTGATTTTAGTGTTGCCCATCTGGTGATGTCCATGTGTAGAGTCTTCTCTTGTGTTGTTGGAAGAGAGTGTTTGCTATGACCAGTGTGTTCTCTTGGCAAAATTCTATTATCCTTTGCCTTGCTTCATTTTGTACTCCAAGGCGAATTTACCTGTTACTCCAGGTGTTTCTTGACTTCCTACTTTTACATTCCAGTTCCCTGTAATGAGAAGGACACCTTTTTTGGGTGTTAGTTCTAAAAGGTCTTGTAGGCCTTCATAGAACTGTTCAACTTCAACTTCTTCAGTGTTATTGGTTGAATCAAGGCAAATTGGAAGTGGTCAAACAGGAGATGGCAAGAGTGAATGTCGACATTCTAGGTATCAGCGAACTAGAACGGACTGGAATGGGTGAATTTAACTCAGATGACCATTATATCTACTACTGTGGGCAGGAATCCCTTAGAACTAATGGAATAGACATCATGGTCAACAAAAGGGTCCAAAATGCAGTACTTGGATGCAGTCTTTAAAACGACAGAATGATCTCTGTTCATTTCCACGGCAAAATACAAATTTAAGATGTAACAAAGTGCTGCTGTTGATCATTTTGCTAAAGCCATTTGTTCAATGTTGTAGCTTGACATTTAAAGTGGTCCTTGGGATTCTCTAGTCTTTTCTCTCTGTCTCTCTCTGTTTTTTTTTTTTTTTCCTTCTCCTTCAAGATCTTTACTTTGGGAGAGAAAAATGCATATTTGGAAATAGATGTTATGTATCCAAGGAGTCATATGGAATTAGATGCTAAGACCACTGGAGGTTTACAGGTGAAAATAGGAAAGAAGGATGACTAGTGAGACTATGCTTCTCGATTTTGAATCACTCTCAGTTATAAATCTCCAAGGGAGTGTTGGTTTAGAAAGTTTTATCAGCAAGCCTCGGGGTGCCTGTATCAATATGACATAAGAATAAGCCAAGATCACCCTTTCATTGAGAAAATAACTGAGGAGTTGTATACTACTGGCAAATAACTTAGTTGTGATTCTATTAGAACAGTTATCTCAAAGCTTCTCTTTCTATAACAATGGTCATGTGGTCCAACATAGATCTTAATCTTATTCCAACAGACTTGAAGGCCACAATTTGGAATTTGGGGAAAAAAGGGAAGAACTAAAACATGCTGGATTATAACAATTTTAAGAACTAAATCTATGCCAAGAAAAGTACATTACAAATTATGGAAAATATTGCCATAATTGTAAAATAGGAAAATATTTTTCTCATTTTTATGACTGATTTCACTGCCATTCAAAAGTAATATTTATTCTGATGAGTGGTATGTGTGTGCAAATGTGTGTGTGTACACATGACTGTAAATAAAGAACAATTAAGTATCTTCATGGTTTAATCTCTAATTTCCTCCTGCTCAAATGTAAACAAAGAAACCTTCATAGGCCCTTCCTATCTGAAACAGGTCTCCGAATGCTCTCTCTTCATCTTACTTTTTTATACTTTTTCTTAATACCCTTTTTTTCATACCTGTCATATATATATATATCTCCTGATATATATATACATATGCATATATATATATTATTATCTTTCTGTTATTGATCACTCTTGAAGCCATATAACATAATAAAATTAAATTTATTATTTTAAAAATAACTAGCAGTTATTTCTAGGTTTGAAGTAGGTTAATAGATCATGCATAATATGATTATATAATACTTTGATTTTGTAGTTTGATGCAGTAATTAAAAGTGTGAGTCATAGGCTATGTGTTGAGTGTTTTAGTAATGTTTATCTCAGTTCTCTTATTTTCTTATTTAATCTTTCACTTAAAAAATTAGCACTATGTACTTATCATGTACTAGAAAATTGCCAGACACTGCACTAGAGCTGAAAATAAGACAGCTATGGACTGCTGTCTTTTTCCTTACAACCTAGCAGGGAAGACAGTGGTTAAACAAATAATCTTTCAAATGGGTTTAATTGTGCTTGCAATTAGTACTCAGAGGAATTAAAAAGCTTTGGTAAGTGTATGCTGCTGCTGCTGCTGCTGCTAAGTTGCTTCAGTCGTGTCCGACTCTGTGCGACCCCATAGACGGCAGCCCATCAGGTTCCACCGTCCCTGGGATTCTCCAGGCAAGAACACTGGAGTGGGTTGTCATTGGTAAGTGTATGTAGAGAGAGAAAAGCTGGTTTGTACTATAAGGAAAGTCTTCTCTAAGTAAAACAGAGAAATCTGAATCCTAAACCAGCAGTAGTGATACCCAGGAAAGGAGCAAATTAGTGCTACCCAGTTTTCCAGTTCTCAGCCATCAGTCTTTCCAGGTTTCATGGAAGTAGGGAAAAAGGAGGAGAGGATAAACTAAGGTGCGTGCATGCTAAGTCACTTCAATTGTTTTGTGCAACCCTATAGTGAGTAGGTTATAGCCTGTTTACAGTTAGATCCCATATCCCCTTCCATAGAGCAGAAGCATGGAAATTTATAGTGTCTGGAGAAGTGAACACAAAATCTCCATATTGTAAGATACCATGTACAGTTTCAATGATGATCTGGAGGTAGTAAAAGTCTGTACTGAAAAGAATGTAGGTAAATCTAACAAAAACACATTGGATATTGAAACTCTCAGTCCTTTTCTTCAACATGGGTTTGAGAATTCTGCTAACCAGGCTGCTGCAAGCTAAACACTGAGCATGAGAAAGTGTCCTTGGACAATCTGACAAGGCCTAGAGGTAAAACTTAATAATATAATAGTAACTATGGTTTTCCAAAAGGTTCATATCTCAGTCAGATCTCCCTACTGAACCCACATTGGCAAAGTCCCACTCACACTCAGAAATACCACTCACTTTGACTATCCCACCATTATATATGAGTAATCAGCTGAGACTTATTAGACAGCTGAGAAATACTTCATTATGTGAAAAAATAGAGACCAAAATAAATAAATAAAACAGTTTGAAGAAAGAACTATATAGTGAAGATAAAACAATAAAAGCTATGATCAATAATGTGAGAGATTAAAAAATATACAAACAGGGAAGAAGAACAGATTACTATTAAAGAATACTACTAAATATCTACAATACAAAAAATAACTCTGATATTAAAAATAGGAACATAGCAGAAACAAAAAGCTAAAGGATATGGAACATAACTTAGGGTATATAATCCATATGGTAAAACAGAAGTACAAAGTGGGACTATATTCCAGATAGTAGAGCAAAAATAGAAAAATAAGTGATAACATAAGAAAATTAGAAGATAAACCCATGAAGATTAATATTCAGATAATAGTCATCCCAAATAGAAAGAAAAGGAAAAGCAGCAGAAGGAAATCATCAGTGGAAGAATTTAAGAGTTCCCAAAGACAGAGGAACATAAATTTGCCCACTGCAAAATCTACCTATGTCCGTAGAACATCCTATCATGATATTTCAAATGGGTAAAATTTAGAGCCTACAAACTTCCAGAGAGAAATACGAAACGAATACCAAATAGCAAAATCAAAACAATGAAAAAAAAAAAAAAGTACAAATATATAAGCCAGACTCAAAATGAAATTCTCAACAACAACCCTAGAAGCACAGAAGACAATGACACAGTATTTCCAATGTTGAAGGAGCTCTATTTTTAATCTAGAATACTATAGTGCCCCCATTATCAAAGAATTGCTAAAATAGAGCAAAAAATACGCTTGAAATATCTCACCTCCTAGTCACAATTTCTCTGGAGGCTACTGCTCAAATAAAACTAGGGGATGAAGCAACACATAGAAAAGCCTTGAAATAAAACAGGAAACATAAGAGAAAGGTAAAAGGAATCTCTAGGAGAATTTTGAACGGAGATGAAAACCAGGCCTGGAAGCAAACTTAATTATACTGGAGCAGGTCACTAGAAGATTATCCAAGAAGCAGAAACCGAAAGTTATCTCCTATGTGGAACTTTAGACATGGATGACACCGTGCAATGAGTTTGGGATAAATGGAAAAATAAGCAATTAAAAACTAGGTAATTATAGATTCCAGGAATGTGCAATGCTGTACAAGAAATTAAAGCTCCTCTCTGATAGCTTTCGATGAACAATGTCAGATTCATCATCTCTGAGCAAGAAGATTTAGCTTTGGGGATCAGAAAGTGAAAGTGAAGTAGCTCAGACCTGTCTGTCTCTTTGTGACCCCATGGACTGTAACCTACCAGGCTCCTTAGTCCATGGAATTTTCCAGGCAAGAGTACTGTAGTGGGTTGCCATTTCCTTCTCCAGGGGATCTTCCCGACCCAGAGGGACCAGGCTTAATCACTTGAGCTTTAGTGTGGCAGAAGTTTTATTACAGTGAAAAAGAGAGAAAACTTCTGACACAGACATCAGAAAGGGTATGGAGAGTGCCTCCCCTCACTAGTGTTATCAAGGCCTTGAATACTTTACCAGACCCACTCCCTCAGCATACATCTTAAATTAACAAGATTGGAACTAACAATAGAAAGGTCTTACCAGACCCACTCCCATACATGTCCTCAAGCAAGATACATTATTATATAATCATTCAGTTCAGTTCAGTTCACTCAGTCATGTCAGACTCTTTGCAACCCCATGGAGTGCAGCACACCCCTGTCTTTAAGAGCTTGCTCAGAGCTCTTAAAGAGCTTGCTCAAAGCTCTTAAAGAGCTTGCTCAAACTCATGTCCATTGAGTAGGTGATTCCATCCAACCATCTCATCCTCTATCATCCCCTTCCCCTCCTGCCTTCAGTCTTTCCCAGCATCAGGGCCTTTACTAATGAGTCATTTCTTCGCATCAGGTGGCCAAAGTATTGGAGTTTCAGCTTCAGCATCAGTCCTTCCAGTGCATATTCAGGACTGATTTCCTTTAGGATTGATTGGTTTGATCTCCTTTCTATACAAGGACTCTAATGCCACAGTTCAAAAGCATCAATTCTTCAGCACTCAGCTTTGTTTATGGTCCAACTCTCACATCCATATATGACTACTGATAAAACCATAGCTTTGGCTAGATGAACCTTTATCAGCAAAGTAATGTCTGTGCTTTTTAACATGTTGTCTAGGCTGGTCATCAGAGAAGGCAATGGCACCCTACTCCAGTACTCTTGCCTGTAAAGTCCCATGGACGGAGAAGCCTGGTAGGCTGTAGTCCATGAGGTCGCTAAGAGTCAGACACGACTGAGCAACTTCACTTTGACTTTTCACTTTCAGGCATTGGAGAGACAATGGCAACCTACTCCAGTATTCTTGCCTGGAGAATCCCAGGGACGGCGGAGCCTGGTGGGCTGCCATCTGTGGGGTCGCACAGAGTTGGACATGACTGAAGCGACTTAGCAGCAGCCACAGCTAGGCTGGTCATAGCTTTTCTTCCAAGGAGCAAGCATCTTTTAATTTCATGAATGTAGCCACTATCTGCAGTGATTTCAAATCCATTCACTTTCTCCCACCTATGCCATCAGTATCCTAGCCAAGTCACCAGGGTCTCTTGACTGTATTATTTCACTGGACATCTGGTTTTTAATTTATATTTTTATCAAAGTTATATGTGCATATATGAATGCTGCATGAATTAAACATTCAAATAGTATAAGAGTTGCAATATACCCACATCACACACCCAGGGTATCCTGGCATCTTCTCCATATTTCTCATCTCCAACTATTTTCAATTCTATTAGTTATTCTTTGAGCATTTATCTCTAGACCTCTACAAAATAAGTATTGTTATTTATTGATTCAAAGTTGAGAGAGTTACTTCTAAGGTAGGTTGCTAAGAAGTCTGGGCTCCTCAAAGAGGAGAAAGGGTTCTGGGGCTCTCGAGGAGGAGAAAGCAACAAACTTTTTTTCCCCCTATATTCCTTTGTCTTAGTCACATAAGATGCTTTTTCTTAAACTCTGAGTTGTTATGACAACAATCTTTAAGACTGGCTTCCTTTAAGCCAAGAGTTAATGGTTCAAGGATATGTTTTTCCTTAAACTCTGCACTAATGATTATATGAAGGTCAAGAAGCAGCAGTTAGACCTGGATATGGAGCAACAGACTGGTTCAAAATTGGGAAAGGAGTATATCAAAGCTCTATATTGTCACTCTGCTTATTTAACTTACAAGCAGAGTACAGCATACAAAATGCCAGGCTGGATGAAACACAAGCTGGAATCAAGATTACTGGGAGAAACATCAACAACCTCAGATATGCAGATGACACTACCCTTATGGCAGAAAGCAAAGAGGAACTAAAGAGCCTCCTGATGAAAGTGAAAGAGGAGAGTGAAAAAGTTGGCTTAAAACTCAATATTCCAGGGGCGGTCCTAAGGTGGCGGAGGAATAGGAAGGGAAGACCACTTTCTCCCTCACAAATTCCTCAAAAGATCATTTAAACATGGAGCAAACTCCACAAAACAACCTCTGAATGCAGGCAGAGGACATCAGGCAACCAGAAAAGCAGATCATTGTCTTCAAAAACAGGTAGGAAAAAATATAAAAGACGAGAAAAGAGACAAAGGAGGTGGGGAGGGAGCTCCGTCCTGGGAAGGGAAGCCCGTCCTGGGAAGGGAATTCTAAGAAGAGAGGTTTCCAAACACAAGGAAACACTCTACCTGCCGAGTCTAAGGCGAGCCTTGGAAACACAGAGGGCAACATAACAGGAAGGAAAAACGAATAAATAATTAAAACCAACAGATTACAAGCCCAACAGTAACTCCCCCAGCGGAAAAGCCGCGCAGACGCCTGCAACCGCCGCTAGCAAGTGGGGGCAGGGCAGGGAAGCGCGGGAGACGCGGGCTGCCGTGCTCGGTAAGAAGAGGGCAGAAACGCCCCACGCGTAACCAGAGCGATCGAACTTAGGCGAGCAAACCAGACTGGGGGATAGCTACCACGCGAAAAGCTGGAACATAAGACCCCGCCAGAACCGCGCACAGAACAAAGGACGGAACGGAAATAGCCGGCTGCAGACCATCCCCCGCCGGGGACAGGCAGCCAGAGCTGTAAGGGCTGGAAAGGGGCAATCGCAGCCCCGGAGAGACCACCTAAAAAGCGGCAGGCAGGCTTCTTTGCTGAGACTTCAGGGGATGCAGGACAGTCACCATCCGCCTCACAAGGAGCGCCAGCAGTACACCCAGAAAACTGAGCAGTAGAAACAGAGAAGGGGACAAGTCCCGGCGACCGCGCTCGCCAAGCTCCCGAGCTGCTCGGACCCGGGAGCGGCGCAGAGCGCAGTCCCAAACAATTTTGTGCCTCTGAGGGTTACCTGGGCGCCAAAACCGAGCGGCTTGGACCGGGGAGGTGCGCGAAGCCTGGGGCCGGCCTCGGATGGTTCCTGGCTGAGCTCCGTGGAGCCGGAGCGGTTTGTGCGTCGTGGGGGGAGACAGGTCCAGCGGGGTTGAGACGCTGTGTGCCCACGACAGTGCTATTTGTTTGCAGCATCGCCCCCTCCCCACAGCGCGACTGAACTAGTGAGCCTAAAAAAAAAAAAGTGTCCACCACCGCCCCCATGTGTCAGGACGGAATTCAGACCCTGAAGAGACCAGCAAACAGAAGTTAAACAGAGGGAAACGCCTTGGAAGTGACCAACACGGCCCACAACATCAGAGAAGGGCCAGATATATCTTCACAATTTTTACAATCATTCCTTTCTTTTTTTTTTTTTGCTTTTTTTTTCTCAAACTTTTTTTTTTTTAACGGTTAAGTCTTCTATTTCTCTACTTTATATTTCTATAACTATTACTTTTCAAAAAAAAAAAAAAAGACTCTACTTTTTTAAAGCAAACACCATATATAGTCTTCGCGTGGTTGTTGTTGGTATTTCTTTTTTAATCTTGGGTTTTTTTTTTTTTTCTTATATATATTTTTTTCCTTATTTCTTTTTCTTAATATTATTATTATTTTTTATCTTTTTTCTTTTTTTCTTTCTTCCTTCTGCTTCGTCTCTTTAACATTGTATTTTTGAAAATCTAACCTCTACTCTAGGTTTTTAATCTTTGCTTTTCGGTTTTTGTTGTCAATCTTGTACATTTCATAACCCAATCTTACCTGACAGTGAGATTACTGGCTTGGCCACTCTCTCCTCCTTTTGGACTCTCCTTTTTCTCCACCAGGTGGCCTCTGTCTCTCCCTCCCCTCCCCCCATCTCTTCTATATCCAACTCTGTGATTCTCTGTGTGTTCTAGATGGTGGAGAACACCTAAGGAACTGATTACTGGCTGGACCTGTCTCTCTCCTTTTCATTCCTCTCTCTTACCCTCCTGGCCACCTCTGTCTACTTCCTCTCTCTCCTCTTCCCTGTATAACTCCGTGAATACCTCTGAGAGGTCCAGACTATGGAGCGCACATAAGGAAGTGACTATTGACTAGCTTGCTCTCTCCTTTTTTGATCTCACCGCATCTCATTCCAGTCACCTCTAACTACCCCCTCCCTCTTCTCTTCTCCATGTAACCCAGTGAACCTCTCTGGGTGCCCCTCAATGTGGAGAAACCTTTCATCTTTAGCCTAGATGCGTGCTGTATAGATGGAGAAGTCTAGAGACCACCGTAAAAATAAAACCGAAAACCAGAAGCAGGAGGCTTAAGTCCAAAGCTTGAGAACATCAGAGAACTCCTGAATTCAGGGAACATTAAGCAATAGGAGCTCATCAAATGCCTCCAAACCTACACTGAAACAAAGCTCCACCCAAGGGCCAACAAGTTCCAGAGCAAGACATATCACACAAATTCTCCAGCAACACAGGAACACACCCCTGAGCTTCAATATACAGGCAGTTCAAAGTTACTCCAAAACTTTAGACGTCTCATAACCCATTACTGGTCACTCTACTGCACTCCAGAGAGAAGAAACCCAGCTCCACCCACCAGACCTCCAACACAAGCCTCCCTAACCAGGAAACCTTGACAAGCCACCGATACAACCCCACCCACAGTGAGGAAGCTCCACAATAAAGAGAACTCCACAAATTACCAGAATATAAAAAGGCCATTCCAAACACAGCAATATAACCAAGATGAAGAGACAGAGGAATACCCAACAGGTAAAGGAGCAGGAGAAATGCCCACCAAACCAGACAAAAGAGGAAGAGATAGGGAATCTACCTGAGAAAGAATTCCAAATATTGATAGTGAAAATGATCCAAAATCTTGAAGTCAAAATGGAATCACAGATAAATACCCTAGAGACAAGGATTGAGAAGATGCAAGAAAGGTTCAACAAGGACCTAGAAGAAATAAAAAAGAGTCAATATACAATGGATAATGCAATAAATGAGATCAGAAACACTCTGGAGGCAACAAATAATAGAATAACGGAGGCAGAAGATAGGATTAGTGAAATAGAAGATAGAATGGTAGAAATAAATGAATCAGAGAGGAAAAAAGAAAAACGAATTAAAAGAAATGAGGACAATCTCAGAGACCTCCAGGACAATATGAAACGCTCCAACATTCGAATTATAGGAGTCCCAGAAGAAGAAGACAAAAAGAAAGACCATGAGAAAATCCTTGAGGAGATAATAGTTGAAAACTTCCCTAAAATGGGGAAGGAAATAATCACCCAAGTCCAAGAAACCCAGAGAGTCCCAAATAGGATAAACCCAAGGCGAAACACCCCAAGACACATATTAATCAAATTAACAAAGATCAAACACAAAGAACAACTATTAAAAGCAGCAAGGGAAAAACAACAAATAACACACAAGGGGATTCCCATAAGGATAACAGCTGATCTCTCAATAGAAACTCTTCAGGCCAGGAGGGAATGGCAAGACATACTTAAAGTGATGAAAGAAAATAACCTACAGCCCAGATTACTATACCCAGCAAGGATCTCATTCAAATACGAAGGAGAAATCAAAAGCTTTACAGACAAGCAAAAGCTGAGAGAATTCAGCACCACCAAACCAGCTCTCCAACAAATTCTAAAGGATATTCTCTAGACAGGAAACACAAAAAGGGAGTATAAACCCGAACCCAAAATAATAAAACAAATGGCAATGGGATCATACTTATCAATAATTACCTTAAACGTAAATGGATTGAATGCCCCAACCAAAAGGCAAAGACTGGCCGATTGGATACAAAAACAAGAACCCTCTATATGCTGCTTACAAGAGACCCACCTCAGAACAAGGGACACATACAGACTGAAAGTGAAGGGTTGGAAAAAGATATTCCATGCAAATAGAGACCAAAAGAAAGCAGGAGTGGCAATACTCATATCCGATAAAATAGACTTTAAAACAAAGGCTGTGAAAAGAGACAAAGAAGGCCACTACATAATGATCAAAGGATCAATCCAAGAAGAAGATATAACAATTATAAATATATATGCACCCAATATAGGAGCACCGCAATATGTAGGACAAATGCTAACAAGTATGAAAGGGGAAATTAACAACAACACAATAATAGTGGGAGACTTTAATACCCCACTCACACATATGGACAGATCAACTAAACAGAAAATTAACAAAGAAACACAAACTTTAAATGATACATTAGACGAGTTAGACCTAATTGATATCTATAGGACATTTCACCCCAAAACAATGAATTTCACCTTTTTCTCAAGTGCTCATGGAACCTTCTCGAGGATAGATCACATCCTGGGCCATAAATATAACCTTGATAAATTCAAAAAAATCGAAATCATTCCAAGCATCTTTTCTGACCATAATGCACTAAGATTAGATCTCAATTACAGGAGGAAACCTATTAAAAATTCCAACATATGGAGGCTGAACAACACGCTTCTGAATAACCAACAAATCACAGAAGAAATCAAAAAAGAAATCAAAATATGCATAGAAACTAATGAAAATGAAAACACAACAACCCAAAACCTGTGGGACACTATAAAAGCAGTGCTAAGAGGAAAGTTCATAGCAATACAGGCATACCTCAAGAAACAAGAAAAAAGTCAAATAAATAACCTAACTCTACACCTAAAGCAACTAGAAAAGGAAGAATTAGAGAACCCCAGAGTTAGCAGAAGGAAAGAAATCTTAAAAATTAGAGCAGAAATAAATGCAAAAGAAACAAAAGAGACCATAGCAAAAATCAACAAAGCCAAAAGCTGGTTCTTTGAAAGGATAAATAAAATTGACAGACCATTAGCCAGACTCATCAAGAAGCAAAGAGAGAAAAATCAAATCAATAAAATTAGAAATGAAAATGGAGAGATCACAACAGACAACACAGAAATACAAAGGATCATAAGAGACTACTATCAGCAATTATATGCCAATAAAATGGACAACCTGGAAGAAATGGACAAATTCTTAGAAAAATACAATTTTCCAAAACTAAACCAGGAAGAAATAGACAATCTTGACAGACCCATCACAAGCACGGAAATTGAAACTGTAATCAGAAATCTTCCAGCAAACAAAAGCCCAGGTCCAGACGGCTTCACAGCTGAATTCTACCAAAAATTTCGAGAGAGTTAACACCTATCCTACTCAAACTCTTCCAGAAAATTGCAGAGGAAGGGAAACTTCCAAACTCATTCTATGAGGCCACCATCACCCTAATACCAAAACCTGACAAAGATACTACAAAAAAGGAAAACTACAGGCCAATATCACTGATGAACATAGATGCAAAAATCCTCAACAAAATTCTAGCAATCAGAATCCAACAACACATTAAAAAGATCGTACACCATGACCAAGTGGGCTTTATCCCAGGGATGCAAGGATTCTTCAACATCCGCAAATCAATCAATGTAATTCACCACATTAACAAATTGAAAAATAAAAACCATATGATTATCTCAATAGATGCAGAGAAGGCCTTTGACAAAATTCAACATCCATTTATGATAAAAACTCTCCAGAAAGCAGGAATAGAAGGAACATACCTCAATATAATAAAAGCTATATATGACAAACCCACAGCAAACATTATCCTCAATGGTGAAAAATTGAAAGCATTTCCCCTAAAGTCAGGAACAAGACAAGGGTGCCCACTTTCACCACTACTATTCAACATAGTTCTGGAAGTTTTAGCCACAGCAATCAGAGCAGAAAAAGAAATAAAAGGAATCCAAATTGGAAAAGAAGAAGTAAAACTCTCACTGTTTGCAGATGACATGATCCTCTACATAGAAAACACTAAAGACTCTACCAGAAAACTACTAGAGCTAATTAATGAATATAGTAAAGTTGCAGGATATAAAATCAACACACAGAAATCCCTTGCATTCCTATACACTAATAATGAGAAAGTACAAGAAGAAATTAAGGAAACAATTCCATTCACCATTGCAACCAAAAGAATAAAATACTTAGGAATATATCTACCTAAAGAAACTAAAGACCTATATACAGAAAACTATAAAACACTGATGAAAGAAATCAAAGAGGACACTAATAGATGGAGAAATATACCATGCTCATGGATCGGAAGAATCAATATAGTGAAAATGAGTATATTACCCAAAGCAATTTACAAATTCAATGCAATCCCTATCAAGATACCGGCGATATTTTTCACAGAACTACAACAAATAATTTCAAGATTTGTATGGAAATACAAAAAACCACGAATAGCCAAAGCAATCTTGAGAAAGAAGAATGGAACTGGAGGAATCAATTTGCCTGACTTCAGGCTCTACTACAAAGCCACAGTCATCAAGACAGTATGGTATTGGCACAAAGACAGACATATAGATCAATGGAACAAAATAGAAAGCCCAGAGATAAATCCACATACATATGGACACCTTATCTTTGATAAAGGAGGCAAGAATATACAATGGAGTAAAGACAATCTCTTTAACAAGTGGTGCTGGGAAAACTGGTCAACCACTTGTAAAAGAATGAAACTAGATCACTTTCTAACACCACACGCAAAGATAAACTCAAAATGGATTAAAGATCTAAATGTAAGACCAGAAACTATAAAACTCTTAGAGGAGAACATAGGCAAAACACTCTCCGACATAAACCACAGCAGGATCCTCTATGATCCACCTCCCAGAATTCTGGAAATAAAAGCAAAAATAAACAAATGGGATCTAATTAAAATTAAAAGCTTCTGCACAACAAAGGAAAACATAAACAAAGTGAAAAGACAGCCTTCCGAATGGGAGAAAATAATAGCAAATGAAGCAACTGACAAACAACTAATCTCAAAAATATACAAGCAACTCCTGCAGCTTAATTCCAGAAAAATAAACGACCCAATCAAAAAATGGGCCAAAGAACTAAATAGACATTTCTCCAAAGAAGACATACGGATGGCTAACAAACACATGAAAAGATGCTCAACATCACTCATTATTAGAGAAATGCAACTCAAAACCACAATGAGGTACCACTTCACACCAGTCAGAATGTCTGCAATCCAAAAATCTGCAAGCAATAAATGCTGGAGAGGGTGTGGAGAGAAGGGAACCCTCCTACACTGTTGGTGGGAATGCAAACTAGTACAGCCACTATGGAGAACAGTGTGGAGATTCCTTAAAAAATTGCAAATAGAAATGCCTTATGACCCAGCAATCCCATTGTTGGGCATACACACAGAGGAAACCAGAATTGAAAGAGACACATGTACCCCAATGTTCATTGCAGCACTGTTTATAATAGCCAGGACATGGAAACAACCTAGATGTCCATCAGTAGATGAATGGATAAGAAAGCAGTGGTACATATACACAATGGAGTATTACTCAGCCATTAAAAAGAATACATTTGAATCAGTTCTGATGAGATGGATGAAACTGGAGCCGATTATACAGAGTGAAGTGAGCCAGAAAGAAAAACACCAATACAGTATACTAACACATATATATGGAATTTAGGAAGATGGCAATGATGACCCTGTATGCAGGACAGCAAAAAAGACACAGATGTGTATAGCGGACTTTTGGACTCAGAGGGAGAGGGAGAGGGTGTGATGATTTGGGAGAATGGCATTGAAACATGTATAATATCATGTAAGAATCGAAATGCCAGTCTATGTCTGATGCAGGATATGACACGCTTGGGGCTGACGCGCGGGGATGACCCAGAGAGATGTTGTGGGGAGGGGGGTGGGAGGGGGGTTCATGTTTGGGAATGCATGTACACCTGTGGTGGATTCATGTCAATCTATGCCAAAACCAATACAGAATTGTAAAGTAAAAATTAAAAATAAATAAATTAATTAATTAAAACAAACAAACAAACAAAAAAACTCAATATTCCAAAAAAAAAAAAAAAAAAAGTCATGCCATCACTTCATGGCAAATAGATGGGGAAACACTGGGAACAGTGACAGACTTTATTTATTTTCTAGGTCTCCCAAATCACTGAAGATGGTGATTGCAACCATGAAATTAAAAGACACTTGCTCCTTGGAAGCAAAGTTATGACCAACCTAGACCTTGATGCTGGGAAAGATTGAATGTGGGAGGAGAGGGGGATGACAGAGGATGAGATGGCTAGATGGCATCACTGACTCAATGGACATGAGCTTGAGCAAGCTCTGGGAATTGCTGATGGACAGAGAAGCCTGGCGTGCTGCAGTCCATGGGGTTGCAAAGACACAGACATGACTGAGCAACTGAACTGAATTGATACGAATGATGAGGAATATTGAATCATCAATTTATACTTTTAGGTTTCTCCTTGAGCAACAGTGTGATAAACATCACCAGAGGAAAAGAAAAATAATCAAAAGTCTACAAGTTCTCTTTCATAATTACTTAGAGAGATTTGACTTGGATATATTGAGTAATGACTCAGTGTAAGGGTCTGGAGCTCAAAGAAAAATCTAAGCTTGACACATTACTGGGAGTACTGGTCTGGTGTGACTCATTAATTAGTCTTTCAGCATCTGGGATGGTACATATGTAGAACCAATTACCAGGAAATGTAGCAAATAAAGAACAGTCTTTCTATTAGCTGTTTATGAACACAGATGGTCTCCCTTCTTCTTCTCCCTGCCCTCAGATTCCAGCTGATCTTTCTAAACCTCTGGCCTCTTCTCTAAGGTCCAGTTCTTTATGTTCCTCAAGGTCATAAAAATGGTGTATCTCAGTCACATCCTAATGGTATGCTCTTACTGTCTTCTCCAAAAGAGGATGTTTAGTTCTGTTTCTTCAACCTGATAAGTTATAAGTTCAAAAAAAAACTCTCTTGACTCTTTTATTCAGTTTTATGATGCTGTCCTCCCATCAAAATGCTTGTGGGATGAGACGGTGTGGAGTATCCTTCCCTGCTAAAGTGACATTGAAGGCTGCAAGTTAACCTGGAATAAGAATTTACTGTGAGAACAGAAGAAAGTATAAAAAGGAGTCCTGAGAAATTTCAACACTTAAATGTTGAGAAGAGAAGCAGAAAAATTGTGAAATAGTGGCCAAAGAAAGAGGAGAGCAAAGCCAGGAAAATTTAGTGTCCTTGAAGTCAAGATAAGAAAGAGTTTCTATGAAGAAGAAATCAACTACATGGAAAGTTAATGGAAAGTTGTTTTTATTTTTTTTAAACTTTTTAAAATATAAATTTATTTATTTTAATTGGATGCTAGTTACTTTATATTATTGTATTGGTTTTGCCATACATCAACATGAATCCTCCATGGGTATACACATGTTCCCCATCCTGAACCCCTCTCCCACCTCCCTCCTCGTACCATCCCTCTGGGTCATCCCAGTGCACCAGCCCCAATCATCCTGGGAAGTTGTTTTTAAAGTGAATCACTAAGAAGATCCATTAGATTGGACAAAATTGTGATTTTCTAATATAAATTCATTGGAGTGATAGAAGCCTCAGTGATATTTAAAGAATTGTTTAGATGGAAGCTCTGACTTCTCACTTTCTCTTTAGATATTTTAAAGTCTTGAATAGTAATTTGTCAATGCTTAGTATATCCAGGGATCATGGTGAGTGTTTGGTTAAAATAAGAAGTGGTAGTAACCCTTTCATTTGAGTTTTTCCCCTTTGGAAATTGATTCACATAGCTTATACTATGATTTCATTTTAAATATACACACATTCACATACGGAACCACATATGGATAATAACTGAAATGTTTGTAATAGAAACAGAAAAAAAATTGCTTTTTCTTATATTTAACCAAATAAGTTTGCTTTGTTTACATTTTTCTAGAGAAATGTACACTTTAATGTGTGGTACTGATTATAACACTGTAAGTACAAATTTAATTGGAGAATTATACAGAAGTATATTTTGGTATAATAAAAAAATCAAACATTGTTTAACTTGCAATATCTTACTGTTTATTAAGCTTCTACTTTATGTAAGACTCTTGCAATTATGTAGCTGTATTTGTATATTAATCTTTTTAATACAAAATAAAATTGATGAATAGGATTAGAAATTAAGTGTATTAATTTTGAATTTAGAAAGGCCATTGCATAAGAGTTTGATTTGTAGGCCAACAATTGCAGGACCCACACCTATTAGGGTCTGGAAGCATTCAGGTCACGTTGCTTCCAGCATCATTTGATATCCTTCTATTTGAATAGTCTTGGCTTATGTTAAAAGTCTTTAGTCTTTCTCTGTGTACATTAGAGGAGTGCTTAGCAACCTTGTGGTTGTGATACTTTCTAAACTCTTGGGTCACTTTCAGTGAATATCAATTCAATCAACATTGGTCTTGAAAAGACTGATTTACTGCTTTGAATTTAGAACAAGACCAACACATCCCTTCCTGGTCTCAGGGAAGGCGCCTCAATCCCTACTCTGTCTTTTCTTTGCTGTATTTCCTCCTGCAATGTCTATTAGAATTCTGTAGCAAAGGTAGACAATCCCGAAGTGTTATCCTTGTAAATTGTATCCTTCTCAATGGTCTGAAAGGACCTGCCATCCTGTTCTACTTACATAATCCCCAGAGATGTTTTTTACCCATCCTTTTAGCTGTTTCAGAGGGTTAAAGGAGCTAAACTTTTATTCAGTGTCCCTAACTTGACTGCTGCTAAATCAGGCTTTATCACTATAGCATATAACAAACAATAAAACCTTGGAAAAAGGAGAGAGGCATGGCCAAAATTTTATTTGACTCAGTAAAAAATTGGAGAGCTGATAATTTTTTGCTTACAGCATAGTTGGAAGGAGAAAAAGTTATAACAGGGTTGTAATTTAGACCAGCTAAAACTATTGCCCAGAAGCTTCTAGATCTTTGTTTAAACCCATGCTAAGGGTAAGGACATTACTTTGCCAACAAAGGTCCATCTGGTTAAAGCTATGGTTTTCCCAGTAGTCATGTATGGATGTGAGAGTTGGACTGTGAAGAAAGCTGAGCGCCGAAGAAGTGATGCTTTTGAACTGTGGTGTTAGAGAAGACTCTTGAGAGTCCCATGGACTGCAAGGAGATCCAACCAGTCCATTCTAAAGAAGATCAGTCCTGGGTGTTCTTTGGAAGTGCTGATGCTAAGGCTGAAACTCCAGTACTTTGGCCACCTCATGCGAAGAGCTGACTCATTGGAAAAGACTCTGATGCTGGGAGGGATTGGGGACAGGAAGAAAAGGGGATGACAGAGGATGAGATGGCTGGATGGCATCACTGACTTGAGGGACGTGAGTCTGAGTGAACTCCGCAAGCTGGTGATGGACAGGGAGGCCTGGCGTGCTGCAATTCATGGGGTCACAAAGAGTCGGACACAACTGAGCGACTGAACTGAACTGAAGGGGTAAAGTTGGTAGTAGAGTAGAGGCAGCAGCAATGTGATAATGAAAGGCCAGATTTGCCATGGCCTTTGTGTGACCTTGGAGAACTCTTCTCTCTCGTCTGAGATTTCCTAATCAATAAAATGTGAAGGTTCTTCCAATTGGCTGCAGGGTAGCTATTCTGCTATTATATTCAAATTCATTACCCTCTAGAATGTGCCTTAGTGGAGAGCTCTGAATATCTGGTTGGTGAGGATATTACTTATAATAATTTCAGTGACTAATTAATGCAGACCTAAAGAACAGATTTTCAAAACAACTCTCCCTGGTGCTTCAATACAGCAATACTTCTTTATTGTATGTTTTTATAAATATGCCCCATGATGCAATGATTCTTTTATTTTTACCTCCTAGAATATAACGGCTTCAATTACTTGCCACATATCTAATCTTTTTAAAAGGTAAAGGATATTTACTTCCCTCCCCCAAATGTCATTTTACTTTTCTCTCAAATATAATTGTATTTTAATAGTCAAGAGTAAATAAAAATATTTTAAAATGGTAAGGTTTTAGGATTAAAAAGTGTATATTACCAGAATTTTAGGATTAAACAGCTAACAAATAATTAGGTTAAAAATTTTTAAGTTGTGTCAAGTATTCATTGAGGCAAGGAAAATTCTTTCCACGAAATCCTAAAATGAATAAACTTCTCATTTGTAATACACTAATGCTATAGAGTCAGACAGGACTTAGCGACTAAACAACAACATTGCTATGTAAGACAGTGTTTTATATAACGAATCTTCCCAAATAATGATGCAGTAAAAATATGTGTAATGTGATTTTAAAAAATCAGAATTAACAAAATGCATGGAGTTGGTTCATGAAGTCCATTCAGAGGTGTATGCTGTCAGCCTGCTCATTAGTGCCACATTCTTTCCTTGGGTTCTTTGAAAGATGATGGGTTGTAATACTGCAAAATATTAACAACATTCTTGCTGAAAAGCTGTTGTCTTGAGAGCTTTCCTGCTGTGTTGTTAATAACAGTAAGACCTTAAATGGAGCTATTACCTCTACTCTATAAATCACAACTGTTTTTAATCAAAAAACATTAAAATGAGCTAGTTGCCTCTGAGAGATTATTCCAGTTAAAAGGGATTTTAAGCTGACCTTAAGCAGTCGACCTGGAGTAGACACATGTATTGCTTTTGGGGAGGAGGCAAAGATTTCCTTCATATATTGAAGGATTTCCATTAGCAAAGGTAAAAGACAATGATTCTACATATATTACAGAAGGAGGAAAATACACAATCTCCATCAATACATAGTTCTCATCACTGAATTTCTGCTATGGGTTTACAATGTTCCATTCTGCTACCCAGAATCCTGGAAGGCAGAAGAAAAGAGTTCTGGAGAGGGAGATATTGTTATTTATTTATCAACTCTAGCTTAGAAGATTTTAAGTCCTTTTCAATTATTACCTGACATTTTTTTAATCTCAAAATATTTCACAAACCCTCATATGATAGTAAATTTGAATGGATAGCCATTCCCTTCTCCAGGGGATCTTTCCAACCCAGGGATTGAACCCAGGTCTCCTTCATTGTAGGCAGATTCTTTACCATCTGAGCCACTATGGAAGCCTGCCAATTTTATACTTAGTGTCCATTAATTATAAAACACAAAGAGCCAAAATCTATAATAAATTCAGAAACCCTTAAAAAGCTATTTTAAACAAAAAATTGTAAGTATAAGTGAGTTGCATACGTGTGAGATCAAGCTTATTCCATCTCTAGGAAATTCCTGAGGCATTTATGGATTTGCACATATTGAGGAGGTACAACACTCAGATGCTCTAAGTTAGTATTTCTCTCAGTGGTTCTCTTCAGATTTTCCATTAAGTCAGTCAGTCTGACTTTTTGGGACCCCGTGGACTGCAGCACGCCAGGCTTACCTGTCCATCACCAACTCCTGGAGCTTGCTCAAACTCATGTCTGTCAATTGGCAATGCCATCCAACCATCTCATCCTCTGTTGTCTCCTCCTTCCTTCAATCTTTCCCAGCATCAAGGTCTTTTCCAAGGAGTCAGTTACTCGCATCAGATGGCCAAAGTATCGGAGAGTCAGCGTCAGCGTCAGTCCTTCCAGTGAATATTCACAACTGATTTCCTTTATGATTGACTGGTTTGATCCCCTAGCAATCCAATGGACTCTCAAGAGTCTTCTCCAACACCACAGTTCAAAAGCTTCAATTCTTTGCCATTCAGCTTTCTTTATAGTCCAACTCTCACATCCATACATGACTACTGGAAAAACCATAGCTTTGACTAGATGAACCTTTGTTGGCAAAGTAATGTCTCTGCTTTTTAATATGCCATCTAGGTTGGTCATAGCTTTTCTTCCAAGGAGCAAGTGTTTTTTAATTTCATGGCTGTAGTTACCATCTGCAGTGATTTTGGAGCCCCAGAATAAAGTCTCTCATTGTTTCCGTTGTTTCCCCATCTATTTGCCATGAAGTGATGGGACCAAATGCCATGATCTTCATTTTTTGAATGTTGACTTTTAAGCCAACTTTTAACTATCCTCTTTCACTTTCATCAAGAGGCTTTTTAGTTCCTCTTCACTTTCTGCCATAAGGGTGGTGTTTTCTGCATATCTGCAGTTGTTGATAATTCTCTAAGCAATCTTGATTACAGCTTGTGCTTCATCCAGCCAGGCATTTTGCCTGATATGCTCTGCATATAAGTTAAAAAAACAGGGTGACAATATGCAGCCTTGACATACCCCTTTCCCAATTTGGAACCAATCTGTTGTTCCATGTCTGGTTCTAACTGCTACTTCTTGTCTTGCATACAGATTTCTCAAGAGGAAGGTAAGTTGGTCTGGTGTTCCCATCTCTTGAAAAATTTTCCACAGTTTGTTGTTATCTACACAGTCAAAGGCTTTGTCAAAATGAATAAAGCAGAAGTTTTTCTGGAATTCTCTTGCTTGTTTTCTATGATCCAAAGGATGTTGGCAATTTGATCTCTGGTTTCTTTGCCTTTTCTAAATCCAGCTTGAACATCTGGAAGTTCTCAGTTAATGTACTGTTGAAAGGCTGGCTTGGAGAATTTTGAGCATTATTTTACTAGCCTGTGAGATGAATGCAATTGTTTGAAAGTTCTTTGGCATTGCCCTTCTTTGGGACTGGAATGAAAACTGACCTTTTCCAGTCCTGTGGCCACTGCTGAGTTTTCCAAATTTGCTGGCGTATTGAGTGTAGCACTTTAACAGCATCATCTTTTTGGATTTGAAACAGCTCAACTGGAACTCTATCACCTGCACTAGCTTTGTTCATAGTGATGCTTCCTAAGGCCCACTTGATTTCGCATTCTGGGATATTTGGCTCTAGGTGAGTGATAACACTATCATGATTATCTGGATCATGAAGATCTTTTTTGTATAGTTCTTCTCTGTATTCTTGCTACTTCTTAATATCTTCTGCTTCTATTGGGTCCATACCATTTCTGTCCTTTATTGTGCCCATCTTTGCATGAGATGGTCCCTTGATATATCTAAGATTTTTGAAGAGATCTCTAGTCTTTCCCATTCTATTGCTTTCCTGTATTTCTCTGCATTGATCATTGAGGAAGGCTTTCTTAGCTCTCCTTGCTATTCTTTGAAGCTCTGCATGCAAATGGCCAAATCTTTCCTTTTCTTCTTTGCCTTTCACTTCTCTTCTTTTCTCAGCTATGTGTAAGGCCTCCTCATTCGGCCATTTTGCCTTTTTATGTTTCTTATTCTTGAGGATGGTCTTGATCAATGCCTCATGTACAATGTCACCTCCATCTCTAGTTCATCAGGCATTCTGTCTATCAGATCTAATCACTTAAATCTGTTTGTCACATCCACTGTATAATTGTAAGGAATTTGATTTAGGTCATACCTGAATGGTCTAGTGGTTTTCCCTACTTTCTTCAATTTAAGTCTGAATTTTGCAATAAAGAGTTCATGATTTGAGCCACAATCAGTTCCCGGTCTTGTTTTTGCTGACTGTATAGAGCTTCTCCATCTTAGGCTGCAGAGAATAGAATCAGTCTGATTATGGTGTTGACCATTGGGTGATGTTCACATGTAGTCTTCTCTTGTGTTGTTGGAAGAGGGTATTTGCTATGATCATTGTGTTCTCTTGGCAAGACTCTGTTAGCTTTTTCCCTGCTTCATTTTCTACACCAAGACCAAATTTGCCTGTTACTGCAGGTATCTTTTGACTTCTTACTTTTGCATTCCAGTCCCCTGTGATGAAAAGGACATCTTTTTGGGTGTTAGTTCTATAAGGTCTTGTAGATCTTCTTAGAACCATTCAACGTGTGCTTCTTGAGCATTTTTGGTTGGGGCATAGACTTGGATTACTGTGATACTTAATGGCTTGCCTTGGAAACGAACAAAGATCAATCATTGTTGAGATTGCATTCAAGTACTGCATTTCAGCCTCTTCTGTTGAGTATGAGGGCTACTCCGTTTCTTCTGAGGGATGTGGTTCTCTTTCTGCACTGCAGTAGACTCAGTGACTGAGATTCCTGTTTGCTATATGCCACAGAATATTAGACGTGTCAAATAGTGCTTTAGTTGTTTTAGGTGAGTCATTCTAAAAGCAATTAATGGTTTAGTCAAGAATAAATACAGCTGTTTAAAGACTTCACCAATATTACGGGTTAGGCACAATTCCTGGTTCAGTAGCTATTTCTAGTCTACCACTTTTCTCTGACTTCAAGAAACATTGAATGTGGTAGCATGTAAAATCGAGGCATTTTATAGCTACTCTTGAATCTGCTTTAATTTGTTAAATTAATCATACATTTTTTTCCTTTTCTATCTTTGAAAAGTGACTCAGTATCTTTCTTACAACTAGCTATGTTCTATTTGAAAATGACCAATAGAAAATAGGGCTTCTCTGGTTGCTCAGTGGTCAAGAATCTGCCTGCCAATGCGGAAGATGCAGATTCAATCCCTGGTGGGGGCGGGGGGCGGGGGGCGGGGGAAATCCCCTGGAGAAGAAAATGGCAACCTACTCCAGTATTCTTGCCTGGGAAATCCCATGAACAGACGAGACTGGCAGGCTGCAGTCATGGGGTCACCAAAAAGTTGAATAAGACTTAGCCACTAAACAACAACAACTGACAATCAGTTTCCTTTTGATAGCCAAATGTTCAGAGCCATGGGGTCAGGGACAGGTTACATCAAAAGGTCCTTGTTCAAAGTCAGTGAAACTGATGAAATTCTGCTAAACAAAATGTAGGTGTGACTCTCCTGACTGCAAGTTCTAATACTCAGCTAAGTTTTAAAAGATTTAGTTATATCTGATTGACCTCAGTCAAAAGTGCTGGTGTGATTGCAAAGATGTGCTAATTGATCAGCCATTGCTCAGAAGGCCTTTAGGATAAGACACGACGTATGCTCATGTAACATCAGTTCAACTCTCAGCATGTTGCCCTAATTACATGCTTCGGTGTGTGTGCTTCATGACAAGTGGAATGAATGCCAGAAATGCCTTAGAGAATACAAGGCTACTGTTCTTTCCTGGATCCTAAAGATTTCATCCTTTTCAGAAGATGGTCTCATGAACTGAAGCACTATTTCCTATCTTCTGATAGTCTTTATTTTCTGAAAATTTATATTACTTTTTAAAAAGACATATTTCTTTGAGATATTTGATTTTATTTGCCTGTTTTATTGTTGGGGCCAGGGATACTAAGTTGACAGGCAATTGGATAACATCACTTCCTCCATGGCACCAGTAATGAAGAGGCTATAAGAGAAAAAGAGGAAACATAAATGGTGAGATGAACGAAATCATTGATAACCCTGGCACCTCCTCAGTTACCAGTGTTTTCTGCTCAACATATTATGTTGCAAATCTCATTAGGCACAGAAATTCAATTTTTCTGAGCCTTGACATCTTCCTTTTCTTTCAAACATTATTTTTAAGTAAAGAATATGAGAGTTATTAATTTTGATTCCCAAGGTGAATACTATCAAACTCACAAAGTATAATCTTCAGTTTCCTTCTGTTTCATAGTCCCATCCCCCCCAAATCATTTTCCTGTTTTTTATTCATAATTGTGTATTAGTTTTTTCTCTTTTCTTTTTTTTTGGACTGCAGTGTGAGGATGGTGGTATCTTAGTTTCCTGGGCAGGGATCAAATCCCCATCCCCACCCCTTGGAGTCTTTATTACTGGGCCATCAGGAAATCCTAATTAGTTAAAATTTTTGTATTGATATGTAGTTGATTTATGATGCTGTGTTAGTTTCAGGGGAACAAATTACATCAGTTCTACATATACTGATGTCCACTCTTTGCTTTTTAGATTCTTTTCTCATATTACAGAATATTGAGTAGAGTTCCCTGTGCTATACAGCAGGTTCTTGTTAGTTATCTATTTTATATATGGTAGTGTGTATATGTCAATCCCAACCTCCCAGTTTATCCCTCTCCACATCCCTTGGTAATCATAAGTTTGCTTTTGACATCTGAGATGAATTTCAGGCCTCACAAAACCTGAACCAACCACTACTTACACAGTATAAACTGGTAGTCCCTCCAAGGGTCTGGCATTTACACAGAGCCCAAAGCTTTAAACAAACAGATGAAATAGTTATAACTGAATTTCAGGTATGTGGAAATTAGGAACAAAAAACTTTTCCAGACTGTAAAGGAAAATATGTTTGTATCTATATAGTAATTTACCAGTGGGGTGAATTTACATGGGAGTCCTCTAAATTGTTCTCTTTTGTTTTCTACTTGATGACTAGGCCTTCTTATGTGCAAAATTGGTAATTAATAATAATAAAGATGGCAAGAATAGTTATAAATCATTGAACATTTAATAAATGCCAGAAACTTTGCTGACCTATGGCTTCCACTGCAAAATTTAAGAAAAGTAACTGAAGAAGTTTCCTGAACATCAGATATGGACCAGGATGTAAAGAAAAATTCAGGACCAGGGGTAGCTTATAGGTTCAAAAGATGCAAGGGAATAGCTTTTATTTATATACTTTTTACAGAAGTATAGTTGATTTAATTACTGCTGTACAGCAAAGTGATTCAGCTATAGATATATACACACTCTTTTTTAAAATGTTCTTTTCCGTTATGGTTTATTGTAGGCTATTAAACTGTGTCATGTAGTAGGACCTTACTGCTTTATCCATCGCATATATAAAAGACATCAGCTAACACCAACCTCTCTTCCATTCTTCCTCCAAACCCTTCCCCCTTGACAACCACCAGGGGTTTTCTCTATGTCTCTGTTCTCTATGTCCATGATTCAATTTATGTTTCATAGATGGGTTCATTTGTGTCATATTTTAGATTTCACCTGTGAGCGAAATCATGCAGTATTTGTCTTTCTCTCTCTGACTTGCTTTACTTAGTATGATAATCTCTAGTTGTACTCATATTGCTACAGGTGGCATTCTTTCATTCTTTTTTTATGGCTAAGTAGTAGTTCATTGTATTGTTGCTATTCAGTTGCCCAGTCATGTCCTACTCTTTATAATCCCATAGACTGCAGTGTGCCAGGCCTCCCTGGCCCTTACTATCTCCCAAGTTTGCCCACATTCATGTCCATTGCATCAGTGATACCATCCAGCTGTCTCATCTTCTGATGCCCTCTTTTCCTTCTGCCCTCAATCCTTCCCAGCATCAGGGACTTTTCCAATGAGTTGACTGTTTGCATCCGATTACCAAAATACTGGAGCTTCAGCTTCAGCATCAGTCCTTCCGATGAGTATTCAGGGTTGATTTCCCTTAAGAGTGACTGGTTTGATCTCCCTGATGTCCAAGGGACTTTGAGGATCTTCTCCAGCACCACAGTTCAAAGGCATCAATTCTTTGGTGTTCTGACTTCTTTACGGTCCAGCTCTCATAGCCATTCGTGACCACTGAGAAGACCATAGCCTTGACTAAACAAACTTTGCTGGCAGAGTAATATCTTAATTCCAGCTTGGAACTCATCCAGCCTGGCATTTCTCATGATGTGCTCAATTTATAGGTTAAACAAACAAGGTGTCAGCAGACAGCCTTGTCATACTCTTTTCTCAATCTTGAACCAATTAGTTGTTCCATACAGGGTTCTAACTGTTGCTTCTTGACACACATACAGTTTTCTCAGGAGCCAGGTAAGATGGTCTGGTATTCCCATCTCTTTAAGAGCTTTCCATACTTATTACGATCCACACAGACAAAGGCTATGCCGCATCTTTTTTATCCATTCACCTGTTGATGGACATGTAGTTGTTTCCATGTCTTGGCTCCTGTGACTAGTGCTTCTAAGAACATAGAAGTGCATGTATCTTTTTGAATTATAATTTTGTCTAGATATACACCCAGGAGTGGGATTTCTGCATCATATGATAATTCTGTTTTTAGGGGTTTTTTTTGAGGAACCTCCATATTGTTTTCCACAGTGGCTGTACCAACTTATATTCTCACCAACAGGGTAGGAAGGTTCCCTTTTCTCCACGTTTTGTCCAACATTTGTTATTTGTAGACTTTTTAATGATAGCCATTCTGACTGGTATGAAATGATACTTCATTATAAGTTTGGTTTGCATTCCTTTAATAATTTTTACAACATTGAGCATCCCCTTATGTGCCTATTGGCCATCTGCATGTCTTCTTTGGAGAAATGTCTGTTTGGGTCTTCTGCTCATTTTTTGGATAGTGTTGTTTGTTTTTGTTGTTGTTGAGCTGTATGAACTATTTATATAGTTTGAAAATTAAGCCCTTGTTAGTTGCATGATTTGAAGATATTTTGTCCCTAAGGACCTCCCTTATAGCTTAGCTGGTAAAGAATCCACCTGCAATGTGGGAGACCTGGGTTTGATCCCTGGGTTGGGAAGATCCCCTGGAGAAGGGAACAGCTACCCACCCCAGTATTCTGGCCTGGAGAATGCTATGGACTAGGGCACGACTGAGCGACTTTCACTTTCTCCCTGTCTATAGATTGTCTTTTCATCTTGTTTATAGTTTCCTTTGCTGTTTGAAAGCTTATAAGTTTGTTTAGGTCCCATTTATTTATTTTTGTTTTTATTTCTACTTAAGAAAACATTGGTATAATTTATGTCAGAGACTGTTTTGCCTATGAGAAGAGATTTTTACAGAATTTTAACATTAGAAAAAATAGTCACTATTTTGAGCCAAATTAAAAAATATATATTTAAAAATAAGTAATCAATCTCTTTTTATCCCTTAAACGACCACATTTCAGAACACAAGAGCAAAGAGTCATAGAATATTCCAACTAAAAGCCCTTGAATTACCAGTTTCAGTCTTTCCCTTATTTTGTGAAGATCCTCTCTACCATCTTAACAGAGAGTCCACTTAGCTTCAGCTATGTCTGCTCTTGTAAACATTTTCATTATTTTTGGCCAAATCTGTGTCTCTCTGGCAGAGTCAGTAACCTATAGCCCTCGAGTTAAATTTTGCATATGCTTGTGGCTTGCAAGCTAAGAATAGAAATCACCCTTTTGAATGGTTGAGAAAAATGAAGAGAAAAGTAATATTTAATGACACAAGACAATTAATAATAATTACATTTGTGCCTTTAAATAAAATTCAGTAGAATACAGCCACACTCACTGCCTATTTATTCACTATGGCTGCTTACAGGCTACAATGGCTCTTCCGTTCTCTTACTTTTAAAATTGGAGAGTATTTTATTTTGCCTTCACAATTTTTTCTGAATTGAGATAATTACAGATTTGCATTCAATTGTATGAAATAATGTGAGATCCCTTGTATATTTTCCCCAGTTTTCTCCAACGGTTATATTTTGCAGTGCTATAGTTTAACATGACTCATCATATTGACAGTGACAGTGTCCATAGATAATATTTAGATTTCCTCAGTTTTATTTGTACTCATTTGTGTGTGTGTATAAATTCTATATAACTATTGTCACTTGTAATCACAAGTTCAGAAAACATATTATTCCTGTGTTTCTTTCTGGAAAAAAAAAAGATGTCAGCACTAACTGACTGAACAATGATTCAAAATAAACAGAAAAAATCCAAAATTAGAAAATTATATACTATAAAGGCTGTGTGGTCTTTGTCCATATTACTTTGTTTTCCTCAATTAATTACCTCTAGTTTGGTGGACAAAACCAACAGTTGTGACTTTTGCTAAGTCTACACTTCAAATTAATAAGAAACATAATAATATTCAATAGGATTTTAAAAATATAATCTAAACATTTTCTAGCATCTCATTTATTAAGCCTTTTGCTTTCCATTAATCACAGTCCTTGTACTGCTCATCATTATTTTTCTAATTTTTCCTTCACTTTATTACATTCAATTTTTAAATTTTTTATTTTGAAATAGTTGTTGATATTAAATAATATATAGACATTCAGATTTTGCTAGTTTTTCCACTAATGTTTATATTTCTGTTCCAAGATTGTATCCAGGCTCCACATTACATTTAGTTATTATTTAATTTGTCCTTAATTCCAGTTAGAAGAACAGAAAATTTCCTCAGTTTAAAAAAGCATATTTTAAAAATTGTTGTTATTCAAGAAGAGTACTTTTGAAGAGAACTGGTTTGGTATTATTTTTTAACTCAACAGGCAGCTCTGTGAAGTCAACCAAAATGAATACATAAAAAATTGTCTTATTTTTAAAAATATGAAAGTGAGACCCATCTAGTGGACAAAATATTGTATCACACAATAACCAGATGCAACTCTAACTTTCTGCATGTACATATAAATCACAGGGTACACACATGTAAGTCAGTCAAATACTTTCTTCTTGGATTTTCTCCTGAAACAAAAATTTTTATAAATCAGTTCATAATCCAGTATTATCTCTCTTACGAAAGGATGCATCCAGAAACTTCTACACATTGTCTGGAAAATACTAATCTCAACTCTCATTTATATATTTTTCAAACACAGCAGAAATAATTAATTGAAAAAAATTTACTTATTTACATGTGTTCTATTTTCTTCCAGGTAATGGACTTTTACAATTTTGGAAATTACACTGAGTAAAGGTCCTGGAGTTTTTTGTATATTTTTATGACTTTACATCACTCTGTGACAAATAGGATTAGTTTCTGCCTGATGGCCAGTCTCAAACAATGAAGTGAAAGCTACCAGCAATAAATCAAACTATTTTTACTACAGATAACTAGCCTTCCAAGTGAAATGGAACATATTCATAATTTGTTTGATAAAATGATTTGAATTCCTCTATTTAAGGGGGCAAGTAGAATGAGCTAATCCTTTTCTTAAGTATGGAAGCTATATGAGAACCAGAATATATTTCCTTCTTTTGAATTGAGTACTTTTTGGCAAACAAGTGATGGACAAAAGGAAGAAAATATTTCATCTAAGACACAGGTTCTGAAAATTTTCAATTAATGCAACTACCTTAGTGATGGATTAAGGGAAGGAACTCATGAAGCCTAAATAAAGAAGGCAAATGAAATTGGAAGCCATTCAAGTCAAAATCAGAGGAGAATAAAATATAATTTTGTAAAAAGATAAAATTTTCCCTTAAGGTAAACAATGGAGTGCACCTTTTGGTTTTCATTTACATTTATATTTATCCAGAGTAGTTTTCTCTCAGGGAAAACAATTTTTTCCTCTTTCAGTGAAATCTGTAAAATGTAAACTGTTAGATATCTGTAGACTCTTCTAGAATGCACAGCTGGAAAAACAAGGATATTTAAACCCTAAAATGGTTTGGGTCCATTTCAAGGTTTTGTTCTTGGCCTTATGAACGAACTAAAAAGTTGCCCTTGGCCTCTAAATTTGGGAATAACAATTTAAAACCTTTGAATGATGTGTTTCATTGGTGTGTATTTTATATAAAATTTGTCCATTTAAAAAATTTAGTATTTAACAAGTTTAATAAGGGACTAAAACATATACATGGATATTAATAATATTTGGTTTCTGTTCTATGAAAATGACACCTTTTCTAAGCTTACACATGAACTATAATCATATCTTTAGGCATATTGTTTTATCTGAAAGTTGATAATTTTCAATTTAATATACCAAATGTGGTTAAAAATTAATGTTTCAATACATTTAACATATTTCATTGTACAAGATGGTTAAAAAAAAGAATCTTTATGCATAAATACTCATACAGTAATAATTTTAAAAACTGGTATTATCTTTTGTAACAGTGTAAATCAAACCTGGCAGCTGGTGCTTGGTGGTTTAAAGAAGACTCAAAATTATTCTTACAAATTATGATGAACAACTAAACCCAAAGCGACCCCTGGCACAACTGGCTAATAAGTTAGTCAAAGAAAGAATTACTAGCAATTATGTTTTCTGATTGCTTACCAGCTGGCAACAAAATTTGTGGTTGATGTAGTCCTATGTATGTCTGTTTTCTTTTCTAGCTACTTGTTTTGGTGCTTAAAGCACCAATGACAAAAATTCTTACTTTTTACTTCAGAATCAGAGTCTTTGTTCAGCCTTAAATATCTTCTGCTTCTGCCTTGTGTTAGCTCATGACTATAACTACTATAATGTGTATAAGGTTAATGTGCAAAAATCAACTGTTGTGAATTTTCTGTGAGCCTTTCTGGAAGCATACTTTCATGGATTTGGGAGGAAACTGGCAAACCAGGAGAGAGGAAGACTTGATGAGATAAGAGAAGATATAATGTCCAAAGTCCAACTTCTTTCCACCTCACCATCTGGCCTGAAGCAGCATTGGGCTTCCCTTGTGGCTCAGCTGGTAAAGAATCTGCCTACAATGGGGGAGACCTGGGTTCGATCCCTGGGTTGGGAAGATCCCCTGAAGAAGGGAAAGGCTACCCACTCAGTATTCTGGCCTAGAGAATCGGTACAGTCCATGGGGTCACAAACAGTCAGACACGACTGAGCAACTTTCAGCATCGGTAGAAGTAGTAGTTTTAGATCCTGCCACTTGTCTCTGCCTCATTTCCTGTTTGTAACGTGGGACAGAATAATATTGTTAAGATATTAACTATGTCTCCTTTTCTTTCTCCCACCTGGATTTATTATTTCCCATCCTCCCAACTCCAGTAAATAGACCTTGCCATATTCATCTCTTTCAGGAGGGAAGCATCAAAACAAAAACAAAATGCCCACAACAGCAACAAAAGCAGTAACAGTTCTTTTAAAAGAGACTATTTGAGATTCTTCTTGGCCTTGGTTTTCAGATATTTTAAGGCCTTGGGAGAATGAAGAAGATTTAAGATATAAAGATACATGAAAGAAAAATAATTATCTTTCTCATCAACTCTCCCAACAGTAAGGACAAGAAATGGAGAAGATGGTATAAGAACAGAGGCTAGGAGGGATGTGAGGAATGGAGAGAGATTGACTGGGGTGCCCTCCACCTATGGGTAGGGTCCTGAGAAGTTGACATCAAGACCCAACATAGACATCATTACAGCAATTTCTGTAACATGTCATAGGGGCATGTATGATAAGTCGCTTCAGTCAGTTCCAACTCTGTGCAACTCCATGGACTGTAGCCCACGAGGCTCCTCTCTCCATGAGGTTTTCCAATAGAAGCACCATATTAATAGCAAATAACAAGCCCATTAGAAGGGCCCATGGGAGTAGGAATTTCAGTACTGAGCTTAATAGTCTGATGTCCAGTGACCACAGGCAGAAAGGCAGGAATGAAATTGTTAAAGATGTGGTTTACCTCCTCTTAAGCACTTGGAATTATTTACTCTCCCAACATTTAAACCCAAGCCTAGGGAAAGGGGCAAGGGGACTAAATTGACTTACAACAATTTTATCCTACACTTATAAGATGAATGCTCAAAATAAGATTAATTTTGTTATAAAAAAATTAAAGTGTATTTCTTATACACTGAGTTCTTGCATACTTACTGGTTGATAATCACATGTACTATCAACATAAGACACAAACTCCTTAAAGTGAAGAAAGGTGAAAGTGAATGTGTTACTGCTCAGTCATGTTTGACTCTCTGTGACTCCATGACTGTAGCCTACCAGGCTCCTCGGTCCATGGACTTCTCCAGACAGAAATAAGGGAGTGGGTAACCATTCCCTTCTTCAGGGGATCTTCCCAAGCCAGGAATCAAACCTGGGTCTCCTGCATGGCAGGCAGATTCTTTACCATCTGAGCCACGAGTAAGGGAAGGCTTTGCACTGTTGGCAAAGGCAGCAACATTAGAGCAAAGTTGGAAAGATAAGAAGGAACACGCCGGATGAATAATGGATGAGGGGCATTTAGGGAAAGGGAGACTACACACAACACTGAGAAAGGAAAAGGGAGAATTGTGTGTCTGAGTAAGATCAAGAGGTAACACATGGAACACAGTCACCTAGATATTAGTAAGCAGAGAACCCTGAGGATGGAAAAACAGATGCATCTGGAACATTAAAGTCCTTGTGAAGAAGTGTTGGTTTAGTTCTATATTGACAAGGGTCTATGAAAATATTTTAAACAGAGGCATGGCATGAACCAATCTGATCTGTACAAAATTAATTCAGGTGGAGTGTGTAGGATTCTTTGAAAGGCAGACAGATCTGTTAGGAAGCTGATGAGAAATTATTATGATTTAAACTGTAGGAGTGGAGATATAAGACAGCTCAGATTTACTTGGCATGTATAATGGATGGGATTTAGAAAATTAGACATTAGTTATGAGGGAGAGGTTGATGATAGCTCCCAATTTCTGAATGGAATGTTACTATAATTAATCAAGCAAGATAAGGAATATAAGAAAGAGATACGTAGAGATGGCCAGTTGATTATTGGAGATAGATTTTTGGATTTCTGGAGTAAAAGCAGATTAGAGAAATTCCATAACCACAAAGCATGGTTTGAGTAAATTTGTACAGATTTCCCAATATTTGTGGTCTTTACCATGCTTTTGCTATTTCTCTATCACATTCCTTCTTCAACCTTGAATCAGTCAACAGATCTGATATGTTCAGTGGTGCTCAAATTTGACATTCCTTGTGCCTCTCTTTGATTTCAAATTTGATCCCAATCTGCCTTCCATAGCATTGTCCCTCTGCTGATCAAACTGTGGAAACTTGACCATAATCCCCTTGCTTGAGGATTATTTGAAATTACCTTGTCCTTCTTTATGGCAAGAAACAGGCCATGAACCATTTCAACAAAACAAAAAAATAACAGATTAGGAGACATTATAGTTCCAGACACTATAGTTGGAAAATCACCTGTCAACAGATCAAGTTGGCATTCACTCACCATCTGAAGTGAGACACCCTGGTGGCTCAGACGATAAAGTGTCTGCCTACAATGTGGGAGACCCGGGTTCAATCCCTGGTTTGGGAAGATCTCCTGGAGAAGGAAATGGCAACCCACTCCAGTCTGCTTGCCTGGATAATCCCATGGATGGAGGAACCTGGTAGGCTATAGTCCATGGGGTCACAAAGAGTTGGACACGGCTGAGCGACTTCACTCTTTCACCATCCGAAGAGGCAGCAGCCACAAAGGATCAGATATATCAATTGCCCCCACCTTTATAATAAAGGATACTACATATGTAGTGATGTTTTTATTCCAGGCTCATATTTTAAGTGCTTTATATATATTAATTCATTTAGTCCTTTGCCTCAACCCTGTGAAATAATTACTATTATTATCCCTATTCTATAGATGAAAAAGCTGAGATACAGAAAAATAAAATTGATTAGGCTGCACAGTAATGTGGATTCAAACCCAAATAGTCTAGCTTCAGAGACTTTACACTTGTTCAATATATAGTACCCAGTACCCCTTTGCATTAGCTTTCTATTGCTACTGCAACACCTTACTACAAACCAGCCTTGTCTAACTCAACGAAATTAAGCCATGCTCTGTGGGGCCACCCAAGATGGACCAGTCATGGTAGAAAGGTCTGACAGAATGTGGTCCCCTGGAGAAGGGAATGGCAAACGACTTCAGTATTCTTGCCGTGAGAACCCCATGAACAGTATGAAAAGGCAAAAAGATAGGACACTGAAAGATGATCTCCCCAGGTCGGTAGGTGCCCAACATGCTACTGAAGATCAGTGGAGAAATAACTCCAGAAAGAATGAAGGGATGGAGCCAAAGCAAAAACAACACCTAGTTGTGGATTGGACTGGTGAAAGAAGCAAGGTTTGACGCTGTAGAGAGCTATATTGCATAGGAACCTGGAATGTTAGGTCTATTAATCAAGGCAAATTGGAAGTGGTCAAACAGGAGATGGCAAGAGTGAACATCGACATTCTAGAAATCAGCGAGCTAAGATGTACTGGAATGGGTGAATTTAACTCAGATGACCATTATATCTACTACGGTCAGCAGGAATCCCTTAGAAGAAATGGAGTAGCCATCATAGTCAACAAAAGAGTCTGAAATGCAGTACTTGGATGCAATCTCAAAAACGACAGAATGATCTCTGTTTCCAAAACAAACCATTCAATATCATGATAATCCAAGTTTATGCCCCACCAGTAACGCTGAAGAAGCTAAAGTTGAATGGTTCTATGAAGATCTATAAGACCTTCTAGAACTAACACCCCAAAAGGATGTCTTTTTCATTAGAGGGGACTGGAATGCAAAAGTAGGAAGTCAAGAAACATCAGGAGTAACAGGCAAATTTGGCCTTGGAGTACAGAATGAAGCAGGGCAAAGGATAATAGAGTTCTGCCAAGAGAATGCATTGGTCATAGCAAACACCCTCTTTCAACAACAGAAGAGAAGACTCTACACATAGATTTTCACCAGATAATCAACACCAAAATCAGATAGGTTATATTCTTTATAGCCAAAGATGGAGAAGCTCTATACAGTCAGCAAAAACAACACCAGAAGCTGACTGTGGCTCAGATCATGAACTCCTTATTGCCAAATTCAGACTTAAATTGAAGAAAGTGGGGAGAACCACTAGACCATTCAGGTATGACCTAAATCAAATCTCTTATGACTATACAGTGGAAGTGAGAAATAGATTTAAGGGTCTAGATCTGACAGACAGAGTGCCTGATGAACTATGGATGGAGGTTCGTGACATTGTACAGGAGATAGGAATCAAGAACATCAACAAAAAGAAATGCAAAAAAGCAAAATGGCTGTCTGAGGAGGCTTTACAAATAGCTGTGAAAAGAAGGGAAGTGAGAAGCAAAGGAGGAAAGGAAAGATATAAGCATCTGAATGCAGAGTTCCAAAGAAGAGCAAGGAGAGATAAGAAAGTCTTCCTTAGCAATCAATGTAAAGATATAGAGGAGAACAATAGAATGGGAAAGACTAGAGATCTCTTCAAGAAAATCAGAGATACCAAGGGAACATTTCATGTAAAGATGGCCTCAATAAAGGACACAATTGACATGAACCTAACAGAAGCAGAAGATATTAAGAAGAGGTAGCAAGACTACACAGAGGAACTGTACAAAAAGATCTTCTAGACCCACATAATCACGATCCACAGGACTGGAAAAGGTCAGTTTTCATTCCAGTCCCCAAAAAAAGGCAATACCAAAGAATGCTCAAACTACCACACAATTGCACTCATCTCACACACTAGTAAAGTAATGCTCAAAATTCTCCAAGCCAGGCTTCAGCAATACATGAACTGTGAACTTCCAGATGTTCAAGCTGGTTTTAGAAAAGGCAGAGGAACCAGAGATCAAATTGCCAACATCTGCTGGATCATGGAAAAAGCAAGAGAGTTCCAGGAAAAAACATCTATTTCTGCTTTATTGACTATACCAAAGCCTTTGACTGTGTGGATCACAATAAACTGTGGAAAATTCTGAAAGAGATGGGAATACCAGAACACTTGACCTGCCTCTTGAGAAACCTGTAGGAAGGTGAGGAAGCAACATTTAAAACTGGACATGGAACAATAGACTGGTTCTAAATAGGAAAAGGAATACGTCAAGGCTGTATATTGTTACCCTGCTTATTTAACTTATATGCAGAGTATATCATGAGAAACCCTGGGTTGGAAGAATCACAAGCTAGAATCAAGATTGCTGGGAGAAATCTCAATAACCTCAGATATGCAGATAACACCACCCTTATGGCAGAAGGTGAAGAAAAACTAAAGAGCCTCTTGATAAAAGTGAAAGAGGAGAGTGAAAAAGTTGGCTTAAAGCTCAACATTCAGAAAACAAAGATCATGGCATCTGGTCCCATCACTGCATGGCAAATAGATGGGGAAACACTGGATACAGTGGCTGACTTTATTTTTCTGGGATCCAGAATCACTGAAGATGGTGATTGCAGCCATGAAATTAAAAGAGGCTTACTCCTTGGAAGGAAAGTTATGACCAACCTAGACAGCATATTAAAAAGCAGAGACATTACTTTGTCAACAAAGGTCCATCTAGTCAAGGCTATGGTTTTTCCACTGGCCATGTATGAAGGTGAGAGTTAAACTGCGAAGAAAGCTGAGCGCTTAAAAATTGATTCTTTTGAACTGTGGTGTTGGAGAAGACTCTTGAGAGTCCCTTGGACTGCAACAAGATCCAACCAGTCCATCCTAAAGGAGATCAGTCCTGGGTGTTCATTGGAAGTACTGATGTTGAAGCTGAAACTCCAATACTTTGGCCACCTAATGCGAAGAGCTAACTCATTTGAAAAGACCCTGATGCTGGGAAAGATTAAGGGCAGGAGGAGAAGGGGATGACAGGGGATGAGATGGTTGGATGGCATCACCGACTCAATGGACATGGGTTTGGGTGGACTCCGGAAGTTCATGATGGCCAGGAAGCCCTGGCGTGCTGTGATTCATGGGGTCGCAAAGAGTCAGACACGACTGAGTGACTGAACTGAACTGAATACCCAATCTGTTGTCCGGTTCTTGAGGTCAGAAGTACAAATGTATCATAGCAGACCTCTGGAGGTCAGCTTTCCAAAAGAGTCTAAAGTCAAGTTCTGTACTCATTCTGGAGACTCTAGGGAAGAATCTGTTTTTATGTTTTCTAGCTTCCAGAAACAATCTGCCTTCTTTGGGTTTTTCTTCATCTTTGAAGTCAACATGAGCATCTTTAAATTTCTTTCAAAATCTGTTTCCATGGTTATGTCTCCTTTTCTTCCTTCAGTTCAGTCGCTCAGTCATGTCCAACTGTTTGTAACCCCATGCATCACAGCATGCCAGGCCTCCCTGTCCATCACCAACTCCCAGAGTTCACGCAAACTCATGTCCATTGAGTTGGTGATGCCATCCAGCCATCTCATCCTCTGTCGTCCTCTCCTCCACCTCCCCCTAATCCCTCCCAATATCAGAGTCTTTTCCAGTGAGTCAACTCTTCACATGAGGTGGCCAAACTATTGGAGTTTCAGCTTTAGCATCATTCCTTCCAATGAACACCCAGGACTGATCTCCTTCAGAATGGACTGGTTGGATCTCCTTGCAGTCCAAGGGACTCTCAAGAGTCTTCTCCAACACCACAGTTCAAAAGCATCAATTCTTCAGTGCTCAGCCTTCTTCACAGTCCAACTTTCACATCCATGCATGACCAATGGGAAAACAGTAGCCTTGACTAGACGGACCTTTTTTGGCAAAGTAATGTCTCTGCTTTTGAATATGCTATCAAGGTTGGTCATAACTTTCCTTCCAAGGAGTAAGCATCTTTTAATTTCATCACTGCAGTTACCATCTGCAGTGATTTTGGAGCCCCCCAAAATAAAGTCTGACACTGTTTTCACTGTTTCCCCATCTATTTCCCATGAATTGATGGGACCAGATACCATGATCTTCGTTTTCTGAATGTTGAGCTTTAAGCCAACTTTTTCACTCTCCTCTTTCACTTTCCTCAAGAGGCTTTTTAGTTCCTCTTCACTTTCTGCCATACAGGTGGTGTTATCTGCATATCTGAGGTTATTGAGATTTCTCCCAGCAATCTTGATTCCAGCTTGTGCTTCTTCCAGCCCAGGGTTTCTCATGATGTACTCTGCATATAAGTTAAATAAGCAAGGTGACAGTATACAGCCTTGATGTACTTCTTTTCCTATTTGGAACCAGTCTGTGTTCCATATCCAGTTGTAATTGTTGCTTCCTGACCTGCATACAGGTTTCTCAAGAGGCAGGTCAGGTGGTTTGATATTCCCATCTCTTTCAGAATTTTCCACAGTTTATTATGATCCACACAGTCAAAGGCTTTGGCATAGTCAATAAAGCAGAAATAGATGTTTTCTAGAACTCTCTTCCTTTTTCCATGATCCAGCGGATGTTGGCAATTTGATCTCTGGTTCCTCTGCCTTTTCTAAAACCAGCTTGAACATCTGGAAGTTCACGGTTCATATATTGCTGAAGCCTGGCTTGGAGAATTTTGAGCATTACTTTACTAGCGAGTGAGGTGAGTGCAATTGTGTGGTAGTTTGAGCATTCTTTGGCATTGCCTTTCTTTGGAATTGGAATGAAAACTGACCTTTTCCAGTCCTGTGGCCCCTGCTGAGTTTTCCAAATTTGCTGGCATAATGAGTGCAGTACTTTCACAGCATCATCTTTCAGGATTTGAAACAGCTCAACTGGAATTCCAACACCTCCACTAGCTTTGTTCATAGTGATGCTTTTTAAACCCCACTGACTTCAGATTCCAGGATGTCTGGCTCTAGGTGAGTGATCACATCATCTTTTTTCTTCAGGACCAAGATAATCACGATGATGTGATCACTCACCTAGAGCCAGACATCCTCCCAAATCCCTCTTACAAGGATGTGTGTGTATGCTTAGTCACTTTAGTGTTGTCTGACTCTTTGTGACCCCATAAACTGTAGCCCTTCAGGCTTCTTTGTTCATGGAATTTTTCAGGCAAGAATACTGGAATGGGTTGCCATTTCCTCCTCCAGAGGATCTTCCCAACCTGGGGATAAAGCCCATGTGTCCTGCATCTCTTGCGCTGCAGGGATTCTTTACCACCGAGACACCTGGGAAGTATCTTACAGGAACACTTGTGATTAAATTGTCCCACCCAGATAATCCAGCATAATCTTTTTACCTTGAGATTTTTAATTTTATCATATCGGCAGAGCCCCTTTTCTACATAGGCAACATCTTCCCAAGTTTCACGGATTAGTATGTGGACATCTTTGTGGAGCACTATTCTTTCTACTGTACCATCATTGACATTTTGTAGATAATGCAGATATTTCCTCCCTCAGAGAACTCAGTAATAGCCTTCTAATTTTATGAAATTATTTGGCATAAAAATAACATCCTTCTTTCTCATAGACAAACACACATATACACCCATGCACACACACTTACTTATTCATGCCACATAATTTTCCAGTGTGGAGCAGGGAGTTTACCTTAAACACATGAAAAAAAATTATGGATGACAGCTGGTATGCCATGATGGTCAATACTTATATTCTTACCTAGATACTCAAGGAGCACCAGAAAATTTAGCCAGCAACCAGTGTGGAGAACCAACTTCTTCCATTGTTTACGTGCATGCATTTATATCACACCAGAACCCTGACAGATGCTTTGGGTAATGTATTTACCTTACACTCCTATTTTTTTCCCAAAGAATTTAAAGTGATCAAGTGCCATTGAAACTGAATCATAATTATAATTTTCAACTCTTTTGTTAATATATTCTCACCAAAATGGAGGAGGGAACCCCAAAATTAGTGATTCAGAGTTACCTATGTTTCATTCCAGAATCGTTACACTTGAGTCAGAGGTGAAAAGATACATCAGGATTCACCTCGTCGTCTTTTTGGATGGGATAAAGGACAGTCTCTTGTGGGAGAACTGATGACAGAAGACCAAGGTTATGGATTCCTTGGACTTTTATCATAGACTAAGCAGTTAGCTTAGAACTTCCCAGGTGGTGCAGTGGTAAAGAATCCACCTGCCAATGCAGGAGACACGAGAGACGCACATTCAATCCCTAGGTTGGAAAGATCCCCTGGAGGAGGAAATGGCAACTTGCTCCAGTATTTGCCTGGAAAATTCCATGGACAGAGGAGCCTGGTGGGGTATAGTCCATAGGGTTGCAAAGGGTCAGAAATGACTGAAGATACACACACATACACGCAGTGAGACGCCATTTGCTTTAATAAATCCTTCATATGCTGTGCTTAGTCACTCAGTTGTGTCCAACTCTTTGTGACCCCATGGACTGTAGCCCGCCAGGCTCCCCTGTCCTTGGGGATTCTTCAGGCAAGAGTACTGGAGTGGGTTGCCATGCCCTTCTCCATGGGATCTTCCCAACCCAGGAACTGAACCCAGGTCTCCCTCATTGCAGGCGGATTCTTTACCATCTGATCCACTAGGGAAGCCCAAGAATACTGGAGTGAGTAGCCTATCCCTTCTCCAGGAGAACTGCCTGAACCAGGAATTGAACTGGGGTCTCCTGCATTACAGGCAGATTCTTTACCAGCTGAGCTACCAGGGAAGCCCAGTGAATCCTTCATAGTCTTATTATATTCCAGATGGTCTATAATATAGAATTACACATTTAAATAAAGTTAATAAATCTCAGACATTTTAGTGAGACTTATTTTAACTTTAGCCTCTATTTTTAGAATATCTACAAAAGATTAAAGTGCTAAACATTTTTTTCTTTTTCAAATGAAGAGGATGAATCTACTTTTGAGTCATTGTTCTAGTTGGGGCCAGTCCTAGGTTAAAGATCTTGCATGGTTTTATACCAAACTTTCCATGTATCACTCCTTAAGATTTTCATTCTTCCCATGTGTATATTCCTTGTAGTCTCCAGAAACAAGTAGAAACTATCTCCTTTCACCCTTTTTGTGTACTTTGTGCTGTTAGAATAAAAGTAGGGGTTTTGTAAATGAGTTATATCTTGCTCATGTTACTTAAACTGGCGAATTGGTACAACTCCATGTTATTTTTGACTCTACTCCATGTTATTTTAACTCTGCTTCCTAGAAGCTACCTATCTATTTTTAAATATTTATGCAATTATTCTTTTCTATGGATTGACAATTCCTATATATATTCATTGCTAAATACTTAAAGAAACAAACTGTCAAATTTGAAACTTTTATATTGTTATAGTGCAGCCAGTTTTTCACATTCCTGGGAGAAACAGGTAATGCATATTAACTAAACAAAGACCCGCTTCCTCAACTTCCATTTGATGTAAAACACTTGGATAATAGACAAAGTATCTTTTCTCTTTTTTCTAGAACTTAAAGTTATATCTTAAATCCAACTAAGAAAATATGTTAAATTTCTTTCCTTTGAGGAGAAGAATGTACTAGGCACCGTATTGACTCTTTACATCTGGATTTAAAAAGTAAGGCAAGTTGATTACCAATTGGCAGAAATGACTCCCTTAAGTTCTTGCTCTTCTTCCAAGAGGTAACAAAACCTAATCTTAGAAATACAGCATATTTGTTTTAGCTGAAGGGGCAGTCTAGGGGTTCTCAGCCTTTTATAAACTTCCTAATTCTACTTGCCCAAACTCAGATGTGTGAACAGGAAGGATTGTGAGCAATGCAAATTATTGCACACATGACCAGATTCTCATTAAATGCCTGTTGACTGAGTTGCTAGCTGGAGTAAGACCTGACACCAAGAATGTGGTCTGGGAAGTGACAGGGATGGGGGATGGTTAGGGAAGCAACACAGGGAGCTAATGGAAAGTATGCTGTTTAGAGCAGAACAAAACACCAGCCTGATTCTGGATTTATGGTTCAAGTAAGAGGAAGAGCAGGAGAGAGTTGTGATATATGTACATATATATATATTATTTTTATGTAAAATCAAAAATATTTAATAAAAATATAAAATATTTTTAAAATATATATTTTGTTTTATATATTTTATATATAAAATATATATATTCTTATATGTGGAATTTCTCATTGCAAAACTGGATCACAATTGGCACTAAAAGAAAAGAATGGACTTAAGCATCAAGAGAATAGGATTTTAACAAATCTGAAACCTGCTCTGATATCAGCTAGAGTGTTACTCTTCACCAGCGTTGTGAATGGCTCTTCCTTCGTACAGTGCTGCGTGTATACTAGTTCCCTGGAAGAACATTCCGAAGGTCCTCAGGACCATGTTGTTGCTTGTCCACTTGAGAATAAGTACCTGGCATCACAAAATTCAGAGTATCAAATTCTCCATTATTTTTAAAGTGAAAAGTTTGAATTGGGTCTAAAGTTGTTGGCGAACTGCTTGTTGAGAGACTGAATAAACATGAATTAATCCTGAAACCCTATTTAATCAGTAGTTTACTAGAGAAAGTTTTCTGTCAGTGATTTACTCCACACAGACTGATTAAGCAGCTGTCCCACAGCAGACAGATTAGCGGACAGAGGAGAAACACTGATGGCCCCAAACAAAGAGATCCTCTCAATTATTATTATTAATTAAAATATTATATTAACATGTTTTGAAACGAGCCTTGTGAAGAATTTTAGCAAACATGAGGTCTGTAACATCTCTTCTGCTTGAGCAGTCAGATTCCAGACACTTTCCCCATCCCAAAGACATAGTTTATTACTTTTGGGCCAAGAAACCAAGAACAATAAACCTGGCAATAATTTAGAAGTATGGATCTGTTAAAACAATTTATAAGCTTGTCCCTAAAGAAATCCTGGACTAGAATAAACTGAAATCTTTTATTCTTCTTCCCTGCATTTCTCCAGTGTGTGGCTATGCTGTTTTGCTAGTTTATTTACATAAAATAAATATATTTCTTCCCATGATTTGTAAAAGCCCTTTTATAGGACTATTTTCAAGGGAGCTGTTGCGCCACAGCCGGGACTTAGCTCTGTTTTAAAAGGAAATGAGAGTTTGCTGTGTGCAGTAGTAAAACATAGACACCTAGGTGCTGCCACCCTGGCAGATACTCCTGGAATAGCATAAAATGATGAAATAATAACATACAAGTGTGGAATATTTGAGGAGATATTTGTGGCAACAACAAAGGCACACATTGTCTGGTTTCTTAACCTTTCCTCTGATATTTTTAAGCATAGTTTCTCTCATCATTTGGGGTTTAGTAGGGATTTAACCATAGACGCAGGCTTCAGGATTTGTCTTGTGGCCCAGAGTGTTGCCTTTGCTCTGCTATCCTCATTTAACAAGCCAGCAGGGATTTTAAAGGGCTGCTCGTTACTTTTTTGTCTCATCATGGAACTTCAGAGGGAATAGCAACACTCCTGAGCCAAGGAGCCCAGCCTGTACAAAAAGTCAACCTCAACACATCCAGGAGGGGTGTGATGCCCACTGTTTCAGTCTTTATAGTCCACAAGTGAATTGGCCAACACTCTGAAGCAAGGAACAAGTATGGCTGTACGCTGAAGCTTTTTCCATTGTGTGATCTTGTCAAATAATTCCCTAGTCTCTCCTTTTAAGAGGGTAGAGAGAGAGTAAGAGAGACTCTCTGTGTCATTGTGTGGTAAGTGTTCGGTGAAGCATTTGGGGAGCATTTAGTAAAGTGCTAAGAGTATGACTAAAGAAATGACATCTGGAGAGTACATGTCTTCATACAACTTAAGCAAAATGAATTCTGTCAGTCCTTATATTTTCATTGAAATCATTTGAATGAATGTATCTTAAGTGAATTAATCTGAAAAATCAAGATAATTTACCATCTCTGTGGACTGATAGAATACTGAATAGAATGAATGGCTTTTAATGAATGCTGTATAAGGATTTTCTTTCTGTTAGTCCAGGATCTTGGGCTATAGCAGTTTATCACCATTAGGAAATTTGATCAAAACATTTTTTAAAAGAATCAAATTACAAAATATTAGGTGAGTTTAAAGGTAAAAATAGGTAGGGTATCATTAAATAAAAATGTTAGAAATATTGATAATTATTGTTAATTAACTGAAGTTTCAGTTTTAAGTTTAATATTGATAATTATACTTTATATGACAATATATTATATAAATTCTTTACCTAATCATTGACCCATTTTATTTATTAAATTTTTATCCAATCATTGGCCCAATAAATATTAAACAAGTCCCTTCTGTGTAAAGCAGGGTGGGCACTGGAACTGCAGAAA
Source organism: Oryx dammah (assembly GCF_014754425.2). Lineage (NCBI taxonomy): Eukaryota > Metazoa > Chordata > Mammalia > Artiodactyla > Bovidae > Oryx > Oryx dammah. The sequence goes on from NW_024070186.1 coordinate 121,285,347, forward strand.
GAACAAAACAGCAAAATGCTTTCATGGAACTTGTAGTTCTAGAATTAAATGTCACATCCATTTTTCTCTCATGGTGAATGTATGAGGAGATAATTATCAGTGCCCACATTTGTAAACAAGGAACTGGAAATTTCAAAAGATAAGTAATTCTCTGAGGATACCCAGCTGTTTAGCTGACTAGCAGGAGTTTGAACTGTTTGTTGAATGACAACACTATTCTTAGGATCTCAGGGCTCCTTAAGTAGTCTGTGAAAAACCAGTGTGCCTCAGATTTAAGATGAAAATAAGATTGCTTTATCACTGGTTAACATGAACAAAAGTGGAAATATGAAGTGTTTTGAAGTATTGACAATCAGGAAATAATAGTAATTTCATTCTCTGACTATGAAGAGTCTTGTCACAAAAAGCAAGTTTTACAGTAAATGATAAGAGAGGACATGACTGACAGATAAAATACTAAAGAATTTTCTTCTTGAAGAAAAAAAAATGCATTTTCAAATAAAATGTAAACTGCAAGTTAATTTGATGTCATAAATTTCATGCATAAAATTGAAAGATATCAGCCATCTTTTGATTGTCAGTCTATTCAATGACTGGTCTCTAAAATTAGAAACATATGGATGCCTGAATATTTAAAATATTTATTTGGATTATTTTGACATTGGTCTAAATTTCTGGTGAAAGCTTTAAAGTTGGAAAAATATATCTGAAAAAATTTTCTAATATCAAAAAAACATTACCATATAACTTATGAAACTGTGAGAATGTATCATAGCAGAAATGGGAAAAAAAATGGCCATTTTCATGGAAAGAGGAATGACTTGGAAAATAATATATACAAACACTGCATTTTTAGTAAAATTAAGTCCATGTGCAATGCTGTTTTCCAAAATATAGAAACTAAACCATCTTTTCTGAATATAAATTAAATGCAGAAGAAGAAAATAGTTCCCATTCTATCCCACTTCTCTTTATGGTTTGTATAAAACCAATTTTGAAGTCTTTTTATTTTATTGTAGTTGCTTACTGACATTAAATACAAGCACATTTTAATGCTTCAAGTGTTGCTGATAGTTTTAAAATAATCTTTATACAGTACATATTAACATAATAGAATTTTTGAAACCAGAACTTTTATGGCCTGACATTAGACTTGTAATCAAAGTTTGTATATTTTCTTAAATGAGCTAGAATCGTGAAAGATAAGGGTTGAACTCAGTCAGGAAAGGGTATGCTATACTGTGGTTGTTGTTTTTGCTAACAGCTCCCAAATCTAAGAGACAGCAACAGTTTTTCACTCATGCTATCTGTCCAACAGAGGCCATCATGGTGCATGGTTCCATTTCAACTTCCAGTCATTACAAGTGAAGAAGAGAGAAGTACAAATCATGCATTGCAGTATCTTAAATTGGCAAGGAGCATATGTCTCTTCCTGAAGAAGGGAAAGGCAACCCACTCCAACATTCTTGCCTGGAGAATCCCATGGACAGAGGAGCCTGGTGGGCTACAACCACGGGGTTGCAGAGTGGGACACTACAGATAGACTAACACATACTTAAACACATATGTCTTTTCCACTAAAGTCAGTTGATCATGCCGCTTCAGCCTGAAATGGGCCGGCTAAGGGGGAGAGGTTATAACAGACCTAATGACTATAATGAAAGCTCTATAGAGAGAATATTTGAGATCATCTAGTTTTTACCCATTTTACAGATACAGAAAGTTATTTCTAGCAAAAGAAAGATAGCTCAAAACCACAAACTAATTAATTCAGATACTGGTTATAAGCAAGGGCTTGTTTTATTCTTCTAAAGACATATTTAAAGATACATTTAAAGATACATCTTGTACAGAAACATTTCATGCAAAAATTGGGCACAATAAAGGACAGAAACAGCAAGGACCTAACAGAAGCTGAAGAGATTAACAGCTGGTAAGAATACACAGAACTATACAAAAAAGGTCTTAACGGACCTTGGATAGCCATGATGGTCACGCAGCTAGAACCAGATACCCTGGAGTGAGAAGTCAAGTGGGCCTTAGGAAGCATTACTGCAAACAAAGCTAGTGGAAGTGATGGAATTCCAGTTGAGCTATTTCAGAACCTAAAAGATGATGCTGTTAAAGTGCTGCATTCAGTATGCCAGCAAATTTGGGAAAGTCAGCAATGGCCACAGAACTGGAAAAGGTCAGTCTTCAGTCCAGTTCTAAAGAAGGGCAATGCCAAAGAATGTTCAAACTACTGTACAACTATGCCCATTTCACATGCTGGCAAGGTAATGCTCAAAATCCTTCAAGCTAGGCTTCAACATACATGAATTGAGAACTTCCAGATGTACAAGCTGTATTTGGAAAAGGCAGGGAAACTAGCGATCAAATTGCCAACATCCGCTGGATCATAGAAAAAGCAAGAGGATGTCAGTAAAACATCTATTTCCATTTCACTGACTACACTAAAGTCTTTGACTTTGTGAATCACAACAAACTGTGGAAAATTCTTAAAGAGATAGGCATACCATCACTTTAAGAATTACTTGTCTCCTGAGAAACTATACAGCTCAAGAAGCAACAATTAGAACTGGACATGGAACAACAGACTGGTTCAAAATTGGGAAAGGAGTCAGAGTATATCATGCGAAATTCTGGGCTTCATGAAGCTCAAGCTGGAATCAAGATTGCCGGGGGAAATATCAGCAACCTCAGATATGCAGACAATACCACTCCAATGGCAAAAAGTGAAGAGGAATTAAAGAGGCTTTGGATGTGGGTGAAAGAGAAGAGTGAAAAAGCTAGCTTAAAACTCAGCTTTCAGAAAACTAAGGTCATGGTATCTGATCCCATCACTTCATGGCAAACAGATGGGCAAAAAGTAGAAACAGTGACAGATTTTATTCTCTTGAGCTCTGAAATCACTGCAGAAGGTGACTGCAGCCATGAAATTAAAAGACACTTGCTACTTGGAAGGAAAGCTATGACAAACTTAAAGAGCATATTAAAAAGCACAGACACTCTGCTGACAATGGTCCACATAGTCAAAGCTCTGTGTTTTCCTGTAGCCATGTATGGATGTGAGAGTTGGACCATAAATAAAGCTGAGTACTGAGGAGTAGATGCTTTGAAATTATGGTCCTAGAGAAAATCAACCCTGAATATTCATTGGAAAGAATGATGCTGAAGCTCCAATTCTTTGGCTACCTGATGTGAAGAACTGACTCATTGGAAAAGACCCTGATGCTGGGAAAGACTGAGGATAGGAGGAGAAGGGGATGACAGAGCATGAGATTGTTGTATGGCATCACTGACTCAACGGACATGAGTTTGAGCAAACCCTTGGAGGTAGTGAAGGATAGGGAAGCCTGGCGTACTGCAGATCATGGGTCACAAAGAGTCGGACATGACTTAACAACTGGACGACAATAGCAACAAAGATATGTATGTACTGAATAGCTTCTTTGTGCCAGTTTTGGGTTAGGTAGGATCTTGAAATTAAAAGAAATAAAGATAAGTTATTGAAATAATTTTCACAAGAGAGGGATTTCAGAGTAACATCTTAGATTAAAAGTAAAGATTCATAAAAACAGGAGAGAAAAAAAAACCTTTAGGTGGACAGAAGAGAATTAGAAGAGAGGCATGAAATATTAATATGATAGCACTGTGTTTTCATTGAGCCACAAATAAGTTAGTTTGGCTAGGTAATAAGGTACAAATGAGGGTGTGGTCAACCACAAATTAAAAAGGGAGCTGATACGAGGGAAATATAAAGGAGTTTGAATGTTTTCCATGATCTACTATAAGGGAGGGGATCTTCTGACTTCCAATCCAACATTATTTCAAAACTCTGTTTTATTGCAAAATATAGCATATGAATTCATTACTCAGTTCTTTCCAAGGGAGAGGAGATTTCAGGGGCTGTATTCAGGGGTCATTTGCATGTGTTTGAGACAAGTGTGGCTGAATCCCCATCTTTTATGACTAGATTTTCTGGTGTTTCACAGCCTGGGAGAACTAATAAGTGATTCAGAAGGTCAACAAGGATAGGTTCCAGATTCCCAGTCTCCAGACAGGATTCAGCAGAAAGAGAGTGGATACCCCTGAGATTATCCTACTGCCCTTGCAGGCTCTGCTGTATCCCAGAGCCAGAGGGACCAGACATGCACTTTTATGTGCTTACGAGGCTTCTCTCTCCCAACAGTCAGTGGTTGATGACAAAAGGGGAGTTGGGCTTTCAATTTCCTCAGCAGGGTCTGAGCTCTGCTGGGTTAAAGACTCTCCTCATTCCACCTTGTATTCCACCCAACCCCATGCCTGGGAAGATATCGTCGATTTTCTTGACAAATGTGGGAAATAACTACACAGAAAAATGTTAAAATTCAGAGAAATAAGAAACTTGTTTCAAGGACAGTGTTAGTGAATCTGAGTCTCTACACAGATCAATATTCAAAAAAGTGTGGCTCTTTTCTTTCTTTTTTACAGACTTGTGTTAACTTTCCTTATGGTAGGCAATTCTATGTATGTGATGAAAAACCATGAATAAGCATGGCTGAAAATGTAAAACAAAACAGACAAACAAAAAACAAGTCCAAAATGAAACACTTCTTCAGCAACCAAAATGCTTAGACTACAACAAACTTTAACTCTGACCACATGCAAAGCACGTTGCTTAGAAACCCAGAGCAGTGGGTTTGCCCAGCAACTTCAGATCCCACCAGTTGCTCCTGGGAAGAAACTGACATGGTGACAACAGCATTAAAGAAATACAGAAATGCAAGTCATCTGTGAAGGACGAGGAAAGGGACGTAAGTGGACCTAAACATTTTAGTTGCTATTTGATGTTTAAGAAACTGTGCAAAAGATGAAGCCCTGACTCTCATTGTTTGGGTCAAAGATTCATATTGTTTATGAGGGTTATATCCCATGTGTTATGTCCTCCACCCTCTCTGGGCAAAAACTGTTCAAACATGATGTTAGCTTTTAGTAGTCAAAATGGTATTAGGCTTAAATATGCTCTATTGGCCTATATGTTTTATTGATCTCACAACCCTATATGTATTAAACTTCCCTTTGATTTCTCATTAGGAATAACTAGAAGTGAAGTGAAGTCGTTCAGTCATGTCCAACTCTTTGCGACCCCATAGACTGTAGCCTATCAGGCTCCTCCATCCATGGGATTTTCCAGGCAAGAGTGCTGGAGTGGATTGCCATTTCCTCCTCCAGGGAATCTTCCCGACCCAGGAATCGAACCCGGGTCTCCCGCATTGCAGGCAGACGCTTTAATAAACAGGTGTAATAATTCCAGATTATAGAATGGATAGAGTGAGATCACCTCTTAGCTGGGTTATTGCCATCTTGTACATCTGTTTCAGTGTGGTCTGTCCAATCCTCAGATTATAGTTTATACTAATAGACAAAAACTTTCTAAAAAGTAGATCTGGTCTTGTCACTCTGCTACTTAAATGTCCTGATGGTTCACCCCTAAAATCATATTAAAATCTAAATTAGTATGGTATCCAAAGTGCCACTATTGCTTTCCAGTAATTTGTTATATTTCCTCTGTATTCTGAACATGCAAAGCCCTTTTAAACTTCCACGAGTTTGTTCCAGCTCTTCCACAGCCCTGGAATAGTCATTCATCTCCTCTCAATCTGATAAGCATCCATGCTGTGCTGTGTTGTGCTTAGTTGCTCAGTTGTGTCCAACTCTTTGCATCACCATGGACTGTAGACCACCAGACTTCTCTGTCCATGGGGGTTCTGTAGGCAAGAATACTGAAGTGGGTTGCAGTGTACTCCTCCATGGGATCTTCCCCACCCAGTGATCCAACCCAGTTCTCCTGCATTGCAGGAAGATTCTTTACCAGCTGAGCTACCAGGAAGCCTGATAAGCATCTACTCACACTTAAAAATCCAGCAATAATATTTGAGGAAAGCCCTCCTGATTTCTTCCAAACTAAAGTAACTACTCTATTACAAATGCAATGTTCTAGATCTGGCCAAAGGAGGAGTTTAATAAATTTTGTTAACTTAATGAACTAGAGTCCTTTTCCAGGACATACTTGAATCTCTGATATAAGTAATCTTCTGGTTATAATTTTAACTTCATTACATGTGAGTTATAGTCCTAAAGTTCAGTTCAGTTCAGTTCAGTTCAGTCGCTCTGTCGTGTCCGACTCTTTGCGACCCCATGAATTGCAGCACACCAGGCCTCCCTGTCCATCACCAACTCCCGGAGTTCATTTAAACTCACGTCCATCGAGTTGGTGATGCCATCCAGCCATCTCATCTTCTGTCATCCCCTTCTCCTCCTGCCCCCAATCCCTCCCAGCATCAGAGTCTTTTCTAATGATTCAACTCTTCGCATGAGGTGGCCAAAGTACTGGAGTTTCAGCTTTACCATCATTCCTTCCAAAGAACACCGAGGGCTGATCTCCTTTAGAATGGACTGGTTGGATCTCCTTGCAGTCCAAGGGACTCTCAAGAGTCTTCTCCAACACCAGTTCAAAAGCATCAATTCTTTGGTGCTCAGCTTCCTTCACAGTCCAACTCTCACATCCATACATGACTACTGGAAAAACCTTGACTAGACAGACTTTTGTTGGCAAAGTAATGTCTCTACTTTTCAATATGCTATCTAGGTTGGTCATAACTTTCCTTCCAAGGAGTAAGCGTCTTTTAATTTCATGGCTGCAGTCACCATCTGCAGTGATTTTGGAGCCCCCAAAAATAAAGTCTGACACTGTTTCTAATGTTTCCCCATCTATTTCCCACGAAGTGATGGGAACCAGATGTCATGATCTTAGTTTTCTGAATGTTGAGCTTTAAGCTAACTTCTTCACTCTCCTCTTTCACTTTCATCAAGAGGCTTTTCAGTTCCTCTTCACTTTCTGCCATAAGGGTGGTGTCATCTGCATATCTGAGGTTATTGATATTTCTCCCGGCAGTCTTGATTCCACAGTCCTAAATTACGGGTAGTCAAAGAAATTTGCCATTTTATCATTATATGAAATCATATCTATTTGTTAACTTACATTTAAGTTTTGGAACCGTCTTCTTCTTAAAGAATTTATGTCCTATCCCCAAACTGTTTCATGAAAACAGATTTCAGAATACAAATTTTTCCTTTAATGAGGATTCTGGTTTAATCCAGGTATAATAGAGAAAACCCAATTTTTCATAATTACATTAATATATGGATAGGTTATTTTAATAAACAACATATGAGGAATCCATTTTAGTTAAAAAGAATAACAGACCATGTGATTATCTGGCCATTTTTATTTTATTTGTATTCTAGGTCTTCATATTTCTCTGATTCACTCCCATTCCCCATCCATTCTAATAGACACTGTTTTGAGTCAACTAAGACTTCTTCCTTGAATTGTACAAATGGAGATTAGTTATTAACTTGTGTGTCTTCTTTAGAATGCAAACTACATGAAAGTAGGGACCTAGATATGGCAACTTGCCTAAAACTCTATCTCAGGGCTTTCCTCAAAGTTTGAAATGTAGTAATCTCTTTTAAAAATATTCATTTAAGAAACAAATGCAAATATTGAATGTGCAATAAACATATTGGGCTTCCCTGGTGTCTTAGCAGTAAAGAATCTGCCTTCAAGGCAGGAAACAGAGGAGACACAGGTTCAATAACTTGGTGGGGAAGATCCCTTGGAGAAAGGCATGGCATCCCACTCCAGTATTCTTGCCAGCAAAATCCCATGGACAGAAGAGCCTGGCAGACTATAGTCCATGAGGTCGCAAAGAGTCAGATACAACTGAAGGGACTGAGCAGGCACACAATATACATATTAATTTTTCCATTTAAAAAAATAGTCAACACAAAATTTTTCCATAATGGGTTTGTGGAGACTTAATTTAATAAAAACACATAAAAGTAACCAGTGTTAACCTCTCAAACATTCTTTTAAATTTTCCTACAGAAGGATGTATTGAGTACTTATTATTTGTTAAGAACAATGTTTATAGTAAAGACTGGGCCAAACTGTAGATATTTCTGCAATCAACATAAGCAGATACTTGTGGATCTATAATCAGTTTTGCAGAACATGAAGATTTCCAAAGTTTATTTTGTGGCAAAATATCTGCTACTCCAAGTACTGACACAGTTTTTAAAATGCAGACACATGAAACTCTACCTAATGAGTATGCAAATGTGGGTGCTTACAAATCTCCTTTGTGTAGGACACATGGATATCTGGCATAAAATAAGATAAAACATTTATACCCACAACATTGCCAGGAAGGGAAGATTAGGTTCTTGTGTGCTAAGAGAAGGGTTTTTTTTTTTTTTTTTTTTTTGTAGACAATGAGGTCTGAAGACAGAGAGAGAACCAGAAAAGAGAGAAAGAAGGAGAGAGACAGAAAGAAACTGTTTTGATCTCAGTAATTAATTATCTCCTAGATCAATGGAATTTCTATTGAAATATTGGTGAATAGGCAATATTCCCATCAGGTTAAAAAAAAAGATGGTAGGATGGTGAAGTGGCATTCAACACGAAGAAAGAGCATTATATTTGTCATTGAAGAGCACTGAGGTTCTACTCACTTTTCAAAACCCAGTGATAATGCTTTTAACAAAATAAGAAATACCTGCTTCAATTCTGTCACCTAAATCAGGGAAGAATTTTATTCTGGAAAAGCAAACTTTTGATAATGTCTGCAAATGAATTTTTTTTTTTTCTGTTTGGAGGCTGTGTTCAAGTGCAAACCTAGTCTAGTGATTGATAAACAAGTACTGATGTGGGGAATGAGTTTCTTTTTTTTTTTTAAGTCGCTAAGACAAGTTTGACTATTTGTGACCCCATGCACTGTAGCCCATCCAGGGAACAGCTAAGAGCAAGAAAAAACAGAGCAACAGAGCAACAGCAATATATGTTGCTCTGTTGTTTTTCACTGATATTATCAAACCTCATAGCTTTTCTCTGGTGCATTTTGAAATCTAAAAAAAGTACCTACATTAGAGGCAGCTTATTAATAGGAAATTGAGTGGGGAGGTTAGGGTGTAGTTCAACAAGAGAGTGAAAATGGTGACTATTTTTTCCTTGTTTACAAAGGCATGCTGTTCACATTTTTCTGATATGAAATAATAATGATGACAGTTGGTTAACATTTTGACTGCTTACTCTCTACGTATGACCCTTTTGCATTATCTGTTTAATATTCATAGTAACCCTAAGAAGTTGGTTATATTATACTTGTGATTTTTTGAGTGAAAACATTGAGGGAGAGAATGGTTAAATACTCAATCTCTGGTCACACAGCTAATAAACAGTCCTCAGATTTGAACTCTAGTCCGACTGACTCAAGAGCCTCTGTTGTTGGCTTTGTTATTGCCACCACATCAGAGAAGGAGGGTAGCTTATCCCTGGGTGTGCTGAGTGACAAGATCTCAGGGAAGTGGTGTGAAGAGGGTGAGAAAGAGTTGAGGGAGCTAAGCAAAGTGACCCAGGGAGAGATGTGTATGGGCTCAGCGTGAGATCTAAAACCTATTATTTGGTGAAAGTATTCTAATGATGAAGAAGCAGAGTTTACTTACATGAAATCTTGAGTCCCATTTTCCTAAAAGAAGGTTATAAAGGGATAATTGAATGCACCATACATGAAGGTCCAGCCTACTTGACATGTGATACACCTGAACATTTCTTCCTTAACATCTTTGAAGCTGATATTTAAACTCTGCACTAAAATCACTTAATCCATCACTGTATCCTATCCATGCTACATTATGGATGGAACTCAGAAATTATTTTATGTCACTTAACAATTCAACTTAAAGAGAGAGAAATTAAAATTAACACTTACAAAAGAGATTCAAAAGTAATAACATACTCCTCTCCAAATGGACCTATTTACATTGTATTCACACAAATATAGTGGAAGTCCTGGGTAGTTTCTTAATATTTAAAGTGACCACTGAAATTAAAGCATAAATTTAGTGCAAGTCTTTATAAATTTTTAAAGAAAATTTAGTCTTGGAGAAATTTTTGTTACCAGTGGAGGCATCCATTACATTAATCTAAAGACATGAAAACTATATCTAGATTTTTCTCTATGTCATGAAAAGTTATTAGTTAACTCATGGGAATTCTCTGGCAGTCCAGTGGTTAGGATTCTGTGCTTTCACTACTGAGGACCTGGGTTCCATCACTGGTTGGGGAAACTAAGTTTCCACATGCCACAGTGTGACCAAAATAATAATAATAGTAATAACAAAATAGTTAACTCGTGTAATAGAAGTAGACCCAAGATTATAACTTAAACACATGGTGATACTGTAGCAAATTTATGTAAATTCAGAATCCATGAAATTCCTTAGGAGTTATCGGAAATTAATTTGCTGTTTCACAGATCTGATGCATTAGGATTTCAGATTTACCACATGTTGTCTCTGTAGTTGTCTGGTATACGTTCAATAGCTTGAAAGGGAAAGTGAAGTCGCTCAGTCGTGTCTGACTCTTTGTGACCCCATAGGCTGTATCCCGCCAGGCTCCTCTGTCCATGGAATTCTCCAGGCAAGAATACTGGAGTGTATTTCCTTCTCCACGGGATCCTCCCGACCTAGGGATCGAACCCGGGTCTCCCGCATTGCAGGCACCAGGAAAGCCCTGATTCAATAGCTTAGATAGTGTTAGATGAGGTGGTATATTATGGTGGCTGGAAGTGAAGACTCTGAGTTCTTACATACGTTGAAACACACATGACTTACTTCTTGTTAGCTATGTGACTCTGAGAAAGTTCTTTATTCTGTACCACAGTTCCTCCGTATGTTCAAAGTGAATGGTTATAGGACCCAATTATTTGGTTGTAATGATAAAATGAAATAATCAGCAGTCACACTTGATGCTGAATGTAACTAACTGCATTGAACTTGAGCAATAATCATCATTCAAGGAGTATCATGGCTAACATTGCCAGAATAAGCAAATAAAAATAAAGGATCCAATTTCAAATAAAAAATATGCAGATAAATTTAGTGTAATTCTGCCCTATGTGATATTGGAAACATAACACTAAAATGTTATTTATGGTTGAAACTTTTATCTGGCAATCCTAATCATAATGCTAATGATTTAATTCAAACAGTTTTGTTTGAATATATAAATAAAATTATTGATTGGAAATTTTAAAGTGACTAATATTCATGCATTTAAATACATTAATTTTGCTACATAGGCTAACCTTCAATCTACGTAAGAGTGTGCTAAGTTGCTTCAGTTGTGTCTGACTCTTTGAGACCCTATAGACTGTAGCCCACCAGGCTCCTCTCTCCATAGGGATTCTTCAGATGAGAATATTGGAATGGGTTGTCATGCCTTCCTCCAGGGGATCTTCCTGACACAGGGATCAAACCTGCATCTCTTATGTATCCTGCACTGGCAAGAGGGTTCTTTACCACTATCACCACCTGGGAAGCCCAACCTTTAGTTTAAATGTATTCTTATTAACAGTAGCTAGAGATCATTTATTCAACAGCTAGTATAGAAGCCACTAGGTTACTTCCATTTGTTGGTAAATGAGACATTAAACAAGAAGAAATGACTGCACAGAGTGATAGTGATCCAAATTCAAATCAGAAAAGGCTTTTACTCAGTATGGTACGGATACAGAGAGACCATTGGCTAGAGGTCTTTGAGAAACATCCTGCAAATAATGTTCCAGATATTATTGCTCCATGGGTAGGATAAGTCCACAATGTTGAAAACCAGACAGAAAGATGATGTGATAATAACACAGATAAATATAAAATTTCAACTGTGGTAAGTATGCTAAAGGAGGTATTGATATGTGGTGCTGTAAAAGAACAAATGAAGAAGTTTGGATGTGCCCAGAAAAGTCAGGGAAGGCTTCTCTGGGAAGCAATAATAGAATTGAGATCTAAAGGATAAGAAGGAGTTAAGTAGGAAAGAGAGATACAAGAATATTATTTTAGGTAAAGAGAATAGCAAGCACAAAGATCCCAAAGGGGGAAAGAGCATGATGTTCAAAGAAACAAAAAGAGGACCACTGCGGTCAGAATGTTAGAGAGGAATGTCAAGAGTATGAAAGGTAAATAGGGGCCAACCCATTGGATGGCATCACAGACTCAATGGACATGAGTTTGAGTAAACTCTGGGAGTTGGTGATGGACAGGGAGGCCTGGCATGCTGGAGTCCATGGGGTTGCAGAGTCCTACATGACTGAGCAACTGAACTGAAATTTGGGCTTCAAGTTGTTAGTATTTATCCTAAGTGCCAGTGAAATAATTTGAGTAGAGTGAAGGGATGATGAATATGTGTTTTTAAAGTATGTTCAGGCCGCTTTGTGGAGAGTGGCTTGCAGGAGACAATGGGAACTCTGAATGGAATCAGTAGAAAGTTTTTCCTAAAAAAAATATAATTTAAGATAAGTCTTAGAGGATTTAGAATGAAGACAAAAAATAAGGTGCAAAGGAAAAAGAAATATCTGCTTCAAATTCTGGATCCAGGAGTACACTTGTGTGATTGGAAGAGGGTCCATTCAGTGATGGAAGAGAGTGTCCATTTAATGGAACATGTTTGTTCCATTAAATATTTGTATTGGTGGAAGTGGAGTAGGAGGAAATTCAAAAGCCAGTAGAAGTACCTTGTGAATAAAGGTAAATTGTTTATAGTAACCCTATAAGTAGTGAGTAGTTACTGAAACTTTTTAGTAGAAACATAATTATGAGGAGTGCATTGATTTTTTTTAAGTTCATACCGTATCAGGAATACATAATTTAGGCTAGGAAATATAAGTTGGAAACTGTGGGACTAGTTGGGCTTCCCTGATGACTCAGATGGTAAAGAATCTGCCTGCAATGCGGGAGACCTGGGTTCAATCTCTGGGTTGGGAAGATCCCCTGGAGAAGGGCTTGGCAACCCACTCCAGTATTCTTGCCTGGAGAAACCCCAAGAGTAGAGGACCCTGGTGGGCTACAGTCCATGGGGTCTCAAAGAGTTGGACGTGGCTGAGCGACTGAGCTTTTAGTTACACATCTGCTGCTGATGCTGCTGTTTTCTCGCTAAGCTGGGTTGACTCTTTGTGACCCCATGGACTGTAGCCCACCAGGCTCTACTGTCCATGAGATTTCCCAGGCAAGAGTACTAGAGTGGATTGCCATTTCCTTCTCCAGGGGATCTTCCTGACCCAGGGACTGAACTCATGTCTCCTGCATTGGCAGGTGGGTTCTCTACTGCTGGGCCACCTGGGAAGCCCCTACACATCTACAGTAGTGCGATTACTGGGAAGAGGAATCAAGTGTGATTTAAAGACTTGGTTTGGAGAGAATGGAAGCAGAAAGATAAAAATAATGATGAAGAAGCAAAGAAGAGGTTGGGAATTAAATGCAGTCATTTATCAAGCCCAAGGGAGTAAAGAAAGAAATTCAAGGAAGTGAATTTCAAATGTAACCTGAATTTAAGTAGTTTCCAAGGTTTCTCAATTGGTTTTGCTATTATCATTTATGCTGAGGTCACAAACTCAAAGCCTTCATTGTATACAACAGCACATGTTCATTTCTTAGGCTATATGCAGACTGTGGAGTGACTGTGACTGTGTGCCAGGCATCTTCTTCCCTAGATTCTGGCAGAAGGAGCAGCCCTATTAAGGACATCTGGTTCTCCTGGTAGAGGAGAAAGTGTGAGGAAGTCATGAATTGTTCCTTAGAGCTTCTACTCAGAAGCTTCACAGGTGCTTTTATTGACTAAAGAAGTCATACAGAGAATCCTGATATCAAAGGGCAAAGAGTATCATCTACTTATAGGGAGGGGCCATAAAAAATGTTTAAATGAAATTAAACAGTCATTAGCATTCTGACTCAGCAATCCACTTCTAGTTACTTACCCAAGGGAAATGCAGACATAAAGCCACACAAATCTGTATGCTAATGTTTGTAGAGGCTTTATTCCTGATCATCAAGAATGGAAACAATCCTAATAGTTATCGGCTAGTGAATGGAGAAATATATGGTGCATCCATACAACAGAGTAATATTCAGCAATAAAAAATCAGCAAACTACTAATGATACATGTAACACCATGGATGGATGTCAAAGACATTATGCTAAGTGAAAGAAGCCAGATTTAAATGGTTACATACCATATCTCTTCATGTATATGACACTCTGAAAAGGATAAAACTGTGGGAAAAGAAAACAGAGCAGTGGTTGGAAGAGACTGGTAGGGGTGGGGGGGAGGCCACTGACTACAAGTGGAAACAAGGACATTTTTGGAAGGATGATGGGAGTATTCTATATTTTAACTGTGATGGCAGTTAGATGACTGTATGTTCATCAGAACTCATAAAACTATACTCCTAAAGGGAGAAATTTTATTGTATGCAAATTATGCCTCTATACTGAGTAACATGTATTTGTTAGTAGGAAATCACTTTTACTTCCATGAGTTTCTTCATACATAATTAAAAAATGAATAGATGCCTAAAAATAAGTAATTGATTAACAGAGACAAAGCAAACAAATGAGTATGCAAATGCTCTTTTATCTACAGATTTTTTAGAGGGGGACAGTAATTCACAAATTTTGATATAGTTTCCTAAATTGCAACTTAATCACTAAATTTTACAATTAAGAAATTTCCCTTTTAAGGAAATAACCCTCAGCATGTAATGTATATCATGGAGTTTATGGCCTGTGAGTTTTACAAGAGAAGTGGGCCTCAGTAAATAATTATAAAATGCTTTTGAGTCATTTCAATTCCCAAAGAAATACTGCTTAATCTAAATAAGGAATGCTGCATTTTAATGGACATAATATTTTAATTTGGTAGTTACACAAAACTGTGTTCTGGCAGTTTATAAATTGTATGAACATGTGCAAATTCAACTGACATGCATTATTCAAGAATGAATAATTGTCCAGGAAGATGAGCAGAGAGAGAAGAATGAAATATAATTTGTTTGCCTCTCTCTCACTCTCACTCTCTTTCTCATTTCAAGATAGCACAGCAAATAAAGAAAAAGAGGGAAGGATTACTTGGTTACTTTTACTAGTGATCCAGTAGACAGTAAAAAATAAACTATAATAGTATTGGAGAAAAATAGTTCAAATCATTGTTTCTGTCCAAAATAGTCTTATATAATTTAAGTAATTCAGTCAAATAACTGGTGAACTAAGATAAATATCAGATTAATTTTTCAACTAAGTGTTTCAAAACAAAACAAAATCAAATCACGTTGATTGCTTATGGATATTTTCAGGGAGGGAAGAGGGAGGTTAAATTTATCAGTACTGATGTATTAGACACTTGTACTACAATGTACTGAACACTTCCACGTGGTCAGATCGTGCAAGATCATTTTACAAAAAGAGATTATTGCTGATTACAATTCATGAACTCTTTTTGTGAACCCCAAGATAGCAAAGTAATGCTACAGTTCAGCATCTTTTGATCGATATGGACCAGAGACAATCAGAGGGTATGCTTTCATTTCTATCTTGATTCTAGAATCCTGTGTAGAATTTTGATGGGAAGAGTGTTTTTTCTGCTTGAAATTAAAATCTAAATTAGGTTCCCTGTTGGGGCAGCATTATGACCCATCCTGTCTAACCATTCAACATTCCCTAGGCATCTTTAATAAGGAGCACTACCGACTATTGCATGCCTAATGGTGTGTGCATTACAAAGGCACTGTTGCTTTTTGTTCCCCTCACTGTTACTTCTTTAATCACAAACCCTTTGAGAACCAAAGTGGTTGATTAGGAAGATATTTACAGTAATCAAAAATCTACTTTTATCCAAGTATTCAGCTATCCTCTCAGAAAAATTGATAACAAAACACAAGATCAATTGTTTATATTCTTTTTCATATTCTTTCCAATTATAGCTTATTATAAGATTGGTGACTCAGATGGTAAAGCGTCTGATTGCAATGTGGGAGACCCAGGTTCAATCCCTGGGTCAGGAAGATCCCCTGGAGAAGAAAATGGCAACCCATTCCAGAACTGTTGCCTGGAAAAGTTGAATGGACAGAGGAGCCTGGTGGACTACAGTCCATGGGGTTGCAAAGAGTCGGACATGGCTGAGCGACTTCACTTTCACTTTTTCAGAAGATATTGAGTATAGTTCTCTGTGCTATACAGTTTTTTATTTGTTTTCTATACGATAGTTTATTTATGTTAATCCCAAACTGCTAATTTACCCCCCTCTCCCTCTGCTATTTATTTTGGTAACTATAAATTTGCTTTCTGTATTTCTGAGTCTTTCTATTTTGTAAATATAAGTTCATTTGTATCATTTTAAAATTTTGCATATAAGTGATATCATATGATATTTATCTTTCTCTGATTTACTTCACTTAGTATGGTAATCTCTAGGTCCATCTATATTCTGCAAATGGAGTTACTTCATTCGTTTTTATGGCTGAGTAATATTCCGTTCTATAGATGCATTATATACCACATCTTCATTTTCTATTTGTCTGTTCATGGACACTTAGTTGTGTGCATGTGTGCTAAGTTGCTTCAGTCATGTCCAACTCTTTGTCACCCTATGGACAGCAGCCCAGGAGGCTCCTCTGTCCATGGGATTCTCCTGGTGAGAATGCTGGAGTGGGTTGCCATGCCTTCCTCCAGGGGATTTTCCTGACCCGGGGATTGAACCCATATCACTTATGCCTGCTCATTGGTGGGTGGGTTCTCAGCTTATGCCACCTGGGAAGGCTTTAGTTGCTTCTATGTCTTGGCTATTCTACATAATGCTGCTGTGAACACTGCAGTGCCTTTAAGAAAGATCACATTTAACAAAAAGCGGGCAGAGTTATATATTTAGATATCTCCACTCCTGTTTAGCATATCTTGTATATATATGTTTCATCCTGCTCCCAATGATAGAGTCACAATTCTTCCCAATAATAAGTGATTTGATATCCATCAGTAGGCAAATATTCGGGGTATTGTGGGCAATCAACGTCATGGAGCAACCAGAAAATGTTCCCTGGGAAGGTTAGAATGATGTGTGCAGGTCATTACTTCCAGTCTCCCCAAAGTCAGCAGCAGATAAGGAAGAGATTTCCATTATGTAAAGACTAGGCAATTGGCTGAAATTGAGTTTCTTACCCAGCACAGCTCCTGGGCATTAGAATTGTGGTTCTCATAAGATCTTTGTTCCCACATTCTTGCCCTA
Organism: Oryx dammah; assembly: GCF_014754425.2. Lineage (NCBI taxonomy): Eukaryota > Metazoa > Chordata > Mammalia > Artiodactyla > Bovidae > Oryx > Oryx dammah. The sequence continues at coordinate 121,302,500 of NW_024070186.1, forward strand.
AGAGTTTCTAAAAGCAGATGCACAGTAAGACCATGTTTAGAGACATTTGGCTTTTGGCTTCTTCAGGGCTCTAACTTTTCCCAACTTCCCCAAGAATTTTTACCCACACCCTTTCGTTCTCTCATAAATAAATACAATTTTTTTTTTTTTGCCTTCTTTTCCCTTATAATAGGACTATCAGACTCTTGGAGAGGAGCACAGTCATCTGTTAGAACAGACCCTTAAATCCATTAGCAATTTAAAAAATTATTTAGCCTTCCTTAAGGAGAGAAAGAACTTTGTTTTAAGAAACACAGTGTTCTAGCCTAGCTCAAATTACAACAGGGAAAAGAAGAGGCTTCATTTTGTCCTGGGAAGGAAGACCCCTAAGGAAGAAATTGAATGGCTTCTTCTAGTGTAATGCAAAGGAAACTTGGATTTTCATATCAAAAACATGAGTTGAATGTATATATATATTTTAAAATAAAAGAAGAAAATCTTAATTCACTCAATTTCCTTTAAAATTGTTGTTTCATTCTCCTATTTTCTTTTTTTCCTGTTCCACATTTATATAAAGTTTGCTCCATAAAGCAGTTCAGAAAAATTATTAGGATCCTAGGTCAAAGAGAAAAAAATGAAATTAAAGAAAGCATCTACTGATTTCCTCTTTCCTCCAGAAAGATGAAAGACTTTTAGTTTTTCAAAGGCTGCTATAAAATATCCAAATACTCACCAAGGCACAAAGGCAGTAAACTATAGCTGAAAGAATATCTGAATGGAAATACACTATTTTAATGACTTGGTCAAGTTTTTCAACTTTTTTTAAAATTTCTCAGCTTCTTTATCTGGAAATGAACGAACTCTGCTAGATCCTATAATTATAGAAGTCTATGAATCTTCCCCATCCCCAGCTTTTTATTACCCTTAAGCATTAAAACAGTTTGATAATGGGATATATACAATCACTCCTATTTACTGACTTCAGACAACTAAAATGTTCTACTAATGAGATTCAAATCTGCCCCCTTTACCCAGTTATCTACACATATGCTTGCACTTGGACAGAATTCTTTAATGTCAGATAATCTCATACCAGGTATTTCACAATAATAATAAAACAATGAATAATACACACACACACACACACACACACACGGTACAGTGGTTGCCACTGGCCTCCTTTCCTCTCTTTCCTCTATCAAATCTGCTCTTTGCTTAGTTGTTCCTATCAAGATGTATATGATTATAGATCAAGATGTATGATGTTAAGTATTTCAGTGGTATGTGCATTTTAAAAGAGAACAAAGATGGAACTCTAACCTCAATATTTCAGTTACGGATGAAGGAGAGGGCAGGAGCATCACTCTTTGGCACCCCTGAAATCATTCAGTGATGATTCTGCTGGCAAAAAATTCAGTGTGTTAAATGAGATTTTTGGACACAACAAGAAGAAAATGTGTCCAAAAGTGGCACAAGACCTTGGGAAATATAAACTGAAAGAATTTTTGTATGAAATATAGAGGAAAAACCAATCTGTCAAGATGTTCATTATGGGGTTATTTGCCAAATAACCAAGTCATGAAAACAACAATATAACAACCATAGAAGGTAATTTAAATCATAAGTTATTCAGGTAAGAGAATTCATAGTTCTTAAAAATGATGGTTTATAAAAACCAGAGAGTAACATAAGAAATGTTTACATATTGCTTGGGGCTGGTGCACTGGGATGACCCCGAGAGATGGTATGGGGAGGGAGGTGGAAGGGGGTTCAGGATTGGGAACTCATGTACACCTGTGGCGGATTCGTGTTGATGTATGGCAAAACCAGTACAGTATTGCAAAGTAAAATAAAGTAAAATATTTTTTTAAAAAGTAATTTTAAAAATTTGATATATACCACCCAAAAAGGTACAGCAGGAATATTTATCTACTTCATTTTGTGTAACCCTATATCCCAGACTCTATGAATCACTCCATGAAGGACTCACAAGACCTTCTAGAACTAACATGAGAAAAACATGTTCTTTTCCTCATAGGGGAGGACTGGAATGCAAAAGTAGGAAGTCAAGAGAAACCTGGAGTAACAGACAAGTTTGGCCTTGGAGTACAAGATGAAGCAAGGCAAAGGCTAATAGAGTTTTGCCGAGAACTGAATGGTCATAGCATACAACAACAACAGAAGAGACAACTCCAACAATACAAGAGACAACTCTACACATGGACATCATTAGATGGTCAATACTGAAATCACTGATTATATTCTTTGCAGCCAAAGAGAGAAGCTCTATACAGTTGGCAAAAACAAGACTGTGAGCTGACAGTGGCTCAGATCATGAACTTCTTACTGCAAAATTCAGACTTAAATCGAAGGAAGTAGGAAAAACCACTAGACTGTTCAGGTATGACCTAAATCCAATTCCTTATGATTATACAGTGGAAGTGACAAACAGATTCAAGGGATTAGATCTGATAGACAGAGTGCCTGAAGAACTATGGACAGAGATTTGTAACACTGTACAGTAGGCCATAATCAAAACCATCCACAAGAAAAAGAAATGCAAAAAGGCTAAATGGTTGTATGAGGAGGGCTTAGAAATAGCTGAAAAGAAGAGAAGTGAAAGGCAAGGAGAAAAGGAAAGATATAACCATTTGAATGCAGAGTTCCAAAAAATAGCAAGGAAAGATAAGAAAGCCCTCCTCAGTGATCACACAAAGAAATAGAGGAGAACAACAGAATGGGAAAGACTAGAGATCTCTTCAAGAAAATCAGAGATACAAGGGAATATTTTATGCAAAGATGGGCACAATAAAGGACAGAAATCATATGGACCTAACAGAAGCAAAAGGTATTAAGAAGTGGTGGCAAGAATACACCAGAAGAACTATACAAAAAAGATCTTCATGGCTCAGATAACCACAATGGTGTGATTCCTCACTTAGAGTCAGACATCCTGGAGTGAGAAGTCAGTGGACCTTAGGAAGCATCACTATGAACAAAGCTAGTGGAGGTGATAGAATTCCAGTTGAGCTATTTCAAACTGTAAAAGATGATGCTGAGAAAGTGCTGCACTCAATATGCCAGCAAATTTGGAAAACCTGGCAGTGCCACAGGGCTGGAAAAGGTCAGTTTTCAGTCCAATCCTAAAGAAAGGCAATGCAGAAGAATGTTCAAACTACCACACAATTGCACTCATCTCACACACTAGCAAAGTAATGCTCAAAATTCTCCAAGCTAGGCTTCAACAGTACATGAACTGAGAACTTCCAGATATTCAAGCTGGATTTAGAAAAGACAAAGGAACCAGAGATAACATTGCCAACATCCTTTGGATCATAGAAAAAAAAACAAGAGAATTCCAGAAAAACATCTGCTTCATTGATACACTAAAACCTTTGACTGTGTAGATGACAACAAACTGTGAAAAATTCTCAAGAGATAGGAATACCAGACCACCTGACCTGCCTCCTGAGAAATCTGTATGCAGGTCAAGAAGCAACAGTTAGAATTGGACATGGACTGGTTCCAAATTGGGAAAGGAGTACATCAAGGCTGTATGTCACACTGTTTATTTAGAGTACATCAGGAAAAATTCCTGGCTGGATGAAGCACAAGCTGTAATCAAGACTGCTTAGAGAATTATAAACAACCTCAGATAGGCAGATGACCCCACCCTTATGGCAGAAAGTGAAGAGGAACTAAAGAGCCTCTTGATGAAAGTGAAAGAGGAGAGTAAAAAAGCTGGCTTAAAAGTCAACATTCAAAAAACCAAGATCATGGCATAGGGTCTTATCACATCATGGCATAGGGTCCCATCACTTCATGGCAAATAGATGGGGAAACAATGGAAACAGTGAGAGACTTTATTTTCTTGGGCTCCAAAATAACTGCAGATGGTGACTGCAGCCATGAAATTAAAAGATGCTTGCTCCTTGGAAGAAAAGCTATGACAAACCTAGACAGCATATTAAAAAGCAGAGACATTGCTTTACCAACCAAGGTATGTATAGTCAAAGCTATGGTTTTTCCAGTAGTCGTGTATGGATGTGAGAGTTGGAGTATAAAGAAAGCTGAGCACCAAAGAACTGATGCTTTTGAACTGTGGTGTTGGAGAAGACTCTTGAGAGTCCTTTGGACTGCAAGGAGGTCATATCAGTCAATCATAAAGGAAACTAGTCTTGAATATTCATTGTAAGGGTTGATGCTGAAGCTTCAATACTTTGGCCTTGTGATTCAAAGAACTAGCTCATTGGAAAAGACCCTGATGCTGGGAAGGATTGAAGGCAGATAGAGAAAGGGACAACAGAGGGTGAGATGGTTGGATGGCATCACTGACTCAATGGACATGAGTCTGAGCAAGCTCTGGGATTTGGTGATGGACAGGGATGCCTGGCTTTCTGCAATTCATGGGGTGGCGAAGAGTCAGACATGACTGAGTGACTGAACTGAATTGATATCCTAGGCATCTTAAATAGTATCTGGCACATAGTAGGTGTTCAATAAATATGTGTTGCATGATTTTATTGATGAGTCATTTAAAGTAAATATTGAACGGTAGTATACAAATAAATGCAATGATAGACCTACGTTAGGGTGTGAAATTATGGTACATATTTTTTCCTGATTTTTCCTAATTTCTTCCTTTTTTCTCCCACCTTGGTGTCCACATATATCCTGTTGATATGCAGTTGCGCATATGTTTCAGTCTCCCTCTACCTCAGTACATGTCTGTTTATGTTTGCAATCTGAGCATAAATGATAATTCAATGAAGTGGGAAATTAGGAATTTTTAAAAAGATGATATTTCTTTGAAAAACAAAAATCAAGATATAATGTGATATGTACTTTTTGTAGCTACAGTCCTGTCTACAGCCAGGGACAACTACATAGCACAGAAATGACTTCTCTCTGTTTCAGTCATGAGCTAGTTTTTCCATTGTACATTTATTCCACAGTTAATAAAACAGAGCAATTCTACTTGTTTTTAATGTTCTGCCAATGAACATACTGCTAAGAACAATAAGTATGAAATAAATTCTTGTGTTTTTTTCAGAGAGAATTAGTTTCTTACCATGAAGTTTAGCCAAGTCAGGGAAATTAAACCTAAACAATAGAGCTTCAATTAGACATGTTATAGAGCAGACTTATGCGTAGAGTTTCTGAGCAGATTGTAGTTATGGAAATCAACAGATATGTAACAATACACATTAACCTCTGATTTTAGTTATATTTTAGTAGCATATGAAGTCTGGGACAAACTGCATTATTTTCAAACTCAAAATTGCAACCTATAATTGCATCCACAGCTTGATGCACATCATTGTGGATGGTTCCTTTCTGTTTCAACATTATTTTTCCATCCATGCACTGTTTGCTTCTTCAGGAAATTCACTTGCCAGCTGTATAATCTTAGGTGAGCTGGTGAATAATTTTGGCTTCAGTTTCCTCCTAAAAGGCAGGCAGTGTTTGTCATTGTCTTATACTAGTTGCTGGGGTTGAGTAACACATGCAGCATTTTGAAAGTCCTGGCATATCTCAAAAGTGTTAGCTCCTTTCACTGTGCCCCAGGCACTCTGCTAGGAATTGCAGGTATGGTGATGAAAATGATGGGCTTAGTTGTGGTTCATGGCAGCTTGTATCAAAGTGGGTATCTTCATCAAAAAACAGTTCTCTATGGCCCTCTCGCACAGAGTCGGACACGACTGAAGTGACTTAGCAGCAGCAGCAGCAGCAGCAGCAGCATGGCCCTCTGGAGTTTCTGCATGGCTTATGAGCAGAAGCACTGACAGCCTTTTGTCCTGATTATCTTTTCAGGGATGTTTATATGGAGAACAACCTTGGAAGACAGAGATAGTGTCTTCCCCCAGAAAAGAGAGCTGTTGGCTTGTTTTCCACCATTAAAAAAAAAAAAAAAATGCCTCTCTTTCTGGGACAAAATGTGGGCAGATTTGCTTGAAGCCAGTTCTGAAAGACTGACACTTCCTAAATTTGAGATTCCTTTACTGCAATCCATTTTATGTACACATGTCATCTAGATCCTGTCGTTCCTCTGTGTAATAACTGGGGTCTCAGGCAATCAGGGCAAATGTTAATATTTAGATATAGCCATTAATGTGAATAATCTTTTATTTCTGATCCAGGACCTGTTTGCCTTCTCCTAGCATCCCAGTTAACTTGTTAACTTGCAAGTTGGATAAAATTTCAGATTTTTCACAATTGCTGACAATCATTAGGTAAATTATTAGAAGTATAAAACATGTCTGAATAAACCCAAAAATGTACATACACATACATTTTTGTGAGTGTAGAAATATTAAGGATAGCTAAATGTTATAGGAATGTTGCACAGTAGGATTAAGTTGGTATTGATCTATTAATTTATTGAATTGACACTAAAAACCTTAGAAACATGAGAATTATCCAATCAAAATTACTAGCTAATGTCAGGAGTTTATGCCAGTCTTGCCTACTACTTTTTCTTCAATGCATATTAGAATAACTGGCATATAGTATAGTATATTGAATATATTGTTACTAAATAAATATGTAACTTATGAATATATTTATTAATAAATGTGTTCATTTTACTTCTTTCCAATTTCCATAATAGGATAGGTGCTTTTGCATGGGAAATCCAGTCCTTTGTTGAATGTCATTTTTGGAAGTTCTTCCTTACTGTAATAGTCAAGCTTCCTTACTGTATTACATTGTGATAATATAAAAAGCACAACATAGTATTGAATGGCATTGCATAATAAAAAGTTTATTTCTCTTCTAATACCATCATTCAATATAAATTAGGAAGCTCACCTTCCTAGAGGCTTTCTCTTTCATGAGATAAATCAGAAATTTGGGCTCTTCTGTAATGTTGTTCCAACCAGGGATAAAATGAAAATGACCATGTTGTCTCCAGTGTACTTAATTTGAACTCAACTTTCATTTCTTAAACTTAACTCATTGATTCCAGTTTCTTCCTTGGAACAAAACAGAACAACAACAGCAATGAAAATTTATTCTTTTCACACGATATGACAGATTTTATATTTATTTCCTTTGGTCTCTACTTTTTCTAGCCTCAATTTTTGCAGTTTCCATAATCAGGCCTTACGTGAAATCATTCTCAACTACTTTACCATTTTGATTATTTTCCTATGGCCATCTATTAGGTTGTCCAAAGCATTCAAAGAATATCATTGAGAATGGAATACATCTGAATATATTCAGATTTTGTCAGAGAGATTAGAAAGGCCAGTGCCTCTGGCCTCAGTCTTTTCTATTATCTTATGAGAGTTAGGGGACACCAGGAGGGATAATATTTTTCAGTATTAGCAGGTGCTGGCCTATCTTATTTCATTTTATCTGGTTACCTCTCCTCCCTTTAAGTCACTAGACTTCAGGTGGGCATTGCCTCAAGGAGGAGTGGTAGCTATGGAAACTGGACAACAAATATATCAAATTCTTAACTTCTAAATTTTGATAAGAACCATGCAAGAATACTTGATGATCAAGTTTTTCCTGACTTTGATGAGATAAGAACTCTCCAGGCTAGAAGAAATAGGGAAATGTTGTAGAAGAAGCTAGAACATTAGATACTGGTGAAGGCATAGGAGAGCAGGTTTCAGGCGGCCTGTCCACTCCCCTCCACCCTCATCCTTAAAAGTCAGTTCTAGCAAAGGGAGGAGGAAAAACAGAAGTCAGTCATAAGTGAAATTGGAAAAGACAGAATTTCCCAGGCCTCTGCCCCATCTCTGGCATGCTGAGAGAGGCAGCCTCCTTCAGGTGGCTAGGTGGGGTGTCAGGCTTGAGAACTCCAGGCAACTGTGGGCTCCCGTGCATGGCCTAGGGCCACAGACACATTGCTGTCCTGCCCCTGCCACGCTCTACCTTCAATAGCCTAATATTTCAGGCAGAAGTAGACAGGGACGATCTGAAATGTCTAGTTTAACCTGAAATCATTGAATACATCCAGAAAAAGTTGAAAAATTTCTGAAGCAACTTGAGTTCACTTATACCTAAGCGAACTTATACCTGGGATTAACTTGTCTACCTTTAGGAAGACTCAGTTATAACAGGAAACATGTCATATCTTAGAAGGATAGGCCAACTCTTTTGCATTTCTAAGGACACAACTTAAAATATTTTGACAACCATAGATGGTTTGTTGTGAATGGACAGGTACTGGATTTGGCTTTAGAAGATCTAGGTTGAAGTCACCTTCTCTATGTATTTGGCCCCATGAGAATTTCTCTCTTAGCAACAGTTTATCATAAAAAAAATGTATGTATTATGACTTTTTCATGGGCAGAATGAGAGTATGAAATGAGGTAAGTGCCTAGAATATGATTTTATAGTGTATAAACTGTCATGAGTTTATCACCATTAGCATATTTCTACCAGGTGACTGTGGTCTTAAAATTAGGCTAAATTTGACATATGCGATTTGATGTTACACTTTGATATTGGATATAGAAAAACACTCCAGTTTAGCGCTTCTTGAATTTAACATGCATAGAAACCACCTGGAAGATCTCATCACAGTACAGTTTCAGATTCAGCAAGTTTGGGATGCAGCCTAAGGTTTTCTACTTCTAACAAGCTTTCAGATGATAATGAACCTGTTGAACTATAGACCACACTTGGAGGAGCAATGCTGAAGTTAATGACGAGGTTTTGCATAGTTCTTGAGCTGAAAGTAACAATTAATATTCAATATTGTGTCTCACATTGCCCTAGAACAGCTTTATCTCTCCCATCTGTTCATATCAAGCTCCTCATATTTGTAGCCTATCTGAAGCTGATTATGTCGTGACCTGATTATCAAATGCTCTGAAATTACTTTTAGATTTTTTAAAATATTTATTATCCATAAAGAACATGGTGTACTTCCAGGGAAAGTATAAACAAATAGTTCAGTCCTTGAGAATTTCTGAGTTTTAATCCTACAAAGTTGGCAGCTGATATGCTCTTATTTCAGCTATCCACTTTTAAGAAAGAATAAAATTTATATTTGGATACTATAAGTAAAAAATAAACTGGACCAGTATTAAGGCAGCAGAGGTACTATTTTATTTAGATGGTTTGTGTGCATCCATATCCCCTCAAGATTCCAGGAAGGTGGTATACACAGAGCACAGCTTATCGTTCATTCTTTTGTCCCTCTGGTGAATAATACCACTATTGTCCAGAACACAGAACATCACTGCAGACATCCGAGAAGAAAGTTGTCTGTTCAATCACAAGAAAAAGTTGTAGACTAGAGACTGTGGTTTCCTATGATCGAATGGGTAAATTTATTCAGAACTGCCAAAGTTGCACATCAACTTTCTACAAAACCCTCTTTGAGACAGATTATTTGGGTGATCATTTAATCACATGATATTTGATTTCCTTATCTATTGTGAGGATTAGATGAGTTGTAATAGTAAATGTAAAGCATTTAAGACCTGCCAGACACATAGCAGACACTATGTAAAGGTTAACTATGATTATTATTGGTGTTATTTCTATTACTATTATTATTATTCCTTAATTCCCCTTTCTTGATCAAGTTTCTGTTATGATTAGATAACTTCATGAAGTCCACCCATAACTATACCACCGAGATGGACTTGACTTTGCAATCTCTCTAGACACTAATATATAAAGGATGAGCTACTATAATTTGTAATAACTGGAGATGATATACATCTCCTGAAATCTCAGTGGACTCTATTTTTCAGTTGTAACATAGTTGTACTATACTAAAGAGATTGCTTACATTAAAATCCTTAGAAAATGGGGAAAAAAAGCATTTTCAAAAGTATTACTCATCAATCAAACATTTTGATATTATTTTAAAGAAAATATGAAAATTAGGCTAAAATAATTAAAGGTATATTTTCTGTCTAATATTCATACAAAAAGTTCTTTGCATTTGTGTTCTTCCTGATTGATGCTTAAAGAGACCAAAGCAAGGCCATTTATAGATCAACAACCCACAACATTCACTGATGACAGAGAGTCATTCAATTCAAATTTATCTAAGCAGGGTCACAGTGTACCCACTTTTGGTGCTGTAGGAAGCACCGAAAAAATATCTAACTCTACCTCCTCCCTCATAGAATTTGTCTTTTGAATCTTTTCATGATGGAGGCAATTATGATAACTGAAATGATCAGATCAAAATAAAGAACAATAAAAATAATAACTGTATACAATCAAGTCACCAAATATAAGGTGCAGGCAATATAAATTATAATGGTATAAAGGAAGTTAATTTTCAAATGTTAAGATACACTGCCTAGAAGAAGTGATGCCTATATTGCACGTGGAAGTAGGTGGGATTTTGAATATATTCCAGGCTTCTATAGCCACAAGGATAATAATGTTAAAACATCCTTTCCAGTGTGACCTATTTATACAGTAAGAATAAAGTGGGCAGCTGGGATGCAGCTAAATTACTCTAAGGACTTTAAATGTGTGCATACCTTTGTAGGTATGGAACAAACACAATGCATGAAAATCTGGCAAAGAACTAGCAGCCAAACAGAGGAGTAATTTTTGTTTGTTTGTTTCATAAAAGCTATTGGCCTTCAACAGGGTCTAAAATGTTTTCCTTAAATACAAAGTCTCTTTTGTGCTTATTAAACATAAATTACCTATAAAAATCATGATTTGCCCTCGTGTTCCAGGCTGACACCTCTTGTGTCAGTGAGAGTACAGCCCATAGTGTCTCTTAGTGCCAAGGGGTTGTGGGGAGGCATGAGGCATCATGTTTCCTCTCTGCCTTCTCTCCTCTGAATGACAGCAACATGGGCCTTTGGCTTCATTTATCCTAAAATATTTAAATCAAATTATAAAACTAATGTATTAAAAATGAGAAATAAATTCAAACCAGATTATGCTGGCTGCTGTGATTTATTAGTCCAATTGATCTTTGTCTGTGGCTTGTTAGCCTGGTGGGTTAGAACACAGTGTTAATGATGCCAAGATCAAGGCTTTAGTCCCTCCTGGCCTATTTAGCTTTGTTCCATTCCAAGGACAGAACTGCACCCACACCAGGCCAGATTTCATGTGAATATATTCTACTTGTCACAAGCTGACAGAGAGAATGTAGTTAGATTAGTCCACATCAGCCATTACTACCAGCAAAACTAGCAAAACAACAACCAGCTCAAGGTACACATTGAACTAATGGTCTGTCATTAACTTCTATGAGGACAAATGATCCTTTCATGGTGAAGTACATACTCTTTGCTGACTTGTTAATGTAGGCTAAAAAGTGTCTTGGTATCTGTTCATCTTATCTCACTGTTCCCAACTTGGATTCCTTTATTATTAAATTTCTATTTAAGTATATAAATAAGTAGTACTATAAAATCTTACAATTCCAGCCAAAGTTACTAGAGGAAAAATAATCTCAACAAACTTTACACAGGGAGCCTGCTGACTGTTTCAAAACTGCGTAAACAGAGGTACAGAGTTTCAATGAATCTCCAGTGAGTGAGAAATTGGTGAAGCAGGTGATGATGCCATTTGCTGTATGTCCCTGGTAGATTCACTAGAGATAAAGTCTCATTTTTATTAAACAAACAAAACTAGAAGGACTGAAAATAGACTCATTATTAAATTATAAGTAGATGAAACTTCATCCTTGGAGTCTTTACATGAGAGCTTCAACTTGTAACCAGCACTGTGTGCTCTGACCTAAACACATCATAAGAGAAGTAAATAAGACAGAGAAGTGGCACTTTATTAGATGTTTAAAGTCATCAGGGAAAAAAAATACCATCTTGTATCAGAGTACAAATAATATCTCTGTAAGAAACCCTGCCTACGAAATTCTTGCATGGATGTTTTAAAAACAATCTGCAGAGAGAACAAGCTGACTCTTATAAGCTTAGCCATTAAATCTCACCATGCTGGAGAGAATAGAATAATGCAAAACACAACAGGCATGTGCCATGCACAACTCTTGCATGTCCTGTGCCCTAGATTGCCCATGGATTCACAGGCCTGGCTGGTTGGCTTGTGCATTTTCAGATCAGAACTCTTAAAAGGACCCACAAATTATTTTTTTAAAGTATTTAGTTGTTCTGTAGTTTGTCTGTTTCACAACTTGCTGAGGAAGGTTTGTGACAGGGAAATAAGCTAACATTTTGAAGTTCAGCATGAGTTGATTTCTCCCCTATGAACTTTATATATATTATTTTTTAATCCTCACACAAGTCCTATAAATAACACTATCTCCATTTAGACATAAGAAAACCGAAGTTCAGACTTTTGTCTGGAGCTAAGGCTTGTGCTCTTTTCATTCTTCATGTATCTGAAGGCTCTTTGTGACACTGATTTTACTAGTCACCCTGCAGCACAGCCAGCCCCTGCTCACTTGGTAAGGAGCTCAGCCAGCTGGTGACTTCCCTGATCACTGTCCCCTATAAGACTTGCTGTCCTGTCCACCTGCCTACTCTGGCCACTCTGCTGTATTCCCTGCAAAGTCTCCATTTCCTACAACTAAGGCCACATTTCTGGTAATATCAAAGGTTATTTGATTTTCTTCTCTAGTTTTATTGAAATAAAATTGACATAAATCTCTAAATGTTTTTTTTACTTTATTTTATTTATTTATTTATTTTTTTCTAAATGTTTTTAGAGAAAGGAATCCTTCTACATTGCTGGTGGGAATGTAAATTAGTGCAGCCACCATGGAAAACAGTTACAAAATTTCCTTAAAAGAACAAAAACAGAGTCACCATATGATTCTGAAGTCCCATTCCTGGGTGTATATCCAAAGAAAACTCTAATCTGAAAAGGGACATGTACTCCAATGTTCATCGCAGCATGTTTTGCAATAGCCAATATGTGGAAGCTACCTAAGTATCTATTGACAGATAAACAAATAAAGGAGATGTGGTGCATATGCATAACGGCATATCACTCAGCTGTAAAAAAAAAAAAAACAAGAATGAAATAATGCCATTTGCAGCAACATGAATAGACAGAGATGCTCATACTAAGTGAAGTAAGTCAAACAAAGGCAAATGTCATATGATATCACTCATACATGAAAAATAGGCTCACAGACATAGGACAAATCTTATGGTTACCAAAGGGGAAGTGTCAATTTCTAGGATTGTGTCCGAATTTTTGCAACCCCACGGACTGTAGACTGCCAGGCTCCTCTGTCCATGGGATTCTCCAGGAAAGAGAACTGGAATAGATTGCCAGTTCCTCCTTGAGGGGCTCTTCCTGACCCAGAGCTCAAACACTCATCCCTTATGTCTCCTGCATTGAGAGGCAGGTTCTTTCCCACTGGTGCCACCTGGGAATAACTGGATCACCTTGCTGTACAACTGAAACTAACATAACATTGTAAATGAACGATACTTCAATTTAAACAATATTTAAAAACTGTATAAGTTTAAAGTGTAATATGTAATATGACTTATGTACATCATGAAATGATTACCATGGTAGGTTTAGTGAACACTCATCATCTCATATACATTAAAGAAATTGAAAAGAAAAAGTTTTCCTTGTGATGAGACCTCTTACATTTTACTCTCTTAACAGCTCTCAGAGATAATGTCAATTATTTCTACATTGTTGCACATTACATCGCTAGTACTTACTTATAACTGGAAGTTTATACTTTTTGACTACCTTTATCTAATCCCACCTAGCCCCACCCCGACCTCTGGTAACCACAAATCTGATACTGCTTTTAATAGATTATGAAAAGAACCAAATAGAAGTGAAAAATTTAACATAAAAGGAATTTTCAGGAAACAAACAAACAAACAACTTCTCAATTCTACCCAAGGAGGAAATTTTAAAGCTACTTCTGTAATCCCTAGCGATCAGTTTTTTAAATGCTTTTCAGAACTTTCGGCTCTTCCCTGGTGGCTATGAGGTTAAAGTGTCTGCCTCTAATGGGGGAGATCTGGATTCGATCCCTGGGTCGGGAAGATTCCCTGGAGAAGGAAATGGCAACCCACTCCAGTATTCTTGCCTGGAGAATCTCATGGACGGAGGAGCCTGGTGGGCTACAGTCTATGGGGTCGCAAAGAGTCGGACACGACTGAGCGACTTCACTTTCAGAACTTTTAGGAGCTCCCTACTCACTTCCTTCCAAACCAGTTCTTAAAGCCAGAAACTCAGGTTCAGCAGGAAATTTTAATTAAATTGACCCATTAGACAAATAATTGATGAAGGAAATTTCTGTGAGCCTTATTAATTCTTTTATCTATCTTTTTATCTCTTTCACAACACAAACACATAAAGTTAAATACAAATATAGACCGTTTTGTTAGACTTAGTGCTCATTAATTTTTATATAAAGTATGGGATGATGATAATTTTTTAAAAAACACATGTTTTGAAATGAGACCTGGGGTCAAATCTTGACTAGGCACTCATCAGGTAGGTGATCTTTAAGCTATTTAATTTTTCTGACTTTTAGCTTTTTCATATCTAAAATGGTAACACCATCTAATTCATGGGATTTTTGTGAAAATTAAATGAGTGAGAGAAAAAGAATCTTAGCATAAATGCCTGGTGCTCATAAAATGCAGGTGCTCATAAAATGTGAGTTCCCTTTTTCATCATCTTCCCCATGAAGACTCAAAAATACTGATCCATATAAACCTACTACATTATTCATCTTCTCATGAAGCACATGCTTTAAATCATCTAACAATTCTATAACCTACATTTTGGGTGGTGAAACATCTACTGCTAAACAAAGCCTATCCCTATAACGGTGACAATATTGAACCTCAAACGAAATTATCCTTTCATAAAGCATGCAATCAAGATTTCATTAAGTATGATACAGTAGTGAATATGAATAAAATATGGGCTTCCCAGGTGGTGCTAGTGGTAAAGAACTCTTCTGCCAAGACAACAGAGGTAAGAGAAGTGGGTTCGACCCTTCAGTCGGGAAGATCCCCTGGAGGAGGACATGCCAACCCACTCCAGTTCTCTTGCCTGGAGAATCCCCATGGGCAGAGGAGCCTGGCAGGCTATAGTCCATAGGTTGCACAGAGTCAGACACAACTGAAGTGACTTAGCATGCATGCAAGAATAAAACATATATATTTTATTTCTTCTTGGATCACAGTGAGGAGATAGGAAGAAAAAGAGGGGGTTAAAAAAGCCTATATATCAAAATAGGATAAATACTAGGAAGGAGATGTGAGCAGGCTGTTATTGGAGAGAATAGTGGGGGCAGAATAGGGGTGTATTTAAATTGAAGAATGTCTTTGAGGAAGCATGTTTAAGCTCTAAATGCTAAGTAGGCCAAGTCGGAGGAAATTTTTTCCAAGGAAAGGGTGCATGCAAAGACTTAGGGAGAGGGCTCATTGGACTGAAGCAAGTGGTAGGATGACATGTGCTAGAACAAAATTGCAGAGTGATTAGGAGGAAATGGGTAGAAATGGTACAGGTTAGCTGGCAGAGGCAGAGAGAAAGAAACATAGAGAGAAAGAGAAAGAGGGGAAGAGAGAATTTATGATTTTTAAAAAAAGCATTATATTCACCAATGAGTTAAAACTTAGTAGAGCTAGCTGGATTAAGAGTCAGATGCTGCTGCTGCTGCTGCTGCTGCTGCTAAGTCACTTCAGTCGTGTCCGACTCTGTGATCCCATAGACGGCAGCCTACCAGGCTCCTCCGTCCATGGGATTTTCCAGGCAAGAGTACTGGAGTGGGGTGCCATCACCTTCTCCATGAATCCTTTATTGTTATTCCTTGAGTTGGTCTAAATTACTACTTGGCTTCCCTGATGTCTACGACTGTAAAGAATCTGCCTGCAAAGCAAGAGACCCAGGTTCACTCCTTAGGTCGGGAAATCCCCTGGAGGAGGAAAAGGCAACCCACTCCAGTGTTATTGCCTGGAAAATCCCATGGACAGAGGAGGCTGGCAAGCTACAGTCCATGGGGTAACAAAGAGTGGGAAATGACTGAGCGACTAACACTTTCACTTTCTCTTATATATATATGATATGTATATCATATATATATATATATCTTGTCAATCTGAATATGATATTAGCATTTAAAGATTGGTTTATGCATTTTTTGAAAAGACGTGGTTCCTAAACATGGATCAATTTTTCATCTGGTGGTCAACTGAAGAAGAGGCAAATTTTTCAATGCTGGAGGTTAAATTGTCTGTTGAACTTTCTGAGACACAGTATATGTGATTTTGTTCACTGCGAGGGTTTGAAGAAAGTTTCAGTAACAATTTGGGCCATGCATAGTTTCACTTGCTTTATTTATTGACTTTCAGTTCAGTTCAGTCACTCAGTCATGTCTGACTCTTTGCGACCCCATGGACTGCAGCACGCCAGGCCTCCCTGTCCATCACCAACTCCTGGAGTTTACCCAAACTCATGTCCATTGGGTCAATGATGTTATCTAACCATCTCATTCTCTTTCATCACCTTTTCCTCCCACCTTCAATCTTTCCCAGCCTCAGGGCCTTTTCAAATGAGTCAGTTCTTCTTATCAGAATGCCAAAGTATTGGAGTTTCAGCTTCAACATCAGTCCTTCCAATGAACTTATTTCCTTTAGAATGGACGGGTTGGATCTCCTTGCAATCCAAGGGACTCTCAAGAATCTTCTCCAACAGCATAGTTCAAAAGCATCAATTCTTCTACACACAGCTTTCTTTATAGTCCAACTCTCACATCCATACATGACCACTGGAAAAACCATAGCTTTGACTAGATGGACCTTTGTTGGCAAAGTAATGTCTCAGCTTTTTAATATGCTATCTAGGTTGGTCATAACTTTCCTTCCAAGGAGTAAGTGTCTTTTAATTTCATGGCTGCAATCACCATCTGAGGTGATTTTGGAGCCGAAAAAAATAAAGTCAGCCTCTGTTTCCACTGTTTCCCCATCTATTTGCCATGAAGTGATGGGACCGGATGCCATGATCTTAGTTTTCTGAATGTTGAGCTTTAAGAACCCCATATAAGATATATTTCCAATCCATGAGTCTTGGGCTCTGGGCTAGATGCTAATTTTTTTAAGTAACTTGCATATAGAGGTGATTTGAAGATGGATGAGTTCTCAGGATGAGGGGATAGAGTAAGATGAGGAAAAAAAGCCAAGCAAAAGACTAAAAAACTAGATATTTAGAGTTTAAGTAGAGGGACCTTTGGTGAAGGAGACTGAGAAAGAATAGCCAAAGTATAAGAAGGCAGATTATCAAAGAGGGGCATAACGGTAGGATGTCAAGAGAAGAGGTAAATGTAAGGAGGGATTAATCCACAGTTTCAAAGTTTACAAAGCATCAATTAGGATGAAGTTAAAGACATAAAGTTAGAATTATTAACATGATCATTACTGGTGACATTAATAAAATTTGGTGGGGTGATGAGGCAGAAATATGATTGTATATGGGTGGAAGAGTGAATAGAAAAGGAGAAAGTGGATTTTTGAAGGTTGGTAATGGTGGATAAGATAGGAGACAATAGTTATAAGAAGATGTGGGTCAGCATGCCAGAGGAACACAGTGAAGTTGCTGGGCACTGAAGGAAGGTGAACTTAAATGACAACTGCGTAAGTGGTTTAACTGTTTTACATGTGACTTTTGATCTTCTGTTTTTATGTCTATTCTACTAGTATTATCAGCATCACCTTTTGGTCCAGACAACTAGAGTCTCTCCTTGGCTCCTGAGATTTAGAGAGCCTCTCACTGGTTCCTCTCCTATCGTGCCTCTCCTCAGAGGCAACTGTAGGGCAAAGGGGACATGCCCACCGAAGTCCTCTCTTCTAGCCTCCCTGCCCCCTATTAAACTGGTGATTAGTTTCCTACTGCTGCTGTAACAGATCATCACAAACTTAGTGACTTAAAGCAATGCAAATTTATTGTCTTATAGTTCTGGGGGTCTGAAGTTCAAACTGGTGTGGTTGGCAGGATTGCATTTTTTCTAGAGACTCCAGGGGAGCCTACTTCATGCCTTTTCCAGCTTTTAGAGGTCATGTACTTCTTGGTTCATGTTTCTTTTCCATCTTCCAAGTCAGAGATGGCCTGGAGAGTCTTTCTTGCTTCCTGTCAATAGGACACTGACTCTTCTGCCTCCTGCCTACCCTCTTAAAAAGACCCTTGTGATTACTTACACTGGGCTCAACCAGATAACCTGGGATCATTTTTCTATCTTAAAATCTATTCATTAGTAGCCTAAATTCCACTGCAATCTTAACTCTCTTTTGCTGTATAAGATAAACATATCCATAGGAATTATTCTGTGTGGAACACCTATGTTTTTGTACTCAAGGATTGACAGCTTCCTGAGTAGATGAACCAAGTCTACTTCTTCAGAGCCATACTTCCTAGAGCAGGCTGCATTATCAGTGGGCTCAGCTGAGACCAGAGGGCTAGCCAAGAATCAACTCTTTAAACCTTAGGAAGAATGTTTGGATACACATGCTGAGCCATCCAACACGTGCACTGCAGATCTCATTTGTTTTCTCAAACTAAGACTCTAAGCTAAAGACAAGCCTAGCTGTCATCCTTCTAAAACAAAAGGCAGCCCCCGCTTTGCCCTATCTTATCCCAAGAGATATTGGGGAAATCCACTTCAAGTTACCCTTCCAAATGAAACTGGTTTGCAGAGTTTACCTCATTAAATTCCAGATAGAAAATTTGGAAATATTCTGGGAAATTTGGTGGGTGGTGCCAAAAATATAGTGACTGTAAATCCCTGACTCAGAGAGTTGGAAACATTGAAGGTCTTCTAAGTATTCTATTGGGGGTTTCCCAGGTGGTGCAGTGGTAAAGAACGTGCCTGCCAATGCAGGACATATAAGAGATGAGGGTTCATTCACTGGGTTGGAAGGATCCTCTGGAGTAGGAAATGGCAATCTGCTCCAATATTCTTGCTTGGAAAGTACCATAGACAGAAGAGCCTGCTGGGGCTATGTCCATGGCATTACAAAGAGTCACATACAACTGAGCATACACACATACAAGTATTCTATTAGAATCACAGTGGCTGGGATATAAAACAGTAGGAGGATAAACACCAGGTAGGCTTGAGTTTCATGGCACTCAACCAGAAGAGGAATGGGGCAGACTGGAAGAAGAAAATAAAGATAAATGAGTAATTTTTGAGGAACTTGAACTCAGAAATGCAAATCATCAAATTCCATCCCATTACTATGTTATTCCAAATAGTTGTGACACCTCTGCATGACAGATATGAAAACGAGTACATCATTGGTCAGATTGAAATCTCTGATCTGGATGACTCACTGCTGTTAAATGCAATCAGCCTACATTCCCCCCAACCCACTCCTTTTTCACAACTCTAGGTTCACCAAAAGATGATCTCATCTAAAACCTCTGCTTATATGCACAAATGAATATGCATGAATAGGTACATGTATGCACACCCACGTATATATGTGTACATGTAAATATATACATGTGTGTGTGTGTGCATCTGTTTGTTTACATATATTATTGTGGGTGGTAGAAAACTGAACTAAGAGTCCAGAGACCAGGAGGCTTTGATTTTAGTTTTGCCTCCATTTCCTTTGTTGTTGTTCAGATCAGTCATGTTTGACTCTTTGTGACCCCATGGACGGCAGCACATCAGGCTTCCCTGTCCTTCACCATCTCCCAGAGCTTGCTCAAACTCATGTCTGTTGAGTTGGTGATGCCATCCAGCCATCTCTTCCTCTGTCCCCCTCTTCTATCTGCCTTTAATCTTTCCCAGCATCAGGGTCTTTTCTAATGAGGAGGCTCTTCCCTTCAGGTGGCCAAAAAATTGGAATTTCAGATTAGCATCAGTCCTTCTGATGAATATTCAGGATGGATTTCCTTTAGGATTGACTGGTCTGATCTCTTTGCAGTTCAGGGGACTCTCAATAGTCGTTTCCAACACCACAGTTCAGAAACATCAATTATTCGGCATTCTGCCTTCTTTATGGTCCAACTCTCACATCCATACATGCCTCCTGGAAAAACCATAGCTTTGGCTAGACAGACCTTTGTTGGCAAAGTAATGTCTCTGCTTTTTAATATGCTGTCTAAGTTGGTCATAGCTTTTCTTCCAAGAAGCAAGTGTCTTTTAATTTCATGGCTGCAGTCACCATCTGCAGTGATTTTGGAGCCCAAGAAAATAAAGGCTCTTACTGTTTCCTTGTTTCCTCATCTATTTGTCATGAAGTGAAGTGACTGGATGACAGAATCTTTTTTTGAATGTTGGGTTTTACACCAGCATTTTCACTCTCCTCTTTCACTTTTATCAAGAGACTCTTTAGTTCTTCTTTGCTTTCTGCCATAAGGGTGGGGTCCTCTGCATATTTGAGATTATTGATATTTCTCCCAGCAATCTTGATTCCAGCTTGTGCTTCATCTAGTCCAGCATTTTGCATGATGTACTCTGCATATAAGTTAAATAAGCAAGGTGACAATATACAGTCTTGAAGTACTCCTGTCCCAATTTTGAACCAGTCCGTTGTTCCATGTCTTGTTCTAACTGTTGCTTCTTGCCCTGCATACAGGTTTCTCAAGAAGCAGGTAAGGTGGTCTGGTATTTCCATCTCTTGAAGAATTTTCCACAGTTTGTTGTGATCCACACAAAGGCTTTAGCATAGTCAATGAAGCAGAAGTAGATGCTTTTCTGGAATTTTCTTGCTTTAAATCACTTGTTTGCTTATCTCTGAAAGAAGATGTTGTAGACTAGGTGATCTTTTTTATTCTTTTCTATTCTAAAACCCTAAACTTCTACCTAGGGGAAGTAAGACATATCTTCTCTCCTACAAGAACTCCAACTTAGCTTACCTTAATAGGAATTCTCCTACTTCTCTGTTTGGGCATAATTTATCTTCATTTTATTCTATCAGTGCAGGATAGGGAGGAAGAAAGACACCAAAACATATATATTACATTATAGAAAATTTTGCCAAATACCTCCAGACTTTTGAGTCTATGACATTAGTGTCTGAGAACTACATCTTTGTCATACATTAAATATTTGCAAAATACTAAACAGAGGCTCTATGGGGCATGAGGAAGATGCAGAAATTGGAGCATGAACATGTTCAAGCTAGTTCTGCCTTTATTTTCTAAGTCAACAAATAGAACCTGAAAACGTTCTAAATGGTACATATACAAGATATATTTGATTCAGCAATAGTCTAGTGGAGGAGACATATTGCACACATAACTGTACAAAAATAATCAGTTTTAGACATATTATCTGAAGATAAAGTTAGAAGTGTTAAGTGACTATACTTCTTCCTAGAAAGGGAGGTCTCAATTCAGATGGCTGAATGGACAGTTGCAGGAGATGGTGACATAGGTAAGAGCCAAAATTTGAATGTTAAAGAGTTGGGACTGCAGACTGTCGAGAGCTGCTGGGGAAATTTTTCTAAAAAGAGGGGCAAGCATCATTACTTTGTTGGATTTGCAGTGACTGGAACGGAAGAGAATAGGACAAATGGATTGGAAGAGGTTTAAACTTGGGGCCTGGAAATCAGGTAGGTGGCTCTTTCAGGATTCTGAGTGAGAGATCTCCCAGTGAACTAAGGATCATAGCAGCAGAGATAAAGAGATTAGGGGAGAGACTCAGTAGAAAGGTATAAGTGGGGATGAAATGGACTCCAAGACTGTATGTGGAGACTGTGATGTTGGATGATACCCAGATTTCCAGCTCAGTAACTAGGATGGCAGTTTCAATACCTGAAATGGAGATCAAAAGAGGAAGATCAGATCCGGGCTATGGGGACAATATTAGTGCTATTATGACTGAGGTTCTACAGAACATCTGTGTGGAGCCACCTGGACAGAAGGTGAAAAGATAAAATCTGGAACAGAGAAGATGGGTATGACCAGTGGTTTTCCACTTGAGAAAAAGCAGTAATAAGTATTTTAAATAAGTTTGTGTATGTCTTACTTATTGTTACCCTATTTATTTAACTTATACACAGACCACATCATGAGAAAGGCCTGGCTGGAAGAGTTACAAGCTAGAATCAAGATCGCCAAGAGAAATATTGCCAATAGCCTCAGATATGTGGATGACACCACTCTAATGGCAGAAAGCAAAGAGGAACTAAAGAACCTGTTGATGAGGGTGAAGAAGGAGAGTGAAAAAGCTGTCTTAAAACTAAATATTAAAAAAAAAAAAAAGATCATGGCATCCAGCCCCATCACCTCATGGCAAATTGTTGCTGTTTTTCAGTCATTCAGTCATGTCCAACTCTTTGCGACCCCCATGGACTGCATCCCATCTGGCTTCCATCCTTCACTGTCTCCCAGAGACTGTACAAATTCATGTCATTGAGTCGGTGATGCCATCCAACCAGCTCATCTTCTGTTGTCCCCTTCTTCTCCTTCCTTCAATCTTTCCCAGCATCAGGGTCTTTTCCAGTGAGCTGGCTCTTTGCATCAGGTGGCCGAAGTACTGGAGCTTCAGCTTCAGCATCAGTCCTTCCAGTGAATGTTCAGGATACATTTTCTTTGGGATTGACTGGTTTGATCTCCTTGCAGTCCAAGGAACTCATAAGAGTCTTCTCCAACAACACAGTTCAAAAGGGTTAATTCTTTGGTGTTCAGCCTTCTTTATGATCCAACTCTCACATCCATACAAGACTACTGGAAAGACCATAGTATTGACTATAGGGACCTTATATTTCATGGCAAATAGGAGGAGGAAGGTGGAAGCAGTGACAGATTTCCTCTTCTTGGGCTCTAAAATCACTGCAGATGGTGACAGCAGCCATGATACTAGAAGATGATTGCTTGTTGGTAGGAAAGCTATGACAAACCTAGACAGTATGTTAAAAAGGAAAGACATCACTTTGCCGATCAAGGTCCGTATAGTCAAGACTACGGTCTTTCCAGTAGTCATATATGATTGTGAAAGGTAGACCATAAAGAAGGCAGAGCACCAAAGAATTGGTGCTTTTGAACTGTGGTGCTGGAGAAGACTCTTGAGAGTCCCTTGGACAGCAGGCAGATCAAACCAGACAATCTTAAAGGAAATCAGCCCTGAATATTCATTGGATGGACTGATGCTCAAGCTCTAATGTTTCGGTCACCTGATGGGAACAGCTGATTCATTGGAAAAGACCCTGATGCTGGGAAAGATTGACGACAGAAGATGAAGGGAATAGAGGATGAGATGGTTGGTTGGTATCATCGATGCAATGGACATGAACTTGGGCAAACTCCTGGAGTTGGTGAGGGACAGGGAGACCTGGCGTGCTGCAGTCCATGGGGCTGCAAAGAGTCAGACATGACTAGGCAACTGAAGAACAACAACAACTGATAGGAATATATCCTCTTTTACAGAAAGCACAATGTCTAAATGGTGAAAGCCCTTAATAAATATATTTTTAATTTTCAATTAATCAGAGAATGAGCAAGTGAATAGGAGCTACTATGAGTAGCTAACAGTTCCTATCCAATTACTACAGTTTGTATATTTGAGTGTATGAGGGAGGGCCTGTGTGAGGGTACCTGTGTTTATATATTTGTGTGTCTGGCTAGTAATATAAAACTATACACACATTTATATTTATAATATTATAAAAATTAATAATGTAAACAGTATGTTAGTACTATACATCTGTATTAGTCTGCTAGGGCCTCCATAACAAAATGTCACAGACTGTGTGGCTTAAAGATAGAAATTATTTTGTCAGTTTTGGAGGCTAAAAATTTAAGATCAAAGTACCCTCAAAGTTAGGTGAGGCTTCTCTTCTTGACTTGCTTCTCACTAGGTGTTACAAGCCTGCCAAAGCAGACAGACCTCTGGTATCTCTTCCTCTTCTTATAAACACATCAATCCTAGATTAGGACCTTGTGTTCATGACCTTTATTAACCTTAATTACCTCCTGATAGACTGTGTCTCCAAATACAGTCTCATTGGGCGTTAGGCTTCAGCATGTGAATTTAAGGGGGACACATCTGTCTGGAACATCAGTACAGTTGACATCCAGATTAACTTCTCAAAAGTTAGTTCCTGCAAACAAAAAGAGGTTGTTCTGTGTTACATATCGAGGGAGGGATATACTTGGTCAGAGACTTTGCTTCTTTACAAAGTAAGTATAATTCTTTTCTACTTTACTTGATTATATTGAAATACAATTATATTGGAGAAGACTGTAAACCACTTGCAAACAAATCTTTAAACAACAGCTGGATGTAGCTTTAATCGCGTGTCACTGTTTGTTATTTTATGGAAACCAGGCTGAAAAGGCCAGAAGAGCTTGACATCCCACAGGAGGTCATACCATGAAGGTGTAAACTTAAAGCGGAGACTGTAGAGAACCGGGCTGCATTCTTGGCGTGTGCGCTCTTGCAAGGAAGTTAGCACTTACGGTTATATCTAATGTGGGAGCTAATCCCACTTCATTTTGCGCCTGCTTTGTTTTACCTCTCGGTACACTTGGCCTTCATTTAGCCTCGGCCTCTGCGTTGATGTTCCCTGTAAAATCTCGGTGCTGGGAAGCCCTCACCCCGGAGGCCAGGTGACAGGAGATGGGCTGGGAATCCGCGGAGCTTTTTAAGGGCGTGGAGCCTCTCGCATACCATTCCCTCCCACCATCACCCCACGGCCGGGAGGCGGAGAGGGCTTCCAACTTCGCTCCAATCCGCGGCCGGTCCTCCCCGGGGTCCCCCTGCTGGGCGACCGGCCCGCCACCGGCCGAGTTGGAGGAACTTCGCCGAGCTCCGCGTCAGACCCGGAGAGGAGAGCGCTCCCTCTCCTCCCCGGCCAGCCCCCTCCCAGAGCCCCCGCCTCCTGGTCCTCGCCCAGCCGGGAGCGTCGGTGATAGGACGAGCCCCGGGCGTGCATTGTGTATATGCAAACCAGAGCCCGGCTCCCCAGGTCTGCCCAACCCGGGCCGGCGCTGCGCAGCGGCTGGCGCGGCCGTGGGCGCCAGAACCCCGCACTGTCATGTCCCCGCCGCGCGGCGGGCCATTGCGTCCCCGAGTCGCTATATAAGCGCAGGCCAGGGGACACCCAGAGGGGCTGAAGATGAGGGTGCCCGCGCATGGGCCCCCGCTAACTGCCAACTCCTCCCGAGCCCGCGCGACGCGCGGAGCCCGCGGCCGCCGAGGATCCGCCTTGGCCGCAGTAGCTGCAGCTGGAGCTGCGACAGAGGCGGCGGCGGCGCCCGTCGCTCCAGCGCGTAGAGCCGCGGCCGCAGCCCCGGGGCCGCCGCTGCCCCGGCTGCCATGAGTTGTGCGGAGGTGATGTATCACCCCCAGCCGTATGGAGCGCCCCAGTATCTGCCCAACCCCGTGGCAGCTGCAACCTGCCCCACAGCCTGTTACCACCCGGCGCCCCAACCTGGCCAGCAGGTGAGTCACCGACCGGGCAGCCTGCCGGGGGCGGGGGCGAGGGGCACGGAGAGTATCGGTCTGGGGCTCCCGCGACGACGTCCCTCTGGGGTGGGTGGCGCGGAGGATGCTCTGAGAGTTGCGGGAGCGCCCTTGAACAGAAAGCCATCGGAAGAGCAGAGCAGAGCAGAGTTTCGGGAAGGACGAACAGCCAGGTGGACGACGGGTGGGGATTGCCTGGCTGGGGGCTTCAGTGAGCTGTGGTGATAGCCACCCTAGCTCTTAGGGCTCAGTTCTCTGAAGCTCGCCCAGGGCACCTGTTTTAAGAATATGTGAGTAAACTTCCTTTAAACCAAGTATTTTCTTTCCTTCGAAAAGGTGGAGTGTAGGTTTTCTTGATTAAGAGGGTGAAATGTGTCACTGACACAGGGGAGGCTATCCGGATAGTGAGCTCACGGAATGTCTCTTCTGGGACTTTTCTGGTGGAACATGGGTCTAGTGTGATATTCGTCAAATTATATTAGAAGTTCTCTGTAAAATCTGTCTTCTTCCATACTGTAACTTAGGGGGCAAGTATTGATCCCCAAATCCCTCATCTATTTTTAATTTCATCAAAGCACAGAGGTGCTATGGTTCAGTCTATTGGACAGAATCCTCTCCTTTCCCAGCCAAGAAGTAACCTTGGATCACTGGATGCTGTATCTCCACCATGCCAAGAGTGACTGAATGCTGTTAGATAAGAAGGCTTCAGGAACTAGAGAGATGATAGTATTCCTTTAGAAGGGAGAATAGGGTTCTGAGGAATTTAGCACTTGGTATCCCTGGATGTTCCTTTCTGGATGCCACAGAGTGTCAAGGGTTAGTCAGCCTACATAAAGCACATACCTGAGCACGTGGCCAGGGTGTACCAAAATAGGGGCCTCAGACTCTGGGAGTTAGGGTGGGTTGATTTGGTGAGACTTAAAAAAATGTGATTTATGTACTCTGAGGTGGAGATACCTATCAGGGATCCAGGTGCGTTTCTAATAGTAACATCCACAGTGTTTATTGATTTTTTTTTTTTTTTTTAGTTTCTTAAAAACCCTGTGCTTTATTGTGGTCTTCAGGGTTTGGCTCTTTAATTAATCTGGTCATTTAAAATATTTCCTCTACTTCTGTCTCTTTACTAGATTTATTGTGCTACTCTTTGGAAAGAAATGATAACTTCTGTTTATAATTTAGGGACTGAAATTCAGCTGATTCTGGAAGGGTACATACTCTAGCTTCATCTGCTGAACAGTATGAGCTTAACCAGGACAACTAGGGCAAAAGAGGAAGGAGCCTCACTTGGTGGCTTTTTTTTTTTTTTTTAATATTCATCAGCTTCAGCATTTAAAAGCAAGATTACTTTTAGGGAGGGGAATGAGAAAACTGTAATTTGTGGTCAAGGATAATAGGTTAAAACATTTTGGTTAGGCTGTTTGTTTAGATTCTTTGAATGGAGAAAACCATTTAAATCCAAGTCAGGCAAGTGATGCAAAGAGATATTGGATATCTGTTTTGTGAGTTTTATGAACACTCTGTTCCAGATAAACCACCCTCTTCTTCTTTCCTTTCTTCCATCTCAGACACTGTAGAGGCCTTCAGTTATCAATTGGAACATAGATGAGCAATAAAGTTAAACTTTATTAAGCATTCATAAAGGTATTTTTCCCCGTCAAAAACAACTTTAGCAGACTACTTTTGAGTAACATTTTATTTTCTAGTGTTGTGGAAATAGTTGCATTAAAATATGAATATTTAGTGAGGGTTAGAATTGGAATGATTTTTTGAGCTAGAAAATAAAGTTTGATACCAGAAAAATTGTAAATAACTAATCATGAAATATAGTTTTTAGTAAAAAATGACTCCAATGCTTTATCTAACTTTTGCAGTAGCCCCGGAACTCAGTTCCCAAATTGCATTCTTTTGCTAAGACCATGAGCAAATCAAAAAATGAGTTTTCTTTTTCACTCGAATTGTCTACCCTGATGAGTATCACATATTAGTAAATAGTAATTTCTGCTACCCTTTGGGCTTCTGTAGATATTATTTAAGTAGGTGTTAGGCTGAGTTGAGCTTAAGAACTTTGTTGAGAAGTGTGCTTGAAATTTTCATGTTGCTTTTACTACACTGGCTTGTTTGAGATTTTGTTTTGTGGAGTAAAGAAACTATTTGACTATAACTGGCTAGCAAAATAAAAGACAGTAGTGTAACTACTGTTCTTTTACTGTCAGGAGTTTATTTTGATGACCTATATTTTCTGTTGGAAAAAAGATTAAATCAGGAAATTGTTATCAGGCTGACAACATTTTTAGACTATGTGGTGTGTGTATGGGTGAAGTGGGACTAATATTGACTTGTCCTCAATGTAGTCATCTGAGAATACATATTTTGGTTGTTTTTGCATTCCATAAGTTTTTATCATCATTATCCATGAAGATTGTTTTCTCTGTACATGGGAAGTGACCCCTAGTAGCGTCTTGCCTGAGAGACAAAAATAAGAGCTACAAGCCCTACTACATTTAAAAAATTGATTTGTTGAGGACAGGAAGCAGAAAAAGTGATAGAGTGACAAAGTTTAATCACCATTTAGAAAATGTTAGAAAAGATAGCATTAAAGTTTTTCTGTCACTTCTGTGTATTCAATTATTATATCTTTGAATTGATTTTTTTTCCTCAAAGCCATATAGCTCTGAATTCCTTGTAAATTATTATATTATAATGGTTTATTACACTGGATTTTAAACTTAAGTATATTTTCCTTTTAATGTATGATTATATATCAGAAAATTCTTTTTGAAATAGTAGAACTTCATACTCCAGGCACATGTACTCTTAGCTTTTCCCCTAAAAGCACAGTGTTTTTTTGAAATTTTAAGTTTTATTTTTTTATTTGAACATACTATACATTGTTGGTGGGTAATAGGTTAGCACTTTATGTAAATATACCTGTAGAGTCAATTTTATAGTCCTTGACGTTACTTCCTAGAAACTGCATGGCTGTGCATACATATTGCAGTGTGGTTTCTAGAGCCAGGATTTGTTGAGGGCTGCTAAGCTGTCTGGTCCCCGTGCCCACCATTTCTTCCTAGCTCGAAAGTATCAGCCCCTACTATCTCCTCAGGAGAACCCTTGACCCAGTCTCTTAGCACATGCTCCAAAGGCATGATGACACTGCAGAACATATACAGAAAGGAATGTGCTTGTAACCTAGTAGTGACAGTAGGAAAAATGAAAAAAAAATTTTTTTAAGATATGTGTGAGGAAAAATTGAGGGAAATAATGTGAAATCATAAATTCCCTTCATACTCTGTGGATTCCTCATCTTAAATGTGGGCAATCTGCGGTTGTCTCAAATCTCCCTCCCCCTCCCCCCATACTTTCATCATGTTAACATTAGGGAGATACTTAGAGCTTTCAGAACTGGGGAGTTCATAGACGAGGCAGTGAAAACAGAGGAGAATAACCCTTGTTCACTAATTGTGCATAAGAGTTTTTAACAGTCACACTTTGGGCTTCATATATGAGTATATTTAATCTCCCCTCTTCCAGGGTGACAGCTGGGTGACTATACATGCATGCTTCCACTTAAGAGAATTAAAAGTCTTGGGAGGCAGAACTCCAGTCATGTTTGTAAGGGATTTTTCAAGCTCTTTCTCTGGCCTCTGCCACTTTGGTTAGGTCATAAAAATCTCTCTGAGATTCTGTTTGTTAGGGAAAAAAACCCTGGAAAACACGCACTTCAACCCCTCCTTTTCCAGATGGAGAAATGCATGTTTATAGGGCTGAAATGCCTGACTAAAGATTTCAAAGCTAATGGGTGACAAAATTAGGACCACCGGATCCCCTGCTCCCTAGTATAGCATCTTTCCACCATACCATGTGGTCCCCTAATTTTTTTTTTTTTGCTATTGTGCAATAGGCTTATTTTTGTCTTTAGTGCTCCAAATCAACTTTTTGATAAAGAAGATTAATATGCAGTAGATTCTTTGGCCTTGGGGCTTGAAATTCTTTCCAAGTCCTTGGTAGTGTACGTTTTTAGTTTAGGCATTCCAAAGTATTTTTGCAAGCATTTGTATTATGCTAATGACTTTTGCTAGCCATGTTGCATCCTTTGTTGATGAAGCAGAATATCAGTTAGCAAATGAACATGTATTTATTTGAAAATAATATTCAGGAAGTGGTATTAACAGTCAGCTTTAAGTGCCTTATATATCATTGCTATTCCAACATAAGTTTAGATTCATTAAGAGGAAAGCATACAGTTACATTCTAAATAGTTTCAATACACAGGCCACTTATTTAAGTGGGAGGATCTAATTTTCTTGCAACTGTAAGCAAGGACTTAAGTGGATTTGTAAGAGTTCATACAGGACTTCTTTGAGAAAGAACAGCCTCTCTGATTCCATACAATACAAAATAACTTGACTGTAGACACTGAGAAGTTTCAAGTGCCTCAGAGCTTTATGCTCCCAATAACTTTCCAGCCAGAAAATTCAAAGCCAGAAGGAAAATTAAACTTTAAACTAACTAAACTGAACTGTTGTCTCTGGCAATCAACCAAAATGGAGATTACAATACCGATAGTATGGGCAGGCTGGAAATCCATAAAATCACATGCAGTAAGGCTTCATTCAGCAGAAAACCAAATGCCAGGACAAGGAAGCATTCTGTGGAAATTTAAGTTAAGGATATTTTCTCTCAATGCACGGAAGTCCGCATCTCACAGAGTTGGAGAGGACCGGGAGATGATAAAGTAAATGAGGGTGATCAGGAGGTTGAATGATCCCTCATGGTTCCTCTTTTCACAACTACAGAAGAGATGTGCTGACCCAATTCGGCAATATGTACATTTCTATCTTTTATCTTTCTGTGCAAAGGGGATTTTCAGTAAGACTAAAAATATTATGCTTGGCTATTATACAGAGTGAAGTCAGAAAGAGAAAATCAAATATTGTATATTAAAGCATATATACGGAATCTAGAAAGATGGTACTGATGAACCTGTTTGCACGGCAACACTGGAGATGCAGACATAGAGAACAGACGTGTGGTCACAGAGAGTGGGGAAGGAGAGGGTGGAGTGAATGGAGATAGTACCATGGAAACATGTACACTACCATATGTAAAATAGCCAGTGGGAATCTGCTGTATGACTCCGGGAACTCAGACCCAGGCTCTGTGATGGGGTGGGAGGTGGCAGGGAGGTCCCGGGGGAGGGGACAAATGTATACCTATGGGCTGATTCGCATTGATGTATGGCAGAAACCAACAAAATATTGTAAAGCCATTATCCTTCAATTAAAAATAAATGAATTAAAAAACAAAAACAAAACAAAAAATATTATGCTTGGAATGCTTAAGTCAGATTCTAAAGCGAATTTGAGAAGTTAAGTAAGTTACTGCTGTTCTAAAATCTGGACACTTGAATCTCATTCTCATAGGCCCTATTTCCAGCTGGCTTTAAAAAGAAATCTCAAAACTGATAAATCTAGTAATATATAACAATTTATGGTATTATCTCTAGGAAAGACATTTTCATTCAAGAAACAAAGCTCTCTAATACTAAAGTTTCCCGACTCTGGCAGAGACCAGTGAAGGAAATAATTTTGGTCAAAACTTTGCACTGAATCTTTGAAAAAACACCTCTTTTAGCAGCTGGTTTTCTACTTTAGCTATTCATTTAGGAAGACCCTAAGAATGCCTTGAACCATTAGATACAAACATTTGCTGCTAGAAGTAAGTCACAAATGCCATATTTATAGATATTTCAGCAGATATCAGATTTATGCCAGTAATTTACAAGTATGATCTAAACCAGGGTAACTGAACTATTTTTCACTTGGCTCCTACTTTAGTAAAGAAGAAAAAAAAAAAAAAAAGGAAAGGAAGAAAGGCCTGAAGTGAACAGGTGTCCTTTTCTCTTAAAACTGTATTATTTTAGTGTGCCAAAACACTTGTCCTTCGTGGACAGGGTGAGAGGATTCGAAGGATGCCTCCTTTCTGGTTTCTGTGAAGATAGCTAAAGGAATTACCCAAACTAATTCCTAGGAATTGAGCTAGATGACCTACGTCTGCAAAATAATTAGTCTTCACTGATCTGTAGGTTTTTTTGGCCAGTGTCCTGAAAAATCAGAAGAGGCAGCCAATGTAAGAAACAAAATTAAGTGTGAATTTGTCTAGAGCTCCAGCATGTTGCTTAGTAGGATACAGAATTGTACAAGACCTCTGAGATAATCAAGTCAAAATTCCTCATTTTCAGAAGAGGAAGTTCAGGGCCAGAGGTTTCAGTTCTTTACCCAGATTTATGGACTAGTTTTGGTCAAATCTCCTAAACCATTCCAGTTCTTCTTTCTACTGTGTTCCCTTCCCATCTGGGCATCCTTAGAAGCAAGAAAAGCAATTAGTAATTTACCCAGTGTTACTTATTTTCTCATATAAAAATTTTTGAATATTAGCTACTTGGAGAAATTATACAATTAGCCAGGTAAATAAACCCTCAAGGTTTCTTTATCATTTTCCTTACAACCCTCTCTCAAATGCTGTGACTATCATTCTTGTGGCTCCAAGTCTTTGCACAATAACTGACACAAAGTAGGAGTTAACTGACAATTCCATGAATAATAGATAAATTTTTAAAAGTGAAATCATACCCTAAATCTAGTAATAGGATTATACAAACATACCAGAAATTTATACGTCAGAAATGTTGTTTCATTCAAAGAAGTCTGTTTGAGAGAGAACACATACCCTCATGATGTGATCATTGCTTAAAACATTTTGGGAATGCAAATTTTGAAATTCTCTCTCAGCCTGTGGCACATTTTTTTGAACATCTTTAAAACTGGAAAATATTCATCCTTTAAGGGGTGGGTTTGATTTTTTGATAATAACCAGAATCATTGAGCAGCAAGTGTGTTCATAAAGAGCCAGTGTTATTTTTGGTTTGCTTCTTCTACTGTTAAGAAAAATAAAAACAAACACACAAAGCTAACAAACAAATCTTGAGGTATGAGTGTATGTTGTAAATTGACTCTGCTCATATTTCCAAAATAGTATTTTCAGAAAAACTTTATTTTGTTTCTGACTTGCTAAGGGGACGACACATTTCTAGATATAGAAGGGTAGGTTCCTCTAGGTATACATATATTTTGAAAAACAATGCTTTATTTAATAACCATATTTTGATATGTTTGCATTCCTAATTTTTAAATGTTATAAATAACTTTTGACTTTTCTTAGCATATGATACCATGCTACCTGTGGGCTTCTGTTTGTTTATTCAATTAAATATTATATAGAGGCTCATTTTCTTTAATCTGTTTTCTTAGCAGATGCTTTCTAGTCAGATAGAAATAAGTTCTAATCCCATCCCTGCCATTTACTAGTTAGATGCTGGCCAAATAAATCAGCTTTTGCGTATATAAATTGAGTATAATTGTTTAGACTGAATATTTCTGCACCGGTGAGAGTTAGGGAAACAAAGTACATCAAAGTTCCGTGAACTCTCTTCCTTATCCTGATCCTCACCCTGACCTCCTTCCACCTGATTCCCCCTCCTCCAAATAGTCTAAGGGCCAAAACTTCAAGTCTCTCTGAGACAGATTTTAAAATCTGTTACTCAAGTAAATTCAGAAAAATATGATCAAAGATCAATGCACTGCTTTATGGGATTTATAGTTTTGAAATATTGACTAGATGCTAGTGGTCCTTTCTTATAGGCCCTAACCATATCTGTCAGGATGAAAGAACCACTGCCTTAGAAAAGATAGTAGAATTTTTTTTTAAGTTATTTCCAAATATTCAGTGATTCATTAAAATATTTTTGTTTCCTTAGGAAAAAGTTTCCACATATGCACAGTAATCATTTGGCATTTTGTAGGCTTAAGCCTTGGGGAGTTAGTGGTATTTGGCTCGTGACATGGAAGTCTTTCTCTTGTCAGACAAATCCTTTCTCCGGCACATTCCTGTGCGAGTTTGTTTCTGCTGTGCCTGATGGCAGTCTGTGAGGTGGTTTAGCATGGTTTGCACTGCCTAGCCAGACTTCCTTCACCCTGCTGCTTTCAAGTCTTTCAGAGTGAATTTTAACTTTGTGGCTGTTAGCTCAGTCATTGTTTCATCGAACTGATGGTTATTTTACCTGAAGAAAACTTGCTATTATTCTGCAGTGAGGGGTACATTCAAAAAGCCAACTTGCAGTCTTTGACATTCCTTCTGATGACTTATTTTTGTTAACAATTCTTAAGTGTCTAGTAAGAAAAGCATGAATATTTCTGACAGACTGGGCTATTTTTAGGGAGTGATAGTGCATTTTAAGAAAAATACGAACCACATTGTCTTTCAGCCTTGATTCAGGAAATCTGTCTAGGTTCTGATGATTTGAGATTTATTTTTAACGTTTTGAATTTTGTATATTCTTTTCAAGAACAAAGATCATGCTAGGGAAGTTTCATTCCAAGGAGCATACACCAAGTAAATATAGAATATGGCAACAGCGTACATAAGTAAAATACTTAGATTTTTTTTAGGGGGGGAGGCAAAGGACTAATTTACAGTCACAGAAGAACAGATAACAGAAGGTAGTCAGGGCTTAAGAATCAATGGGGAGGAAGATTAGAAAGGTGTGAATGTCAGCATGTGAACCAATTGCTGTTTTAATTTTGTGTTCCCATTTTCCTCATGCTCACACTTAATGTTCAAGAAATGTGTGTAAGTTCAGTGTTGGCCTTTTAGGAAGCTATCTGGCTAATCAGATACTTTAGAATTCTTGTTTAAACCAGTGATGTTGATGGTGAGGTCAGAAATGTGCTTGTGTTGTAAATGTAAATATTTAATTGGTTCACTAAAAAATTTGTGAAAATTGATGCAACTTTATCTCAAAAAAAAGTGAAAGAAGTGACAGTAAATATGCTTTATGTCTTGTCCATTGGTCGATATACCATAGGCTCCTTTTCTATTTTATTTGTTTAATAGTCTCCAGCAAATTCATTTAATTAGTAGAAGATCTGCCCCAAAAAGCTAGGAAAGAGAAAAAAAAATTATTTTATAATCCTCCCCCAAGTGTATTTAAATAAAGGCATATAATATAGATATTCACATAGTATTGTGTGTATTTGAAAGGAATATTTCAATATATATTTATATAAAACCATATGTATATATATAGATGTATATTATATATAGGAAATATAAAGATTATAGAGAATCAATGCATCCATTGACAGAGAATTGACAGATAAAATGTATTTTGATACAATGGAAGATTTTGCGTATCTTTTCCCATTTCATAGTGAAAACTGTGTAAATTTTAGATTAGTTTATTTGTATCCAATCACTTAACAATTGGGCCAAAAAGAATAACATGAAATTCTATAGCAGTTGAAAAATTGTGTAATCTTTAATAGACTGAAAATGTATAGTTTAAATTTAACTGCCAGCAATATAGAAATTAAGATATTTTATTATCATCATTATTGATCATAATACTATGCTATATTTGCATACAAATGGAAGCTAAGTTTGTATTTGATTTGCAGTTCTCAAGTCTTTCACATATAACTTATTTTATTTAAGTATCAATTGCTAATTGGGATAAAATAAACAATTGCCTTTCTTTGGATAATTATCATAGTCAGGGCTCTTTCATAGCGGACTTTTGGACTCAGAGGGAGAGGGAGAGGGTGTGATGATTTGGGAGAATGGCATTGAAACATGTATAATAACATGTAAGAATCGAAATACCAGTCTATGTCTGATGCAGGATATGACACGCTTGGGGCTGACGCGCGGGGATGACCCAGAGAGATGTTGTGGGGAGGGGGGTGGGAGGGGGGTTCATGTTTGGGAACGCATGTACACCTGTGGTGGATTCATGTCAATCTATGCCAAAACCAATACAGAATTGTAAAGTAAAAATTAAAAATAAATAAATAAATTAAAAAAAAAAATAAAATAGATTGTTGACACTAAAAAAAAAAAAAAAAAAATAAAGAATAAATGTTAAACAAATGAAACAAGTAGATGCAAAGCCTGACTCTCACAAACTGATTCTGTGCTGAATGTTAACGGAAAAGAAGAAATCGATTTAATAGATAATACTGAATACTTGTGGCAGTGAAGCCACTCTGTAGTAGTTTTAATTTTTTTCCCCATATAAAAACAGTGCTTCTTTCTAACATGCCTGAGAATTCAGCAGAGTGTGTGCACTTGCTTAAAACCTTATAACTTCGGTAAATGCACATGTGAATAGAGAAACAGTGCCATCAAGAAATTATACTATTCGTTTAACTTCATAATGGAATTTATAGTCAGGAGTAACTTTAGAGGTCAGTTAGTTCAATACTCTCATTTTATATATAACCTATGTTACTATGGTGTTTTTATTATTGAAGTTAAACATAAACATGTTCAAATCTGTGCAAAACAGATTGTAAGAATTTTGTAACCACTCAGTCATTACCAATTACTTATTCATCAGCAAGGCATGTTCACTCACAGGGAATGAATTTCTATTCATCATGAATCGATAACCTTACTGAAACAAATTTTAAATAAAAAGGAATATATATGTATGTATATGTAGGTACACACACACACACACACGTATATATAATAGCCCTAAATAATAACCAACTGCTTGTAATGTGCCTGAACATTTCAGAGCCTACCTCACATGAGAACAACATATTCATTGCTGGGGAAAAGGGTTAAGTTTTTTGAATGATGTGTTTATAATTTGTGGCTATAGATTTTGAAGCTAGTAGTTACCATTAGAAACATTAAGAGTCTGGCTTAAGTGTTTTGATAACATTTGACAGTCTATGCTTACTGATATTCTGGAATGATTCACTTCTTTTCTACTCACATTCACTTTCCAGCATGGATTTTTCTCTGAAATAAAAACAATGGTATAACAAATGGTCAGGTTTTGTAGGTATACAGATGATAGGATGCTCCTTTTGTCACTAAAATAATGAATTTTATCATTTTTA
Organism: Oryx dammah; assembly: GCF_014754425.2. NCBI lineage: Eukaryota > Metazoa > Chordata > Mammalia > Artiodactyla > Bovidae > Oryx > Oryx dammah. The sequence continues at coordinate 121,338,779 of NW_024070186.1, forward strand.
GCATTATCTTTTTATATATAATTTATAGTAAAATTGTTGATTATAAAAGTGGTATGTGCTCGATGGAAAATATTTGGAAATACTGGAAAGCAGGAATAAGAAAATAACAACTACAAGCCTGTCACCCAGAAAAAGAATACAAAGCATAACATTTTGGTGATTTTTTTCCACACTACATATCCTTCCCTGCCCTCCTCTGACACACATGTACACGCACGTGTACATCTATCTGTATATTTTTCATATTCTTTCTGGGCCCACCACTTGTACATCCTGTGACCTTTTGCAAGTTACTTCAATTCTCTGTGCCTCAGTTTCTTCATCTTTAAAATATGAAGAGTAATAATAACAATGTTTACTATATGATAGTAAAGATTGAATGGGGTAATAAATATGTGTCAGTCATAATATAAACTATTTATATAGCTATGATTATGTATTTTGAAAATATTTTTAAATTATCAAGTGTTTTTCACTTTGATTTGAAATCCATAGTAGCAATTGCTAGTACTTGTATTATTTTCAGTAAGTCATCATAATACCATTTTTCCCTCCTTTTATGATAATGGTGGCAAGTGGAACATCTAAAAAATATGTTCCATGCAAAATGGATCTTCACACAGGCTTATTTTGTCATTTTAGTTTGATTTTTGAGAAATGAGTTCAGCACATCTGCCAAATCCTTTTATAAGATGCTACATTCCTGTTTTTATTTTAGTGTATTTCATTTATGAAAAGCTCTTTTCTTCTCCACCCCTCCCCCAGGCAGTGAGGCCTCCTTCTCTATTCCTCCCCATCCTGAACTATAATGTTGCTGTACATTAAATCTTTAAAATAGAAAATGAGAACAAAAGTGGAAGGGGTCTGTCACTTTCTTTTTTAAAAATTCCTTCTCCTTTTGGTATACCTAGGTTAAGAAAAGAAAAACACAACTGCCTTTCACAGTCTGAGAATATGCCATGGGATAAAGGACATTTTTTTCCCCCAGCAAATATGAAATAACAGTCTTTTTTCAGGGTGGGAAGCAGAAAGCCGCTTTGGGGAAGGGGGTGGGGGAGATGGAGTAAAGCAAATGAAGAAGAATCAGTTTGCGAACATATGTTAATATTTAGAGTCTTTTTTTTTTTTAAGTGAACAGTTAACTAGTTAATGCTTTTTTTTTTTTTAACAAACTGTCTTTGATACTGTGTTTTGTTTATTCTATCCCAGAAGAAGTTAGCGGTATACAGCAAGATGCAGGACTCTCTGGAAGTCACCCTTCCCAGCAAACAAGAGGAGGAGGAGGAGGAGGAGGAGGATGAGGAGGAGGAGGAGAAAGACCAGCCTGCCGAGATGGAGTACCTTAACTCTCGCTGTGTCCTTTTCACTTATTTCCAGGGAGACATTGGGTCAGTAGTGGATGAACACTTCTCAAGAGCTTTGGGCCAAGCCAGCACCCTTCATCAAGAATCTGCCATTTCAAAAAGCAAGATGGGGCTAACCCCCTTATGGCGAGGTAAGAATTCCAGAGCAGATGCTCTCCAGGCCACTGGCTGTGTTTCGCAACCGTCTGTACCAGGTTCCAGCTGGAGACCTGCCCCTGGAGGACGGATATCCACTCGCTTTTTAATTTTTAAGGACAGCAAGGAATTTCTTTCAGACAAACAGCTGGATCAGTTTTGTCACATGTGGAATGCAGGGTTGGAAAGGATGCAGTCACACCCCTTAAATTCCTCATGGAAAGTAGTGATGCAACTGGCCTGAGTTTATAGTGGCAGGATTGAGCTGCGAAGCACCATTCCTTAAGCCCCGATGGCCCAGTTTGGATCTCTAAATAATGGGCGTGCCTGGATCAGCGTTTAAAAATTAGCTCTTGCTCATTCCACTAGGTGCTATGTGGTAACATAGCAGAGATCTGAGTCTGCCCCAGGAATACAGACTTTGAAAGCCTTCTGTGTTTGCTTGATGGCTTACTCTGTCCTACTCTGTTGTGATGTTAACACTTTGTAGTGTACAAAACAGATATCAGTGACTGTATCTACCTGATTTCTGCCTTTTTTTTTTTTTTTTTAACCTCAGTAAAGCAAAGCAATAGATTGGGCTTCTTCTCCTTTATTTCCCTCTCCATAGAGGTCACAGAAGTGTGTTCAAATCTTATTTCTGACTCACAGAAAATGATCAGATGACAACTTAATTGAGATAATTACAACATCAGAGAAAAAACAATCCATCATTCCAATGATCGTTTTAGAGAAATGCATTATGAACTTGTCTTCTGAACTCACCGGGTTCCAAGAAGAATCTAGTGAAATTGTTCTCAAAGTGTGGTTTCCAGGACTGGGAACATGAGCATCGCAAGGGAACTTATTAGATATGCATGCAAATTCTTGGGCTAAGCCCCAGACCCACTAAATCAGAAACTCAGAGGTAGAGTAACCTATGTTCTAACCAGCCCTCCCAGGGATTCATGAGCAGGCTCAGGTTTGATAGTTGTAGATCTAGTGCTGTGAAAATCACAGACTGCCGCCTCCTAACTCAGACCTTTGAATCAGACAGAGGGGCCAGAAGGAGGCTCTGGGAGTTACTGTAACAAGTGCCTCAGGCGATCCTGTGATGAGGAAAGGCTGGACACCTCTGTCAGGGGCGGGTGAGAGGTGATGAGTGGCTGCTTCCTTCTCAGCATCAGTAGAAAGGTTTGTACTTGCCTGCCTGTCTGTCTGCTTTTCCTTCCCTTTCTTCCTTTCCCCCCCATTCTATCCTTTCACCATCCCTCTCTTCTTTTCTCCTTCCTTCTAGTAAATATGAGAATGTTAATATACACAGAGACTGTAAAGAGGAAGGTGGAATCCATACTCAAGTGACCTAGACCTCGACATAGGTGAATTGGGAAGCATACTGCTTACCTGATTAGTAATTATGGACTTACCAAAGAAACTTAGTCCTTCCAACACTAAGATGCTAATAGAACAGAACCAATGATGTCCTATTAAATAGCATATTGTGAATACTTTTAAAACCATGGAGGGTGAAATTAGGAAAAGTTCAGTGACCTAGCTGACTTTAATAATAGGATTTATCAATAATAAATCCTATCATGACAGCCAGTCCTGGGATAGTGAGTGAAATTGTCAGTCACTCAGTTGTGTCTGACCCTATGCAACCCCGTGGACTATAGTCTGCCAGTTTCCTCTGTCCATGGAATTCTCCAGGCAAGAATACTGGAATGGGATGCCATTCCCTTCTCCAGGGGAAAATGCAATGCCTAATTCTTTTAGCATACTGACATATGCAGCCCAGTGACCACTGAACTTGGAATATAGGAATGAAAGTTCCAAATTACAAATAGTTTTAAGTGAAGTGTTGCGTAAATGTAACAACTCTACAATTCATTGTTTTCCTATTATCTGCATGACTTAATGGAGAGGACCTTTAGAAAGATGTCAAGTTTTAGCATCGAAAGGGTGGATAATGGTAGTGTTTTAGTATTATTAGAAGTTTCTTAGCATTATCTTGAATTTGGCCTACAAATCTGTCTCCTGTTTCATTCATTGAGATTGACTTATGCAGCAGATATTTATTAAGTTCCTGCTATGTTCTAGGTAGTGGGAATATATCAGTGGACAGGAGAGTCTAAGCTTGTACACTCATGAAGCTTTCTAGTAAAAGACAGACAGTAAATATATCAATATATTGAGATGCAAGGTATTGTTTTACCATGTTTTATTTAGAGTGACAATAGATGGTCTAAGATTTTTATTTCAGTACATACCCAAAGGAAATAACAGTGATTCTCATCACACACATATCTAGAGGAAGATTACTGCTGCTGCGTTGCTTCAGTCGTGTCCAACTCTGTGCGACCCCATAGATGGCAGCCCACCAGGCTCCCCCGTCCCTGGGATTCTCCAGGCAAGAGTACTGTAGTGGGGTGCCATTTCCTTCTCCAATGCATAAAAGTGAAAAGTGAAAGTGAAGTCACTCAGTCGTGTCCAACTCTTAGCGACCCCATGGACTACAGCCTACCAGGCTCCTCTGTCCATGGGATTTTCCAGGCAAGAGTACTGGAGTGGGGTGCCATTGCCTTCTGGACAGATGAAACAACCAGTGCAAAGGACCTGAAAAAGGATTGAACTTGAATGTTCAATGAGAAGCCAAAATACTGGTGTAAGTGGAGTGAAAGGAAAAGGTATAGGTAGAGACCAGAATTTTTAGAGCTTTGTAAGTTAGTTTATCAGAGTATCGCAGGTTGCTCTTCAATCTTCACTTATCCCTCTTCAGCTAAGACTATATGTGTCCTGTTTAGTTATTTCACATCATTTCTCCAATACTCAGGATAATGCATTTCTATATGAAAAATATGGAATATAAATTGAATGATCAAGTGATTAAATTAAATGAACCAAATTCAACACCAATTTGCATAATGCTGTCTTTGGTTGGATTATGTTTGTTTGGGGTTCAAAATTGGACCTTATTATTGCCTGGTGGCAATGTTATTCTCAATGCTCAAATTATCTCTGAGAGTAGCTTCAACTATAATATGTGTTTATTATTACTCATCTCCTATTGTTGTTGTAAAGATTTTTTGATGATATATATGAATAATTTAGCATAGGGCTTGATGCAAGGCATTAACTGAAGGTCAAATGACTTTTCTCTCTTAAGTAAGTTTTCACTCATTTGGCACACAGAAAACCAACCTTGTATCTTTATTCAGAAACATTGTTTTCTGGAAGTTTGTATTCTTGACAAAAAGCACAGTGTCTTGAACATACTAGATACTGAAGGCTATTGACAATTTTGATGGCCATAGCAGTAATACTTTATGAGGAACTGTTGACCAGCTGTATTAAATTAAAGGGTCTAATTTATGGCATGAGGGTTTTTTTACAGTGCTGCACAAGTGCTGCAGTGCTTCAAAGGAATTTAAAATTGAATTATGTTTGACTGCCGAATATATTTCCACAGTAAATCTTCAAGCAAATGATAGAGTGTCAGCTAATGATGGAGTCGTGGTCATACTTTGAGCTTGTACCTTGATGGACTTAGGAAAGTCCTCTTTAGATGTTTTGTGACTTTTCCTGTCAAAAAACTGACAGGAAATATTTCGTCCTTTATTAGGCACAACATCACATGAACTACCTCTTCTCCCAGTATATCTTCTAATGGATTATATAGGGCTTCTCAGCTAAGAAAACCTAATGAATCTGATTGTCTCATCCCATCCAAATAGAAACATCAGCTTCAAATGTTTCTATTCACTGATTTCAGTGCTTAAGTTTTATTACAGAAAGTGTGTATGTGTGTGTTTGTGTGTGTAGGAAAAGGGAGTAGTTAAGTCAAGACATAGCCAAATAGATCACTAACTTAAAAACTATGCTGAATGGTAAACTTGATATTTTTTTTTCTTTTTATGGTTGCAAAGTAAATATATTCTGCATAATTGATCTACACAGTGTCTTCTTGGAGCAACATTCTCATAAGAAAGATCTCTCAAAATGAGCATTAAACTTAGACAGCAAAAAGGAAGAAGGGGAAGGAGGGCCTGTCTCTTGGGTCAGCTGACCCAGGGAAGAAGAGAGTTGAGCAGTCTCTCCAGGAGGCCATTGGAAGTGATCACTGTGGGGAAGTTTAAAATAAACACTTTGGAGAAAATTTGAGGCCTGGTTTATCTCAGTTACCTGCCTTCAAGGATTATGGGCATCTGATAGTGCCCTCTGAAATTCTCATTTTAGAGTCAAAAGGACTATTTTGAGCAACTCTAGAACAAAACAAGTGGAGCGCAATCTTTGTACATAATGGTAACGATAAATTACTGAGTGACAAGTAACACTGGAACACATATCAGTTCACCTCTGACCCCAAACTTTATTTTTATAGAAAGTAGAATAAGAGGAAGAAAATTGTAGACTGAGAATGGAGGAACATTGCTTTTCACTAAGGTTAATTAAAAAGATAAATATTATCTTTTAGCATGGATATTTTCAGTCAGTATTAATTCTATGTTTTCTGGAAATTTTTAAGATCTTCAATTCAGTTCAGTCGCTCAGTCATGTCCAACTCTTTGTGGCCCCATGAATTGCAGCACGCCAGGCCTCCCTGTCCATCACCAACTACCCAAGTTTACTCAAACTCTTGTCCATCGGCTCGGTGATGCCATCCAGCCATCTCATCCTCTGTCGTCCCCTTCTCCTCCTGCCCCCAATCCCTCCCAGCATTAGAGTCTTTTCCAATCAGTCAACTCTTCGCATTAGGTGGCCAAAGTATTGGAGGTTCAGCTTCAGCATCAGTCCTTCCAAAGAACACCCAGGAATGATCTTCTTTAGAATGGACTGGTTGGACCTCCTTGAAGTCCAAGGGACTCTCGAGAGTCTTCTCCAACACCACAGTTCAGAGCATCAGTTCTTTGGCGCTCAGCTTTCTTCACAGTCCAACTCTCATATCCATACATGACTACCAGAAAAACGATAGCCTTGACTAGATGGACCTTTGTTGGCAAAGTAATGTCTCTGCTTTTTAATATGCTATCTAGGTTGGTCATAACTTTCCTTCCAAGGAGTAAGCCTCTTTTAATTTCATGGCTGCAATCACCATCTGCAGTGATTTTGGAGCCCCCCAAAATAAAGTCTGCCACTGTTTCCACTGTTTCCCCGTCTATTTGCCGTGACGTGATGGGACCAGATGCCATGATCTTTGTTTTCTGAATGTTGAGCTTTAAACCAACTTTTTCACTCTCCTCTTTTACTTTCCTCAAGAGGCTTTTTAGTTCCTTTTCACTTTCTGCCATAAGGGTGGTGTCATCTGCATATCTGAGGTTATTGATATTTCTCCTGGCAATCTTGATTCCAGCTTGTGCTTCCTCCAGCCCAGCGTCCAGCGTTTCTCATGATGTACTCTGCTTATAAGTTAAATAAGCAGGGTGACAATACACAGGCTTGACATACTCCTTTTCCTATTTGGAACCAGTCTGTTGTTCCATGTCCAGTTCTAACTGTTGCTTCCTGAACTTTTAAGATCTTAGGAACCCATTTTTCATTTTACTATAGTCTTCATTTTTGGTGGCTCAGACAATAAGGAATCTGTCTATAATGCAAGAGCCCTGGATTCGATCCCTCAGTTGTGTAGATCCCCTGGAGAAGGGAATGGCTACTCACTCCAGTAATCTTGCATGGAGAATTCTATGGACAGAGGATTCTGGCGGTCCCCAGTCCATGGGGTCACAAAGAGTCGGACATTAATGAGAGGCTAATACATTTACTTTCTTTTTTTAAAAAAATTAATAAAATATTTTTAAAATTATATGTTTAATTTTCTCTTGCATAAAATGTTTCTTTAGATTTTTTTTCAGAGAAATTGAATGTTAATATAAAACATAGCCCAGCTACTGTGAAATTGAAAAGAACCTCTTGATGTACCATGTTAAGCTCTTTTATGTCTCTAAGACATATTTCTGTTAAAAATCACACCAATGAGATTACTGGGTATGCATTGGATTGGTTGTATTAGACAATTTATTTTTTTTTTCCTTTTTGTTGTTAGAAATAGGGTATGTATATTTGTGTGTAATATTTTTTAATCCCCAATGCAAACGGAACCAAAGTATATCTAGACATTTTGTGCGTGTTAGACTCAGTGTGAACGTTATCCAAATGTTGTGTCATTGAGCCCAAAGTCACCATCGAGTGTTAATATCACATAGTTCTGAATTGCTGAAAAGTAATATCACATGGAAATACTGTGTGCAGTTTTTCATAAGCTTTTTCATCCAAAAAATGTGGCTGTGATTAAATACTTGTAAGCAAAGAGTCATGTAATGAAAAAAATTTACATACATATGAAATAAGCATACTGATTCCCAGGCATGAAACAAAGACTATCATCTGTTTCTTTGTATCAAGAATTTCTTTTTTAACAATCAAGATACCAGATAGTGATTTTGAAATGTAGACTTGCGCATAAACATATTTTCTATTCAATATCTTTTCATTTATTTGTAGAATGCAATGTTATTTTTTCAAAACACTGCATTGATCTCTGCAAACTTTATGTTAATCTCAGGAGACACACTGACTGGGAAAATACTAAGTTGCTTCTAATTTGATTTTTCCCTGGCACATTTTAAAGATTTGTTCAGCCTTTATGGGGTGTGTTTTTTAGAACAGACTTCTACTTTCCATGATAACATGTTCACTAATCACAATACAATATGTAATAAATAGGATAATATTTTTGTAAGGAATTTTTTCATTATTTATATTTCTTCATGCATATCCAAAATGTGTAAACATCTGTACAATAAAATTAGGTCCATGGACATGAATGAAAGAAACAAAAGGAAAGCATCCAGGAAAATGACATATACTCTCTGTATTTTTGGCATTTTAACGGGTGATATTAATAAGGAGAACTCTATCTCTGGCACACACCTGTGGGTTGAGTTCAGCTGTTATAATGGGATTCTGGTCCCACAAGAGATAAAACTTATGAGCAGAATGAAGGGTTTGGTACCAAAGATTGGATCTCTGAGAGCAAAGGATCCCGTTGGTGGTGGCAAAGCTACACTACGTAATATAAAAAGCCTCTATAAATCTTTTATGAGTTTTAAACTTTAAATGTTGACAGCTTTCACTGTGAGTATGATAGAAATACTCTACAAATGTCCATCATTTATAGGCTTCCTGGGTGGCACTAGTAGTAGAGAACCTGCCTGACAATGCAAGAGACACAAACGACATGGGTTCAATCCCTGGGTCAGGAAGATCCCCTGGAGAAGGGCATGGCAACCCACTCTGGGTATTCTTGCCTGGAGAATCCCGTGGATAGAGGAGCCTGGCAGGCTACAGTCCATGGGGTCGCAAACAGTTGGAAATGACTGAAGCGACTTAGCACTGCCATCATCTAAGGCAAATTGAATTTTCTTCCTACACCTTATACAATTTTCTTTCTTGTCATTAGCAGCCAGGTTTCATATGTCAGAGGAGGACAATGCTTAAATAGATCACATTTGCCCAATGCCAGTAGGCTTGACTTTAAGTGCTATTTTCTAATAATTGTGATTGTGAAAAAACTAAGTCATTCAAGTAAAACTTTGCCACGTCTGCTGGAAGTTTTAAAGAATAGTTTGCTTTTCATCCTTTGCCTCTATAAGATCATCATTTACGTTTCCTCAAGGGTTTGAGATCCAAGGAGATTCTGGGCAGGGGCTAGGGGGAGACTTGAATTGAGACAGTGAAAAGTTGTCTATCTATGGATGGGGTGGATGATAGGTCTGCCGTGAGGCTGACGGGGAGAGAGAGGAAGAGCTTACAGTGTAGTGACTTAGCCTTTAGTGAATCTAAAGAAAGAAAATATTTAAAACAACCCAGGGATATCCTAATTATGTTCATCAAAGTACATATATGGGGGCTGAGTCAAGTTACTTAAGATTTCCCTGAGGTTAAAGAGAAAAAAAAAAACTGTCCTGGAAGTTTATGAAGTTATGAAGTTTATGTCTGACATGTCCACATTCTTACTTCATAAACTTTTATTTCACATAAACTTTTTCATATAAACTTTTATTTCACAATACTTCTTGGGATAACCTTCATTTCATGGAGATATCTAGCAAGGTTCTTTTATGTGGAACCCAGTATAAAAATACTGTTGTACCGTGCATGCATAACTAATGTACTAACCACCTTATCTTTATAGATAGAAATAATCCATAGGACATTTCACAGAATGGTTAGAAGCATGGGGCCAGAAGATATTTGGAATTAAATGAGCTCAAATGCCTTATATTTGATTGGAAGATACTAAGCCACAGATAAGCCAAAGGATCACTTGGGGTCCTACAATAAGAGAGGATGATTGCTAGATACCAGCTCTCAACCTGGGCTCTCCAGACTCCCAGGCCAGGGCTTGCTCAGATACCTGTGCCAGAGGCAACAGGCCATGGCTGGAGTAGCTATCTCTCTAAACACAGATCTGACCATAACCCTTCCTAGGAATTATACTCCATAAAAATTAATTTAAAAAGTAAAAACAAAACTCTTTTTAAGCTCACTTCCTCAGGGTAGTACCCACATTTAGTGCATGGCTTGTAAGGCTATGAAAAGCCAACCTAGATAGCATATGAAAAAGCAGACACATTACTTTGCCAACAAAGGTCCATCTAGTCAAAGCTATGGTTTTTCCAGTAGTCATGTATGGATTTGAGAGTTGGACTATAAAGGAAGCTGAGTGCTGAAGAACTGATGCTTTTGAACTGTGCTGTTGGAGAAGACTCTTGAGAGTCACTTGGACTGCAAGGAGATCCAACCAGTCCATCCCAAAGGAAATCAGTCCTGAATGTTCATTGGAAGGACTGATGCTGAAGCTGAGGCTCTAATACTTTGGCCATCTGATGCAAAGAACTGACTCATTTGAAAAGACCCTGATGCTGGGAAAGATTGAAGGCAGAAGAAGAAGAGGAGGACAGAGAATAAGATGGCTGGATGGCATCACCAACTCAATGGACATGAATTTGAGTAAACTCTGGGAGTTGGTGATGGACAAGGAGGCCTGGCATGCTGCAGTCCATGGGGTCACAAAGAGTCAGACACGACTGAGCGACTGGACTGAACTGAACTGAACTGTAAGGCCATACCCATGTGGGTCCTTCTTGGACCGTAGTATGTTTGCCACCATCTGCCCACTGAGTCCTTTTTTGATTCCTCAAATGCTGCTTTGTGCCAGTATGTGTCCTTCTGGCCTTTCTCCACACACTTTTTCACGAGCCTAAAACACTCTTCCCTAACTCTTCACATGGCTAGCCCTCCTGACCCTTTTGATTTTGCTGTTACTTTCTAAGCCAGCTTCAATGCCCTGTCTGTGCATTTCCCCTCCTGAGAGCACAATCTAAGTTACATTGCTCGTGTCTGTTTACTTCTCTGTTCCCTGCCAGATGTGACTGAAGATGGCATCTGTCCAATCATCCTTAGTCACCCCATGTTTCACACGTAGTAGGACATCTATAAATATGTCATGAACATTGAGTGGAGAAATTGAAGCAAAGCTGAGAGTTGTTCTCTCTCTTGCTTATTTAACTCCAAGTGCTATTCTTTGATATCATTCCCCCCTTCTCAATATCTCCTCCAATCCATAACCCACCTGAATCTCCTCTAGTCATGATTTCCACAGAATTTTCACCAAATTCTAGGTGTTCAGGTTATAGTTACAAGTGTGCTGACTTGTGGCACAGTTGTGATGAGTGACAGCCATAACTTGCCTCAGCTTCTACATCTCTAAAATGCGGATAATAACAGTAACTACCTCATAAGTTTGGAGTGTGGACCCAATTAGACCAATCCATGAAAGCTCCTAGCCTTGTATCTGGTACTACTGGGTCACTGATATTAAATGTAAACTATTATTATTTTCAGTCCAGAAAGTCCCAGACCTCTACAGAAAAACTAAACTGGGAATACATCCTTCTTGATGTAAAGTGAGTGCTGGCAAGTATCCTTAAGTATGATCTTACTTCCCTTTGTTTGGGGATTAAAATGGTTAGTTTGAGTGAAAATTGTATATGCCTTTAAAAGAAGTTGGTAAACATCATTTGCAATCTACCTGAATCATGTCTATGGCATAACCTTTTTTTTTTTTAACCTGTGACGTATGTACCCGTGACCTCTGCTCAGACCTAAGGGCATTAAGACACACAGGAGAAAGTGAAGTTTTCCAGTCCTAGGCTTGTCCACCTCAGCCTGGACAGTGACCCCCTAAACTAAGCCAGCAACGCTGGGGACTCATTCGCCATCTGGGCCCCTGCACGTTGGCTTGGTGTGAAACCTGTGTCTGGTATCATTCACCTCTGTGTGGGGAGAAAAAGAGTGCATGCTCATTAGCTTCCTTGAAAATACTGGACAAGTAGAGGCAAGTCTATCCCAGAACTGAATCTTATGTAAATAATGTTATTTTTCTGTCTTCTCAGACAGCTCAGCTCTCTCAAGCCAGCGGACTGGTTTCCCGACTTCCTTTTGGACCAGCTCTTACCAGCCCCCACCCGCACCCTGTCTGGGGGGCGTTCATCCTGACTTCCAGGTCACTGCACCCCCGGGCAACTTTACTGCCGCCGACCCCAGCCCCTGGCCGGGACACGGGCTGCATCAGACTGGCTCCGCGCCTCCACCTCCAGTGTCGGAGTCCTGGCACTACCCGCTGGCATCTCAGGTGAGCCCGTCCTACGGGCACGTGCATGACGTGTACATGCGGCACCACCCCCCGCACGTGCATCACCGCCACCACCACCACCACCGCCACCATCACCACCACCCTCCTGCGGGCTCCGCCCTGGATCCACCTTACGGGCCCCTGCTGATGCCCTCCATGCGCGCGGCCAGGATTGCCGCGCCCCCGTGTGACATCCCAAAGACAGATCCAACGACAGTCACCACCGCTACCTCAGCGTGGGCCGGAGCCTTTCACGGAACCGTGGACTTGGTGCCAAGTGTGGGCTTTGACGCAGGTGAGCCCGGCGATTTCCTTCTTTCTATAGAAAGAAGAAAAATGCCTGAAATGAATCACTGAAAATGGAGGGTGTTTGAAACATTTTGAAGTATTTTTTTTCTCTTACATGGGAAGTTAATCTTTGTCCATATGGTTTTCAATTCACCGTTTTGCAACAATTCCTGCATTCCTGCAGAAACTGGTGTGACTACCTGAGAGAGGTCTCAGAGCTTTTCTCCCATTTCTTAAGCTAGTGATCTGTTTATTTGAAGTGGAATCTCTGGTACCTTATGTTTACAAAGATTTAAGCACATTGGTTAAATCGCTCATGTCTCTGTACTCTCTAAGGGTGATATGTAATGCCTGACAATTCAGACCTAGTATGTTTCAGTAATTTTTCCTTCTCTCTTTTTGTCAGATCTCATTTATGATGTATAAACCAAACTACTTCCTGAAATGCAATTCATGGAATATAATCATGGTGTTTGAAAAGAATTAGGAAATGAATTTTAAAGGAATGGAGTTCTCTTTTCCTACCCCTTTTGTTCCTCTTCATTTGTCTTTTGTTATTTCCCTCCTTCCTTCCCTCTTTTCCTTCCTCCTCCTCCTCTTTCCTTCCTCTCTCTCTCTTATTTTAAAGCATCAAACTTAAGAGGCTACTCTAAAATTTATATTCAACAGATTTGGGAAAAAAAATAACAGTAAGGGAAATCTTTCTTCAAAGGACATTCAGCTCCTCTCTGGAATTCACTAGTTGTGAAAGCCATGGTGTTAAATGCTTGAGCTTGGTTTTTTGACCAAACTACTCATATTCATAGTGTTATTTGTTCCAAGTTCACCAAAATCGCAAACATCAGAGGCTAAAAAACAAATCAAGTCAGTGATTATATACCCAGAAACTACATTTTAAAGTCCGCCACCACCACCTCCAATCCAAGGTTCTTTTCTGAGAATCCTTGTGAAAAATTAGGACTTTCTTTGCAGAGGTTTAAGGAAACACACTTTTTAATTTTTTATAAATTTTAATTATTTCCTTATTTTCCCCTTGCGATGAGAAAACTCACCCTTTTCATAGTGTTCCTTAGTTTTCTTCTTTGTATTGTTGCTGTTCAGTCACTGAGTCATGTCCGACTCTTTGTGACACTGTGGACTGCAGCATGCTAAGTTCCTCTGTCCTCCACTACCTCCCTGAGTTTGCTCAAATTCTTGTCCATTGAGTCAGTTATGCTAACCATCTCATCTTCTGCCACCCTCTACTCCTTTTGCCTTCAATCTTCCCACTATTAGGGTCTTTTCCAGTGAGTCAGCTCTTCCCACCAAGTGGCCAAAGTATTGGAACTTCTGCTTCTTACTCTTCCTTATTCTTCATGTGTATTACTCCTTATTCTTCATGTGTTGTTCAGTCGCTCAGTCATGTCCAACTCTTTGTGACCCCATGAAAGCACGCCAAGCTTTCCTGTCCTTTCCTATCTCCCAGAGTTTGCCCAAACTCATATCCATTGAGTCAGTGATGCTATCTAACCATCTCAGCCTCTGCTGCCTCCTTCTCCTCTTGTGTTCCATCTTTCAGATCATCAGAGTCTTTTCCAATGGGTCGGCTCTTTGCATCAGGTGGCAAAAGTATTAGAACTTCAGCTTCAGCATTGGTCCTTCCAATGAGTATTCAGGGTTGATTTCCTTTAGGTTTGACTGGTTTGAACTCCTTGCAGTCCAAGGGACTCTCAAGTCTTCTCCAGCACAATAATCTGAAAGGATCAATTCTTTGGCACTCAGTCTTCTTTGTGGTCTGGGCTTCCCAGGTAGCGCTAGTTATAAAGAACCTGCCTGCCAATGCTGGAGACATAAAAGACAGGTTTGATCCCTGGATTGTGAAGATACCCTGGAGGAGGAAATGGCAATTCACTCCAGTATTCTTGCCTAGAGAATTCTATGGACAGAGGAGCCCGGCAGGCTATAGTCCATAGGGTCACAAAGAGTCAAACAAGACTGAAGTGACTTAGCACACAGCACACACTTCTTTATGGTTCAACACTCATATCTAATCTGAACATGACTACTGGAAAAACCGTAACTTTGGTATATGGACCTTTGCTGGCAAAGTGATGTCTCTGTGTAGATTTTTAATATGTTTAGATTTGTCATAGCTGTTCTTAAAAGGAGCAAGTGTTTTTGAATTTCATCACTGCAGTCACTCTCCACAGTGATTTTGGAGCCCAAGAAAAATAGTCTGTCACTGTTTCCATAGATGTTTCCCCATCTATTTGCCATGAAGTGATGGGACCAGATGCCAAGATTATAGTTTTTCGAATGTTGAGTTTTAAACCAGCTTTTTCACTCTCCTCTTTTACATTCATCAAGAGACTATTTAGCTCCTCTTTGCTTTCTGCCATTAGAGTGGGATCATCTGCACATCTGAGGTGGTTGATATTTCTCAGCAATCTTGATTCCAGCTTGTGATTTATCCAGTCAGGCATTTCACGTAATATACCCTGCATAATATACTCTGCATATAATGTACAGCCTTGATGTACTTGTTTCCCAATTTTGAACCAATTCATTGTTCCATGTCTGCTTCTATTACTTCTTGTCCTGTGTACAGGTTTCTCAAGAGGCGGGTAAGGTGAGCTGATACTCCTGTCTCTTTAAGTGTATTCTTAGTGTACAGGATTTTAAATCTGAATGCCAATCACAGCAGAGAACTCCACAGAGTAACAAATGCTCAGCATCCATTTATGTCCATCATATACCTAGGTAGAGCATCCTTATCTTGATTAACTGGTTCTCCGCTACGCTTTTCAATGTTTGTCATTGCCTAATGTCTCCATTTCTGCTTCCTGTTTAGTCTTTGGGTTCAAGCTGCTTTTCTAAACTGTCAGGCAAGAACTTGGTTCTTCCTCTCTGTAAGAAGAGAATGTGATGAAACTAAGCACCACAGGTTTGCCTCCATCCTTTGCCACACACTAGTAGTATGAACTACTAGTTTGAGTCATTTGATGCCTTGGGCCAGATCAAATGAGAGTCCCAGTGAGTTAGCTTCCATCATTGGCAGCCAGTCTCTGGAAGCTCTCAATTTCCCAGTACTTATGTGACCAGGATTAATAATGCTTTTAGAAGCAAAGGGAACATTCTCTTCTTTCTTAGTTTGGGCTGCTTTAGCAGAATACTGTATACTGGGTGTGAAGTGAAGTGAAGTGAAGTTGCTCAGTCGCGTCCGACTCTTTGCGACCCCTTGGACTGCAGCCTACCAGGCTCCTCCGTCCATGGGATTTTCCAGGCAAGAGTGCTGGAGTGGATTGCCAGGGGATCTTCCCGACCCAGGACTCGAACCCGGGTCTCCCACATTGCAGGCAGACACTTTACCGTCTGAGCCACCAGGGAAGCTACTATATACTGGGTGTGGTAAACAACAAATATTTAGTTCTCACAGTTAGTTCTCTGGGAAATCCAAGACCAAGGTGCCAACATATTCAGTGTCTGGTGAGGGCCGACTTCCTGATTCATAGAGACTTTCTTTGCAATGTGTCCTCATTTGAGGTGGAAGGGACAAAACCAGATCTCTGCACTCTCATTTCCAAGGGCATTAATCATATTTGTGAAGACTCCACCCTCATGACTTATTCTCCTTCTGAGGGCCTCATCTCTAAATACCATTATACTGAGGGATAAGATTTAACATGTGAACTTTTCAGGGATATAAGCATTCCAGAAGTGGATGTGATTGCTCTCTGTTTCTGTCACTGATTACCTACTTTTGTATTTAATTTTGATGTGAGCTTGATTCACTGATTCATTGTTCAGAATTTTGGCTTGAAATAATCTCTTTGGAATGAAAAGTCATCCTCCTACCCTCAGGAAGTAGAAGATTTTCATTCTCTATGAAGAACCTAGAGAGAACGCACGTGGATGTATTATATAATAGTTCTTAATGCTGAGCTATGAATTAATATGTATTGAGTACCCACTATATAAGATACTGCCAGAGATATTATATATTTATATTATAATAAATATATTATATTAATTTATATATTATAATAAATATATATTATATTAATTTATATATTATAATAAATATAAATATACAAATAATACATTTTATTATTATATACTATATAATAATATGTATTAAAATTATATATATATATCATTGCTTTTAATTTTTAAACTAAATCTGAGATGGATCTTCTCTAGTTCAGTTACTAATAAGGAAATGGTTCGGTTTTCCTATTTGAAAACATCTTCCTAAATCTCAAATACTCAAGCTATATTTGACCCCAAATCTGCCCCAAACTAAAGCATTGTTGGGGTAGCATCTGCTTTTATATGTAGGTGAATGAAACTATTGATTAAAACTGTTATATTAGACTGTAAATGATTAATATTAAGGAATGAAGATTTACCTATAGGACATATGTAGTGCTCCTCTTTGTCATTGTGGATTTAGGATGATGATCATGATTCATTCCTGTCCATAAGTTTAACCCAGCTGAACAAACAAAGACAAGGGAATCAAGAAGATAAAGGTAAAATCATAACATAATTATCACCTGTGTGTGTTTAGTCACACAGTTGTGTCCGACTCTTTGTGACCCCATGGACTGTAGCTCGCCTGGCTCCTCTGTCCACGAGATTTTCCAGGCGAGAATATTTCCGTGGGTTGCCATTTCCTCCTTCGGAGGATCTGCTGAGCCATTGCATCAGTACAAATTTTTAGGCCAAATTAGTGATCTTAAATTAGGCTTACTATCACAATTGAGCTTCCTAGAATCTTCATCTAAATTTAGATTCTGGTAGATCTAATCCTACTGAAATATTCTCTTCAGAGAAGCTTCCCATAGACGTCTTCCTTGTTGCACAATTTAGAGCCTTGTTTCTGTGAAAAGAAATAATGATTGGTCAGCTCTGCCACAGAAAAGTATAAACTGAGGCTTGCCTTACCTTACACGGGTAGCAGAAGGAGCATGCATCTCCCTGCATGAGGTCTGACCCCAAAAAGAGAGGATGGAAGGGATGAAGCTTCAGGATTCATTTTCCTCTCCTAAACTCAGGCATCATATCAAATATCAAATCTCTCTTCTTTTAGGAAGGGTTAGGAGTGTTTTCAGTGAGTTTCCTCAAGAAACAGACTCTAAGACACAATTTTGCTTGTAGAAAATTTGTGTAGTAGTGTTCTCAGGACAACATCTTTGTACAATAAGAGAGGAATTAACCAGGAGAAGTCTCACAATGAATAAGTTCAACTGAAACTTAATGGATTCTACAGGGAGTTCTGGAGCTGGGATGGCCTTTTAAAATTATCCTGCCTTAAGTCAAGGTGGATGGGCCTTTATGTCCTCATTTTGATCAGTTACTGTGTGTATTTTCACTTCGAAAAATAGTCATTACATTAGGCAAGGTGGCCTTGTTCAGCAGAAGGCAATTGCCAGAGAGAGACAACTGAAGGCTCTGTGCTGCGAACCTCAGGAAAATGAGTATCTCAACACAGAATACAGAGAGATCTGACAGTCCTCAGGGTCCGCAAAGAGGGACAACAGAAGAACTACCACAGCAAGAGTAGCTGTAACAGTAGCTACTCTTCCACTTATCTAACCAATTGTTAAAGAATAGAAGTTTCTATATCATAAGCCCAAGCTGGAAAGGTAAGATGGTTGAAAAGAATGAGAGTCCCTGTATATAATTTGTGCAATGTTGACCTAACCCTGCCACCCAAAACAGCTCAGAACTCAACATCTATGTTAGGTGGCTATTGAGCAGCTGTGAAAAGAGCCTGCATTCAGGTTATATAGGCATGAAACTTTCCAAAGTCTAGGTTCTTAGGCCACCAAAGTGTAGGTCATTATCACATTAAGAGGCAAATAAACTAATCCAACCATTTTGAAAGGTATTTGGTAAAGGATACACTTATTTCCTCAGGAGGGAAGAGGTTTAATAATTATTAGGTACCTTTTTATTTTGCAGTCATTTAATGAAATTAAGAAGTCTAGGAGGTTAAATATTATGTAATGCTTAGTGACCTAAGAAAGTTTTAGAGTACCTTGTATGGTATAATCCAAGGGTCAGTAAAATTCTTCTGTAAATGGCCTGATAAAAATATTTAATGCATTGTGAGGATCACAGTTTTTGTTGCCACTTCTCAACTCTGCTTTCATAATATAGAAGCTACCACAGACAAAAAAAATGAGTAAATGATGTACTTATGCCCAATTAAACTTTGATGGACACAGAAATTTGAATTTTGTATGCTTTTTGTGTGTCAATGAAAATGATACTTATTTTTTTCATTCCTTCTTTCTCAACCATTTAAAAATATAAAATCCAGTCTTCCATTCTTAGCTCATGGATTACCTATAAACAGATGGTGGGCCTGATTTGGTCTATGGGCTATAGTTTGCTGACCTCTAGTATATATAGTCCCATACAAATACTTTTTAATCTATCATATACATACATATGCATGTATGTGCCTGAATGTATATACTCCAGCTTATAAAGGTCATTGCTGCTAGTAATTTGTGTGCACATGAGCTTTGAAGTTAAACTGCCTGGTTTTATAAGCCTAGCTCTGTTCCTTGCTAGCTACAGAATTTGGGGCAAATTTTTAAATTGCTTGGTGCCTTTAATTCTTTATCTTTAAAATATATCTCACTGGATGGTGTTGAGGATTAAGTAAGTTAATGAAGTTAAACATTTAAAGATGTGCCCTGCACATAATAGATACAATATAAATTCTAGCTACATAAGAGAAAGTGATCAGACCCTCACTCATTTTAGCTTTAAAAAATTTATTATCGAACAATATTTCACCTATCATATACTTCAGCATGTTAAAGCCTACAATTCAGTGGGTTTTAGTATGTTGATGTTCTGCAAGTATCTCTATATCTAATTATAAAGCATGTCTAGTACCTCCACAAGAAACCCATAACTGTAAGGAATCAGTCCCAATTTCCTCCTTTCACTATCCCCTGGCAATCACTAATCTATTTTCTGCTCCTATGGGTTTTCTTTCTGTGGAAATTTCATATATAGAGAGTCATACAGTATGTGGTCGTTTCTGTCTGCCTTCTTTCCCTTGGCCTGGGTTTTCAGGATTCATCCATGTAGCATGTATCTGAACATCGTTCCTTTTTGGGGTGGACGTTAGTCCATTGTATGGATATACCACATGTATTGGGCTTCCAAGGTAGTGCTAACAGTGAAGAACCCACCTGCCAACGCAGGAGACATAAGAGAGGTGGGTTTGATCCTTTCCTTGGTTGGGAACATCTCCTGGAGGAAGGCATGGCAGCATACTCCAGTATTTTTGCCTGGAGAATCTCATGGACAGAGGAGCTTGGTGGGCTATTATCCATAGGGTCACAAAGAGTCAAACATGACTGAAATGACTTAGCATGCACGTATGCCCCATATCTTGTGAATTCATTTATCAATTTTTTTTCCTACTTTTTGGCTAATAAGGATAATGCTATAATGGATACTCATGTACAAGTTTGTGGGTGAACATATATTTTTTATTTTCTTGGGTATGTACATACATAGTAGAACTATGGGGTTGAGAGTACCTCACTTTATTTTGAAACCTGTTTCTTAAAGATATAAAGAGAATATACTTTAACTGTAATTAATTTTTTAATTAATTAAAATTAATTTTTAAAAGATTTATTACAGAATATTGTAATATAGTAATAAAATAGAGTTCTGCAGTTTGGTAGACAAAAAATTCTCTAAGAATAAGGAGAGATAGTCCGTCTTTTCTGAAGGGCCCAAGGTAAGGTGAGGAGAGTGAGGTGCCTCAACACAGAATATAAAAAGATATTCACTTTCTGGGGCATGCAAGTACATAAATCCTTAAATTTTGCCTCACCCTGCCCTGGCCCTACTTTCGCTATCACTTATTGCTCCCTCTGTTGCATGGATATTACATATAGATCTCTTGGAATGATCAGTGTGTTGATATAATCATAGAGCATCTCTGTCTTCCCTCCTTGTGCAAAATATCCTTCTTTACCAAAAGGCTGTTATCAAAATCTCACATAAAACTCTCCTCTTTTCTTTAGCAGTCACAGAACTGGGTTCTGTTCCTTTAGAACAGTAGTTCCTAAATGTGATGAGAGGCTTAATTGAAAAATAGAAAGATTTTTGGTGAAATGAATTTGTTAACATTGCCTTCTCTGTATATCCAATTGAGATCTGAACTCAGTTTAGTATATATAAGGCTATTATGCATTCTTTAGTAAAGAAACATCTTAAATTTTGTTTAATAGGAGATTTTTCCACCTGACTTTCTTTTGGGCACATTTTGTTTTTAGTATACTTATTAATTTCTCATGGAATGCTCTTTGGGAAATGCTATTACTGTTTTTTCATCATAAAAGCCATGTGGTTTTTAAATTCTATTAGTAACTTTCACCTAACATGTAGTTACTGTGAAGAGGTATAGTTTAGAAAGGGTAGATGGGTCTGAAGAAAATACCTAGAAGGGTAAACTGAAGAAGAGAGGACTCAGGATATGGAGGATTAAATTCAGTAATCTGAGTGTTGTATGGTACCCTTTGTATGTCCGTAAGAAGAGAGTTAAATGTAGAAATATTTGTGATTTTGATACAATGTATTATTAGATATGTATATGTGAATGCAAGAATATCATGCTCAGATTTTTTAATGATGACATTAGGTAAATTCTGACTTACAATTCATCTTTTAGTGGCCATAACCAAACAATGCATCTTATGGAAATGCTTTCATATTTTCTGTTATTAACAACAGTTTCTCTGATGTAGGACATAAAGTGTTGCATATTCCAGCCAGTTTGAATTAATTTGTCAAGTAAGATTTGTTAATGAGGTCTTTTTTTTTTTTACTGAAATACAAAGTTGACTTTATTTGTAAGTTCCATTTCATCCACTGTATTTAAATTTACAGAAAGGAAAAAGAGTCATGCTTTGTGACTTTTTTTCTGTAAACACAAGCTGCGCAGGGCTTGAGATGGTTTTCATCTCTAGATTCACAGATTTATTTTTCTTAGCATCCCTCATGTGATTTTAGCTCCAATTTTGTTATAATTTTTTTTTTACTTTGAGAAATGTCACAATAATTCTATATAAAATATATATAAACAGCTTAGAGTTGAGGTATACATGTTCTTTTTGCTAATGTATATTTAGGTAGCTTAAAATTTAATAAACCAAACAATAGTCAATAATATTCTGTAGTATATCACAAGTTCAAGAAATCTGGAGCTAAAAGAGAATCAACATATTTATGTACTTTCTGGTTTCTCAAATATTTTGTCATATAAGCAATAACTGTGTGTGTAGCTCTTCTCAGGTGGCACTAGTGGTAAAGAACCCACCTGCCAATGTAGGAGGCACAAATGTGACATGCGTTCAATCCTTGGGTCAGGAAGATCCCCTGGAGGAGGGATGGCAACCCACTCCAGTATTCCTGCCTTGAGAATCCCATGGACAGAGGAGCCTGGAGGGTTATGGTCCAGGGGGTCACAAGGAGTCAGACACAACTGCAGCGACTTAGCATGATGTGTGTGTGTGTCTGGGCATGTGCATGCAGTTGTCTCTGGCTCTTTGTGACCCAATGGACTATAGACTGCCAGGCTCCTTTGTCCTTTGAATTTTCCAGAATTTTCCAGACATTGATGAATATACCTTCAGGTATTGAAATCAAGATTATTCATCACAGGATGGAACAGAGTTCCGCCTAGACAGAGAAAAACTGTAACTACAATAGTTGATAGATATGAAAATTTCTTGCTAAATGGAGGTTATGAAATTTTCCAGGAAAACTCAGGAAACTACTTTTCTAGTATTCTTACAAATTTTGAGGCATGTAGCAAATTATTTCTGAAGAGGGTTTTATACTGATGGGCTTAACTTGGGTATAGATATAGTCTGTTAAAAAACCTGAAAAAAATATTTTTGAACTCCTAAATTGTGATAGTGGATAGGGCACACTGGGCAACAATAGGGAAGTAGAAAGTTCACAAATGACCTTATCTTTTTTTTATTCTTCATAGACACTTTGTGTCTGAAAATATTACGAGTAAAATCACCTTAAATAGTTTCCTGAAATTTTTATGGTATTCAGTTCAGTTCAGTTCAGTTGCTCAGTCGTGTCTGACTCTTTGCGACCCCATGAATCACAGCACACCAGGCCTCCCTGTCCATCACCAACTCCTGGAGTTCACTCAGACTCACGTCCATCGAGTCAGTGATGCCATCCAGCCATCTCATCCTCTGTCATCCCCTTCTCCTCCTGCCCCCAGTCCCTCCCAGATCAGTCTTTTCCAATGAGTCAACTCTTTGCTTGAGGTGGCCAAACTACAAATATATGTATGTATAACTATAACTTGATAGTTATACATATATTTATATGTATACATATGTATCGGAGAAGGCAATGGCACGCCACTGCAGTACTCTTCCCTGGAAAATCCCATGGATGGAGGAGCCCGGTAGGCTGTAGTCCATGGGGTCACCAAGAGTCAGACACGACTGAGCGACTTCACTTTCTCTTTTCACCTTCATGCACTGGAGAAGGAAATGGCAACCCACTCTTGTGTTCTTGCCTGGAGAATCCCAGGGACGGGGGAGCCTGGTGGGCTGCCGTCTATGGCGACGCACAGAGTCGGACATGACTGAAGCAACTTAGCAGCAGTAGCAGCAGCATACATATGTATATATATTTATATGTATAAATATATACATATATGCATATGTATATGCATATACATATATGCAGTGCTGTGCTTAGTCACTCAGTCATGTCCAACTCTTGCAACCCCATGGACTGTAGCCCACCATGCTCTTCTGTCCGTGAGAATTTTCCAGGCAGGAATACCAGAATTGGTTGCTATGCCCTGCTCCAGGCAATCTTCCCAACCCAGTGATCAAGCCCAGATCTCCCGCATTGCAGGCAGATGCTTTACTGTCTGAGACACCAGGGAAGCCCATATATATCAAGTTTAATCTGAATCTTCTTATCTGAATATTTTGTGAAAAAAACATCTTTCGTAAATGACAAAATGTATTTTAATGCAATCTAAAGTGTAATTATTGCTCACAATTATTATATAATGTTCCCTTAGAAATAGGCTAATTAAATTACTTTTTTGCTTAGGATCATGGTGGTCAATCTTGCTTAATACTATAAGGATGCTTTACATTGAAATCCATTAGAAATATAAATATCTTTGTTTTATCAGATGCAGGAAATAAAAGACCAGGTTAAAAATAGTTCACTTACTAGAACAGCAAATGGACAAGCAGTTTCTGTCTATGAAAGAGAAATGGTTATCAAGTTACCACTTGCTCTTTCATCCAGCCTGTAAGTTACCATCTCTCTAGATCACATCTCAAAACCATGCTTTCTTGAAGGTGGTCTGGTGCTGACAAGCCTGGGCAAAACTTAGGCATGAAAGTTCTCAAAATAACCTTGCTGAGCTATTTTAACATCTCACTTTAAAATGTCACAAATTTTGGTATTTGGATCACTAAGGATATCAAAATCATGGAGTTTTGCATAAAATAACCTTTTTGAATTTCTCTCTATAGATATATACATTTATGAAAAAAGACTAAAGGAAACCTAGAGTTACCAACCTAAGACATTTGAATATTTACCTGATAACATAATGTTCCAACTCCAGGTTTTACAGTGAAAGAGAGATGTAGTAAATTTGGAGAGAAATCATCTCAGTTCAGTTCAGTTTAGTTCAGTCACTCAGTCATGTCCAACTCTTTGCGACCCCATGAACCACAGCACGCCAGGCCTCCCTGTCCATCACCAACTCCTGGAGTCCACCCAAACCCACGTCCATTGAGTCAGTGATGCCATCCAACCATCTCATCCTCTGTCATCCCCTTCTTCTCCTGCCCTCAATCTTTCCCAGCATCAGGGGCTTTTCAAATGAGTCAGCTCTTCATATTAGGTAGCCAAAGTATTGGAGGTTCAGCTTCAACATCAGTCCTTCCAAAGAACACACAGGACTGATCTCCTTTAGGATTTGGATCTCCTTGCAGTCCAAGGGACTCTCAAGCATCTTCTCCAACCCCACAGTTCAAAAGCATCAATTCTTCGGTGCTCAGATTTCTTTATAGTCCAACTCTCACATCCATACATGACCACTGGCAAAACCATAGCCTTGACTAGACAGACCTTTGTTGACAGAGTAATGTTTCTGCTTTTTAATATGCTGTCTAGGTTTGTCATAACTTTCCATGCAAGGAGTAAGTGCCTTTTAATTTCGTGGCTGCAGTCACCATCTGCAGTGACCTGGGAGCCCAGAAAAACAAAAGCCAGCCACTGTGTCCACTGTCTCCCCGTCTATTTGCCGTGAAGTGATGGGAATCATTTAGACCCACAGTAATCGTTAACAGGATAGTATTAATTATATAAAAATATTAAAGCACTAACACATTTTTCAGTATAAAGAAAAGAGTGCATTAAAGTACCATATATGATAAAGGCTCAACTAAAAGCCTACTTTACCACTTCTTTGGAGCATAGTTATTACTCATTTAATATGTTTATGAAGGTTGTGGGGTTGGTGATTTATTATAATCTTTCCTAACATTATTAATGATTTTTACAAATAAGGAAATTAATGAATTTTATTTAATAGTGTCATAAAGTAGAATAGACAGAGAAGCTTATTTCTAATCATTTGATTTCAGCAGGGAGACACATTAAATGGCTTTTTAATATAGAAGCCAGCCCTAGAACTATGTGATTTTTCAGTGACAGCCTGTGCTGGTCTATAGAGATTTACAGATTTCTGGATACTTACCTTGAAGGCATTATCTTAATTAGGATAACTAAAATGTCACAAAGAAATAGTTGTGGATTAAAGAAAATATTAGGAAGAATATTTGTAAACTGATACTTCTGTGGACTTTTACTATTTTTTTTTGATAGTTTATTATGACTTGATAACATAAAGACTCTAGTAATTAACAGGCGATTGTGCCACTCTTTCTGCAAACCTTTGTTTTCCTTTTGGCCTGTGGCATAAGCCTATTTTCCACTGAAAGGAAAAAAAAAACCAAAAGTATGTTACAGTATTTACACACTCTTGAATGGTGTTAGTTGTATAAGGCACATGTCCAGAATGACAGTTCCGTGACCAGAAGGGTAATGGAAACCATCTTTGAGATGCATGTAGAATGCCAGTAGATCCCAGCCAGAGAGTGAGATCTGCATTAAAAGTAGCAGGATGGTGAATCAGAGGGAGAAATACATTCCAGAGCACTGCTGTCAGTTTCCAGCATCCAGGGCTAGATTCTGCAGGACCGTAATGAAACTCTGCTGCTGTCCCAGAGTGCTATAGATCTTCCCCATTCTCCATCCTGGCCCTTCATCCAGAGGGGTGTGTGCATACGTGTGTGTGTGTGTGCATGTGTGTGTGTGTGTGCATGCGTGTGTGTGTGTGCACTTAGTCCTGTCCTACTCTCTGCGACCCCATGGAGTCTCCTCTGTCTATAGGATCTCCTAGGCAAGAATATTGGAGTAGCATTGCCATTTCCTACTCCAGGGGATCTCCCAGACCCAGGGATCAAACCCATGTCTCTTGAATTTCCTGCACTGGCAGGTTGATTGTTTACCATGGAGCCACTTGGGAAGCCCATCCTTAGGATGGTGCCATAATGTTACAATGCCCAAAGCATGGAGGTTTCTTCTCAGAGATTCTCTTTCAATCTTACAGGACAAATACAGACACTTTCTGAGAGAATTCTGAATGTTTTAAGGTGCATTTGTATAATACAAATAAATGCCTGTGTGTGTGTGTGTGTGTGTGTATGTAAATCCTTGTAAAGGACATCTTGGTTAAGGGAAAATGCTATTTTCATATACTGTTGTTACAAAATTAGAGAAGTGTAAGCTTTTTTTTTAAGTAAACTGAAATATGTACTACAGTTAAAAATTCTCCTAAATTTTGACCCAGCATTCTTCTCTTGTGAATCTGTACCACAAAAATACAAGCAGCAGCATGTGAGGACAGGTACAAAAATGTTTATTGTGACAATGTTCATAATATCTCAGAGGTGGAATTAAGTGATTGCCATTAAGAGGGGATCTATGAGTGAAGTATGTTTTGTGTGATGTTGCTGACTTAAAAAAAAAAAAAGATGAAGAAGCACATTTAGATGCCCTTTTCTTAAAAAGACTTTTTGATATGGACAGTTTTTAAAGTCTTTATTGAATTTGTTACAATACTGCTTCTGTTTTACATTTTGTTTTTTTGGCCCCAAGGAATGTTGGGATCAGGGACCCAACCTGCAAACCCTTCATTGAGAGGCAAAGTCTTAACCACTGGACCACCAGGGAAGACCCTATATGCCTTTTTTTTTTTTTTTGGAAAAAACAGATGGCAAGAAATCCTGTATGTGTATTTATGCATTTCAATGAAAGCAGAGAAGACTAGCTTGTCAATTTGTGTTTCCTTTTGGGACTGAAAGTATTGTTGTCACTAATGTGGTTTAAGGAGGAGAGGAGGAGGAATTTATAAGAGAAAAATATGTTTGAGTGTGTGTGCATATGTGTATTCCTGTGTATATATGAGAAAGAGACAATGAAAAAGAGGAGAAATATTGATTTTTATCAATAATTTACTCTTCCTCCCAAACTTAGGGAGCTAAGATGAAGAATTGATGATAAAATGATGATAAATATATAGGGAACATTAATCTTTGCTATGTTTATGGAAAAAGTAGAGCACCAAAAAATAGATTCCTGAACCTGTATTTTATTTTAGCTATATTGTGCTGAGCAAATCTCAAAATCTCTCCACTCTTCTTTCTTTCCACTCTTTCAAAATAGAGATGATACTTCCTACTTTGACACAACCAGGAGATTCCAATGAACTAACGCACATGGCTGTGTTTTCTAGATTGTGACACATAGTGCCGAACTAAAGTTCTCATTCTCCTTCATATGTATGGTACTTTTCAAACAGGAAAACAAAGTCACATTGGAGATATGAGGCATCATGCATGATAGAGATGCAAACTTTAAATCTTCCATCACTTCCTGTTTCTAGTTTAATTTATTTCTGTTCTTAAAGAATAGCTGTAATATATGTCAGAGCCAAATTTCCCAGTAGTGGTGTCAGCTTGTGTTGGCCATACAATGAAAACCGGGTACTTTTATATTATTGGGCAGATTATGAGAAAAGGGAAGATAAAGAATCAAAAAGATAAGGATTTGAAGGGTCATCAGAATATTTTCACATTTTAAAATATAGTTTTCTCCATCTGGAACTCTCTACCATGTGGTTCTGTTCAGTTCAATTCAGTCGCTCAGTAATGTCTGACTCTTTGCGACCCCACAGACTGCAGCACGCCAGGCCTCCCTGTCTATCACCAACTCCCGGAGTTTACTCAAACTCATGTCCATTGAGTCAGTGATGCCATCTAACCATCTCATCCTCTGTCTTCCCCTTCTCCTGCGTTCACTCTTTCCCAGCATCAGGGTCTTTTCAAATGAGTCAGCTCTTCGCATCAGGTGGCCAAAGTATTGAAGTTTGAGTTTCAGTGAATATCCCAATGAATATTCAGGACTGATCTCCTTTAGGATGAACTGGTTGGATCTCCTTGCAGTCCAAGGGACTTTCAAGCGTCTTCTCCAACACCACAGTTCAAAAGCATCAATTCTTCAGCGATCAGCTTTCTTAATATTCCAACTCTCACATCCATACGTGACTACTGGAAAAACCATAGCCTTGACTACACAGACCTTTGTTGGCAAAGTAATGTCTCTGCTTTTTAAAATGCTGTCTAGGTTGGTCATAACTTTCCTTCCAAGGAGTAAGCATCTTTTAATTTCATGGCTGCAAGTCACCATCTGATTTTGGAACCCCCCAAAATAAAGTCTGCCACTGTTTCCACTGTTTCCCCCTCTATTTGCTATGAAGTGATGGGACTGGATGCCATGATGTTAGTTTTCTGAATATTGAGCTTTAAACCAACTTTTTCACTCTCCCCTTTCACTTTCATCAAGAGGCTCTTTAGTTCTTCACTTTCTGCAATAAGGGTGATGTCATCAGAGATTACTAAAAAATATATCCTACCTCACTATGATTATGGATTGTTGGGATGTTCTTGTCACTCATAGATTGAAAGGAAATTTTATGTGCAGAACAAGGAAGTTAGACTATGCATGTAGTTAAATTCACCAAAACTCCGTTAATAAAATATTTGCTATCTCCAAAAGTTGTGAGCTAAAATGTGTTCTTTTTCCATTCTAGTATTAGTTTTATGAACAAGTTTCTATGGGTAGCTATATAAATTGGATGGCATCTCTTGCTTTCTGAAATGTTTTCTTAAAAATTGCAAGCAAATGTGGGCTGCACAATTTTCTTTTGTTTTCTTGAAGGAGTTGTCATCAACTCCCTGTCATTGGGATTGGCGATTTTGTCAAAGTATACAGTGTCTTTACGAGAGAAGCTTATTTTCTTGCCTAGGAGGGGAGCTATAGAGATTGAAAAACTGTTTAATTATCACATGATTCCAAATAAATAACCACTCTAAGCATTAAAAGGCTTGTTTCAGGGGTCAGTATATTTCATATCAGCAAATTATCTTTTCGGTACTGCTTTCCTATTTACTGTATCACATATAGCAGTGCATCGAAAAGAAACAGCTCCTATGACAAAATCTGTTTCATAACTTGTATCCAGGCAATTTTACATTAACTTTGAAAAGAGCCTACAAAGATTCTATACAAAATTTTACGTGGCCGGTGGAATTGACAGGTTCTTTTTATTCACTTTCTGGCTAACTCTTCTCTTATTCTATTTATCAACAATATAATGTTTCACAAACAGTTGTCTGTGGCCAACATGTTCTGAATTCCTTGGCAAAAAGATGACCAGAAAAATTCTTGCAAGAAACTGATGAGAGGCCAAAATATGCCATTTTTTGTTTGTTTGTTTGTTTGGTTACAGCCTGATATACTAAGGATTTAATTTTTGTCGACCACAAGCATGTGTTATAATGCTTATTTTCATAGCTGCCTTGTTTGAGCACTATCAGATGACACTTAGCATCTTCACAGTCATTGAAACCCTATTTATGTTTGCTTGGATTGGACAGAAGTTTCTGGAATATGTCAGAGAGCACGCTTGTGTTCATGTCACAGAGAAGTGAGATGAAAAATTACTGATGTCAGTGAAGAATTGATCTATATGCAACATGTGTCATTCTTACTGAATATTTTCCAATATGGTTTGATTTAATGGGGAGAATGATTACTTAAACTAAGTAGGCATAAAAGATACATTGTACTTCTGCAGTTAAAATGTGAGAGTCCTTAACTAACTCGTAGTTTCAGGTGGAACACTTGTTGTGCTGATGTTGTGTCCTTAATTAAGGTTTTATGGATAAGCAGTGGATCCAGATTACCTCTACCTCTGGTTGGATTATCTATTTTCTGGATCATAAAGCTGTCACTGCATAACCTAGAAACCTTTTTAAAGATGCATGTTTGGCTGCATTTGTTATCCAGCAGATGTCTGGATACTTAGAATCTCTTGAGAGTATTATAACTTGTGGTTTCAGTTACAATAAATGATCCAGGCGTTTCTTTTCTTTTTTTTTTTCTTTCTTTTTTGGTCTTGTTCCTCTCCAGTTCTGGGGGAAAGTCTGTAGAAGAAATTACAGAAGGTATTTTATTTCACTCTTTCCCATTCCTTTTTTTCTTTATTCTTTGTCTCTATTTTCAAAGTTACTTTTTATCTGCTTTTGAAATTGAGGTCACTGACTTGGTGAGCAGTGTCCACATACCATATTGCACCTCCTGGGCCCCAGCTTCTCTCAGCCAAGAGGTTATCACACTGACATTCATGTTTTGAGCATGGTAAATTGCTGCTATGATCAAAAACTTTACTCAGTGCTCTGTGGTGACCTAAATGGGAAGGAAATTCAAAAAAGAGTGGATAATGTATATTATACCTTATTCACTTGCTGAACAGCAGAAGCTAATACAACATGGTAAAACAACTATCAGTTCAGTTCAGTCACTCAGTCGTGTCCAACTCTTTGAGACCCCATGAATCGCAGCATGCCAGGCCTCCCTGTCCATCACCAACTCCCGGAGTTCACTAAGATTCACGTTCATCGAGTCAGTGATGCCATCCAGCCATCTCATCGTCTGTCGTCCCCTTCTCCTCCTGACCCCAATCCCTCCCAGCATCAAAGTCTTTTCCAATGAGTCAACTCTTTGCATGAGGTGGCCAAAGTATTGGAGTTTCAGCTTTAGCATCATTCCTGCCAAAGAAATCCCAGGACTGATCTCCTTTAGAATGAACTGGTTGGATCTCCTTGCAGTCCATGGGACTCTCAAGAGTCTTCTCTAACACCACAGTTCAAAAGCATCAATTCTTCGGTGCTCAGCTTTCTTCACAGTCCAACTCTCACATCCATACATGACTACCGGAAAAACCATAGCCTTGACTAGACGTACCTTAGTCGGCAAAGTAATGTCTCTGCTTTTGAATATACTATCTAGGTTGGTCATAACTTTTCTTCCAAGGAGTAAGCGTCTTTTAATTTCATGGCTGCAGTCACCATCTGCAGTGATTTTGGAGCCCCCCAAAATAAAGTCTGACACTGTTTCCACTGTTTCCTCATCTATTTCCCATGAAGTGATGGGACTGGATGCCATGATCTTCGTTTTCTGAATGTTGAGCTTTAAGCCAACTTTTTCACTCTCCTCTTTTACTTTCATCAAGAGGCTTTTTAGTTCCTCTTCATTTTCTGCCATAAGGGTGGTGTCATCTGCTTATCTGAGGTTATTGCTATTTCTCCTGGCAATCTTGATTCCAGCTTGTGTTTCTTCCAGTCCAGCATTTATCATGATGTCCTCTGCATAGAAGTTAAATAAGCAGGGTGACAATACTCAACTTAGACTTACTCCTTTCCCGATTTGGAACCAGTCTGTTGTTCCATGTCCAGTTCTAACTGTTGCTTCCTGACCTGCATACAGATTTCTCAAGAGGCAGGTCAGGTGGTCTGGTATTCCCATCTCTCTCAGAATTTTCCACAATTTACTGTGATCCACACAGTCAAAGGCTTTGGCATAGTCAAGAAAGCAGAAATAGATGTTTTTCTGGAACTCTCTTGCTTTTTCCATGATCCAACGGACTATACTCCAATAAAAATTAAAAAGAAAAAAACAAGGAACAACAATAACAAAAGAACTATCAACTCTATAGTTGTATTTTATATTTGTCCAAAAGGTCAGTTGTAGAATGACTAGTTCAGATTTGTAATTACATATCCTGATGCTTAAAGTACTTGCCAGTTCCCTCCTAGCTGAGCATTGTAAAGTGCAGGAATCAGGAAATGGATATCGGTAAGGGCAAAAGCTGGAGAAGCTGGAGAGTTTGTGGTTTTGGAGGGAGGAGGGTTCTGAGAGAGCAGACAGACTAAATGTGCTTGCGGCTTGGGCCAGGAGCAGAGGGACATCTGGTCACTGAACTGCTAGTCACCTGCAATCTTGGCCTCAGGTGTATGGGTCCCATGCTTCTTCCAATAATGTAGTAAATTATGGTCTACCAGTAACATCAAGTTCAATGGGCTTTAAATTTCTCCCTCTCTTTTGAATCTGTATTAAAGATATTTTGACAGGTTTAGACAGCTTTCACCTAATTGTTTCTGACCAGACTACAACATGGACATTTTAAGACAATTCTAAATGTACCCAGGAAAATAATTCTACACACTGAGAATGCTCCCTCTGCTAATAAATGATTATGCATTCATAGATAGGTATCTTTTGTCATTGTTTTAGTATGTAAGAGTTGTAATGATACATGGATAATTGCAGTTCAGTTTAACAATAAATTTAATCTTTGGTCTGGTTCAAGAATACATTCTTGTTTGTGATGACTTTTAAAATAATTATTGTCCAAAGCTTAGGTATTAAGTATGGAGGTATTTAGTGCTCATTAAATTGGCCAAAAATGTGTGTGATACATGAAAAAAAAATACTAATATACCTAATATACAAAAGGCATTTAGAAATCAATGAGAAAATTATTTTGTTATTTATCAATGCATAGAAAGTCAGCCAAAAGATAAAACACAGGAAGAAATACTAAATCACATAATGTTCAGCTTCACAAGAACTGAAGGAAATGCAAATTGAAACAATTAGATACATTGAATCTATAATAATGATAAAATAAGAATATTGATGCAAACTACCTGAAACATTTACCACTCACTATGAACTATGTAAGTGTAAATGTATTTATACACTTGGGTTCAGCAATTATACACATGTATTTTCAGGAAGCTATCTCACCTGCCAAAATATTCACATAAGTAACAAATATATTTTTATACACATACACACAGTGTGTGTATATATTCAAATGATGCATATCTATATAGAATTGAGTAATTTATGGTATAGGGAAGAATGAATATTGTGCATATTGAAGAATTAATATTCTTCAAAAGAGTTGATCGACAGATACTGACATGAAATGGTTTTGCAAGTCAATATTGCTGGTGAAATAAGCATTGTTGTCACAAGATAAACAGTGGTGTATGTATGTACATCTGAAGTATACTCAGCAAGTTGTGTGATGACCGGGTACATTATATAGAACTTTTACTTTCTAAATACTTCATAACTTGAACTTTAAACAACAAATCTATGATATTTTGAGGGTGTTTTTTTTTACACCCATGGTGGATTCATGTCAATGTATGGGAAAACCAATACAGAATTGTAAAGTTAAAAAAAAAAAAATGAAGAATAAAATTGTAAGGAAAAAAAAAAAAAAAACAAATGAAAGGAATTCTTCCTGATGCTTAAACATGATCTATCTTGATATTTACCTGCAATGAAATCAGTTCCCAAATTGAATAGCCTTCCACTCTTATTTTTACCCCTTCATTAGTGTTAAGGTACTACTCCCATTTAGATCTTATTTAAACATTCTTCATTAGCATTTAAACTGATTGCTCAGGTGCTCAAACAAATGCAGTTGTATGATAATTATCAGTGATAATTTTATAAAGTAGAAGAAGATAATGTGACTGTCTCTCACATTACGTAGTTTATCATTTGGCAGTGTGTCAGTGTTAGATGTTAAGCTGTTGGTGAAGGTTGGGTATTTTGATATAGCATCCAATACAGCATTGTGTATATTTACATTTGTGATAATTATGGCTTTTCTCTATTAAAGCAAGGATGAAGCAGGTATTCATGTTTTAAATGTAGAAATAAACCACCAGCGTCTTTTAATATAGTATTAAGCATTCTGATCCACAGGGGTTTTTAGACTCTTAATATCTATGAAACTAAGTATTTCATTTAAGTATTTTCTTTACTTTTCAGTCATTAAATATTCCACCTGCACATCCAGATTTTATGTTCCTATTTTTTTTTCTCTTTTTATCAACAGCATATTCACCAGTGCATGGTTACCACATTACTTCTTTTATCTCCAGCAATAAAATTAATTGGAATCATATGAAAGTTACTTAAGAGTGATAGTGATGTTGTCAAGGGATTATTCTTCTTTAGGAGTAGGATATGCTTTTCTAGTGGATATGACTGATGATCACATGGTCCTAAAACTCAGATGTGCTGGAGTATAACATTTTCAGTAAGGCAGTTTATTATTTACTTCTACCCAATAGCAGAAAATTTAGCTTTTCAATTCATTTTCTCTAAATTTATTTTATTCTAGTATAGTTGGTTTACAGTGTTATTAATTTCTGCTATATAGCAAAGTGACTAAGTTGTATATACATTCTTTTTCATATTCATTTCCATTATGGTTTATCAGAGGATATTGATTATAGTTCCCTGTGCTATAATTACTTCACCAATTCTGAGTATTTGTAGTCCAGCCCAATGGTTTCTTCATTGCTCAGTTTAAAACACTGTCCCACTTCTAGTTGAACCCTCTTCTCAGATGCTTCCCTCATTCTCTCCCTAGGGATTGCCTCTGTTTTCCCAGTTAGTCATATCCTGAACACTGTTGATTAAGTGGTTGCTGTCTGCTTCTTAGCTTTGTCATTTCATTCCTATCTTGCTTTTGTTTGCAAACATATCCCCTCCCCCACCATTGCTCTGTGCATTCCCTACACAGTGCTCCACTGATGACTACTTCATTCGGCTTCCTAAAGTTTGTGATGCCTCTGAGGTGCTCAGCTAGGGTGGCTCAGATCACTTTTTCTGCCATGGGGTACCCATATCACAGCTATGGGATAAAGAGACAGGCCTGCCAGAAATCTCTCTGAAGCAACTTCTGTATCCTTGTTTGAGGAGCCCATGAGAAATTTAAGATCTTTTCATCAGACACCTAGGACTTGAAGGAAACAAGGGAGGGGGAAGTTTCTAGGCTTTTTCTGCTTAGGCACACCCTGCTGCCATCTCCACTTTTTTATTCCTAGAAGTTTATTGCAAGAGAAGAAATCTGTAGGCTCCCAAAAATTTCCGCTATAAAATGAGTTACAATGCCTTGTTACATAGTCAGATTCTTCAAATTTTGAAGGGAAATCCTAATCTGATCTCTTTTAACCAAAACTTCTTTCTTACTCCTAAGTATTCAGTGTATCTTTCCTATGTTTGTACTTCTGTTGTTCTATTCCTGGATTTGGATTTTCTTTTTTCTTTTGATGGTCAGGTGGTGGTGGTATTGGAACTGAAGCGAGGAACTGGGTCTGTGGGCTTGTGTTTCCTTTCAGGTTTTTCTCCTGACTTGATCTCAGACTCTCAAACTCTGAAGCGAACAGTGTGATGTCTTTGTTCTTTGGGCCCATTTCTGACAAACACCTCATGAGTCAGATGGCCACCCTACGTCTTCAGTTTTCATACTGTGGCAGTTTATTTGGGTGGGGGCAGGGAGGAGTGGTTACACATCTATCCATAAAACATGTCCTATTACACGATCTGAAGTATAATAAACTACTGTGCAATCATCTTCTGTGACTTAGAAACACTTTGCAAATGCATAGTTTGAAAAAAAACACACAGAGTTATTTTATTAACACTGATATCAGTTCTGGTAAATCAGGGTGTTTCTAAATAGTGCAGAAATCAATATTTAAAATGTATTGACTTTTCTTTGAATTGATTTAATGAAAGGATTTTGACTCCAGGAATTCCAAGAATAGAGGGTGTCACAGCCTACAGACAATATAATCCACAAAAGGGGATCCATACACCCATGGTGGATTCATGTTGATGTGTGGCAAAACCAATACAGTATTGTAAAGTAAAATAAAATAAAATAAAATCTGAAAAAAAATAAGGGAGCCATATACATTGTGGTTAAAACTATTGACTCTGATATCAAACCACCAACATTCAGTCCTGATTCTACCACATAATAGTTGGCATAATCTCGCTTACTCTCAGTTTTCTCATTTGTAAAATAAATATATATATATATGCATAATATATATATCACATGATCGAAAAGATTAAATGAGATATTTCACATAAAATAGCACAATATCTAGTGTGTTCAGCCCTAAGAAAGTGTTTGCTATCATTATCATTATAATGTTTATTTTACTTTCACTGAAAATATCACAGAGTAAATAATAAACCTAAAACTGAGTTACTAATATCAAGCGATAAACCGGAGTGATTTCAACAAGCCAGTAAGTAGATTTTAAAATGTGTTATAAACTAATTTCATATAAGTTTGAGTTTGAGGAGTGAGAAGCAAAAAAAAAAAAAAGCCTCAATAGTAGCAAAATAATAGCAGAGTGGATTTTATGATCTTGTAAGAAATGTGGGGAATCCCCAAGTATCTGTAGCTCATGTAAGGATCATGGATTAAAGATATATGCATCCAGTCCCATCACTTCATGGCAAATGGAAGGGGGAAAAGTAGACAGGTTTTCCTTTCTTGGGCTCTAAAATCACTGTGGGGGCTTCCCTGGTGGCTCAGTAGTAAGAATCCACCTGCATTGCAGGAGACACAGAAGACTTGAGTTTGATCCCTGGGTTGGGAATATCCCCTGGAGGAGGGCATGACAACTCCCTCCAGAATTCTTGCCTGGAGAATCCCATGGACGGAGGAGCCTGGCAGCCGATAGCTCATAACATTGCAAAGAGTTGGACATGACTAAAGCAACTGGAGCACAAAATCACTGTGGACAGTGACTGCAGCCATGAAATCAAAAGACCGTTGCTCCTTGGAAGGAAAGCTATGAAAAAACCTAGACAGCATATTAAAAAGAAAATACATCACTTTGCCAACAAAGATCTGTACAGTCAAAAGTATGGTTTTTACAGAAGTCATGTATGAATGTGAAAGCTGGACTACAAAGAAGGCTGAGCACTGAAGAATTGATACTTTCGAACTGTGGTGTTGGAGGTGACTCTTGAGAGTCCCTTGGACTGCAAAGAGATCCAACCAGTCAATCCTAAGGGAAATCTGCTCTGAAAATTGGTTGGAAGGATTGGTGCTAAAGCTAAAACTCCAATAGTTTGGCCACCTGATGTGAAGAGCTGACTCATTGGAATAGACTTTGGTGTTGGGAAAGATTGAAGGCAAAGGAGAAGCAGAGTGGCAGAGGATGATATGGTTAGATAGCATCACTGACTCAATGGACATGAATTTGAACAAACTCCAGGAGATTGTGGAGGACAGAGGATTCTGGCATGCTACAGTTCATGGGGTTAAAAAGAGTGGGACATGTCTTAGTGACTGAACAACAAGACCACATTAAGAATCATGGGTTAATGATTTTGTCTCCTTTCACCACTGGGAAAACTAAGTGCACTGACAGATTCTTAAATATTTTAATCTTCCTTCAACAAGTGTTTAACAAGAAAAATCGCATCCCTGTTACAACTTACTAGTAGTAGAGTCTTTTGTCTGTGGTTGTTCCTTTTCTTTATACTGGCTTTGAAATTTACAGGTATGGACACCTGGTAATCAAAGGAAAAGTTGTATTTATGTCCCATCACTGAGAAGAAATTAAGCCCAAAGGACAACTTTAGCCGTTTAATATGTTGTAGGCCATAGGTGAATTGATTTTTTTAAGGTTTGCTTTGGAGTCATGCAGACTTGGAAACACAGTTGAAGAGCAAGAATTATTCCAACCATTAACTCTGATTAGAATATTTAGGACTGTGTTAAGTAACATAATCCTTGTCCACAGAAAAAGGCTAACATGATTTTGGTGGAGTCATCTCTCTTTGCAAACTAGGAATTGCTTTTATTTAAGAAGAAAAAAAGACACTCAAACTACTTGATGATTCCAACACTATTCATGACTTGCAGTGCTGACATTCTATAGATTGATGGGGTCTTCAAGTGTGGAAAATACTGAGTCATACAGAAGATGAGACGTTTTAATAATGAAAAAAATACTTATGCAGTCAGCAGATTGTCGGTTAAGGTGGTTTAGATTATAAAAGTCACCCAGTGGAGACTTTGTCAGGTTGCAAATTATTCTGACCACAAAATTATTTGAAAATGAATAAAGCAAACTTAGAGTGAGTTGATATGCCCCAGATCCTTTTTATTTTTATTTTTTTTCTTCCTCCTCCTCTTCTTTTGAAATGGGAAAGGGAAACTGTGGTCTCTCTGTCTAAACATAATGCCAGTACATGAGATAAAACATAAGATGGCACTAATCATTTGGCATTCAGAAAGCGTTGCTTTTTCCCAGTATACAAATGCTATGAAACCAAAGATCGTGCCTTGTGGTTCTATGAGCTGCTTCTTTGACTCCTTTTTGTTCTTTTTCCTTTTATGTAATTTGTTTAGTATAGTGTCTTAATGACTCCCATAATGACTGACTAATTGTATCTGTTTTGTAATGACAAGAGATAAAATCACTACAGATGCTTTAGCGGGGCTTCTCTGGCGACTCAAATGGTACAGAATCTGCTCACAATGTGAGAGACCTGGGTTCGATCCCTGGGTTGGAAAGACCCCCTGGAGAAGGGAAAGGCTACCCACTCCAGTATTCTTGCCTGGAGAATTCCATGGACAGAGGAGGCTAGCGGACTACAGTCGATGGGGTCACAAAGAGTTGGACACGACTGAACGCACACACACAAATATTTTCTGAAAGAGGAGACAATAAAAATAAGTAAATTTAGTTCACTGCCTTAGTCCAAAAGTATCATCTGATGTTTGCTGAAAAGTGGTAACTGAAACTCTGCCTAAATACGCCCTAGAGATCAGTTGTATCATTTTTTCCCCATGTCAGTTCCTTTTGAGATTAGAAATAAGAAAGCTTCATTTATATTATTTATTAGTCATACCTACTCTAGTAAGATAAAAGCCACAGTAAAGAATGTGTACTGTGCTAATAGCACTGCTCCAGTCTACAATTTTTGGTTGGCTTTTTGAAACTTGTGAGCTCAGTTGTCACTTTGGTTTCTGTATCTAGTGCATTGTAGAAAATGCCCATTCTCAAGTGCGACACATATTGATACTTTTCTATTTCTCACACCTTTTCTAGGTCTACAGCATCAAGACAAGGGCAAGGAATCACCGTGGTACTGAAACACACAGTATTATCAAGTTAAATTGGAGCATGAATCCATGGTCCCACTGGGAAAAGATGCTGCCAGGGACTGTCACTCTGCAGTGGGACATATTAGATGTGGAAGGAAAAGAGGAAGTGCTCTCCAGCTGACTTTGGTTTGGAGCCTTTTCTTGGGAAAGCAGAATGAGTCCTAGACATTGAAGAAAAGCATTTTTGTTTATTTCTTTCCCTCATCTGAGCCTTTGCCAACTGTGCAACTCTCTCTCTTTTTCTTTTTGTCTTGCTTTTATCAATACATGGTTTAATTTTTGGTTTGACTTTTTTTTTTTTTTCCTTCTTTTTGAACAAGCTACCTTGTCAGGAAAAGATGAACCACAAAGAAAATGTTCATTCTTTCAGGAACACAATTTTGTATTTCTATGTTCTATTTTTGTAAAAATACAGGAAGTTTGATTTAGCATTGATGGGCTATTTTTGAGGGATTTTTTTTTAATATTGTAAAAATTGTTAAGTTCTGTTTAAAGAACTTGCTCTCAGAGAAGCACTGGCTAAAGTGTTTAAAATGCTTGTCTCTAAGATGTCTGTGATATGTTCTGTGCTCTAAGTTACCTCAAATGTTTGATACTTTCTCCTTTTTGCAAAAGTAGCACCATAGCCAAGCCAATATAGTATTGTTTTACATTAAGTCTCAGTGAAGAGTTAGTTCCATGATAGCTTATTTAGCTCTGAGTTACATGTGTAGCTTGAAAAGGAAGTTTTTTAATGATCACGCTAAAGAAAAGCTATTCATTACTTTGATTTCTCCCAAAGATTTCTTGGAGGTTGACCAAGAAAGTTTTCATAAACTTTGAATCAGATGGAGAGTTTGCCTGAAGTATATAATTATCTTTGTAGTCCATCCAACTTTGATAAAATGGAACCAGAATTTACAACTAACTACTGGAAAAAAAAAATTAACCATGCTATCTTTGAGTGCCAGTGACTTATTTTTCTTGTTTGTAATTATTCATTTATGACAATTTTAGTCATATTTTAAGTGAGTTTTTCCTGAAGGTAGTTTGAAAGGATTCTATTTGGGAAAGTACTAGACACATGACAAACCCTTTCACTCAGTGGCTATTTCTGAGAGTTTATCCATCATTATAAGTTGAAGGATAATGTATTGCATGTGTATCGTTTTAAACAGGTTTTGGTGAGTCTTATTTGTTTAATTCTGGTTTTAATTGATCTGATTCTTTTTAAGAAAAAAATTGGGGTAAGATAAATTTTTATACTATAATTACTGAAATTAATTTAATAAATTAGCAATTTATTGTTTGAAATTTATTGCTGGGGACTCAGGATTCAACTTGACATGTCCCTCAGGATCTAAATAAGAAAAAGTTGGGATAATCATTAAAATACAATTAGGAAAACATTAAGGTTATCAAATAGTAGTTATTGATATTTTAAGAACTTTCAATATAAAGTCCATTCTTTCAGATGCTTCCAGAGTTGGGTCATGTTAAAAAATTAGTGTTACATAGATGTTTTAGTTTGTTAACAATGTTTCTCAAATTTTTCCCATCCCTGTCCTCGTCCATGTGAAATTAAATGTTTAGTGAAATGTCATTTTCCATCTTAAATAGAATAACTTATATCTATGAACATGTTCGCTATAAGAATAACACAGTCTGCATAGCTAGGCAAAATTCTCACAGGTCATTTTCAAATATTTCCCTATTGTGCCATAGTCTTCTTTCCTGGTGGGTGCATCTTATTAGTTATAAATTTATGCCCTCTCTTGTATTTTCATCCTATATTTCTTCTTAACCAGACTCCGTTTAACAGGGTATACACGTTTACCTAATGTGAGGTCCAAACTTAAGGAATCGTCCACTTACTAATGATTTACTAATGATATGAACTTACATTTCTAGGGAGTGGCTCGATTAAATTATCGACATTTTGATCTGCAGTTTAATTTGATATAGTTATTTGTACTCTGCCTTTATCTGTGCAGCACAAGGTTTAATGCATCTTTAAAACTGGTTTTATTTTGTATCCTCCTGAATTCTCAAAGGCCAGTGTTCAGCAGCTCCCATGGGATGGCTCAGTGGGGATGATTTATTTTTCTCTTCTTCCCTTGGAACCTGGTAACTGTGCAGTTTCTCTTAGAATTGTGTGGTATTCCAGTTTATTCAGATCACTCAATTGGATTTTCCCAATTTTGAGAAGAAATATATCAACTCTCTGCTTCTTTCTTTACTCTCTAGTGAATTGAGTTGAAGGAGAGAGAGCTGACAGATAGCTTCACCCTAAATTTAGGGTGACACTGTGCCCTGTGTCACTCCTGGTAGCTATCTTGTAAAATATTCCTCGGCTCTGAGGACCCAAGAAAAGTTAGGGGCCTAAATTCTGCTGTACACAGGAGAGATTTGTGAATAAGATTCCGCATTGAAAACAGGCCCAGGTGGTGTTGGCACTTTGCAAAGACTGGATCCTTGCATATACAAGAAGTGGATCAAAATCTAAGTCAAAGAAAAATGGGTGTGTCTCTGTGATTGGCATGCCTTTGCTACCATTATAGTACCATAACCACGGAATGTCATACAAGGGATGAGTTATAATTTAGTATGATAGTCTGAGTTTAAGCTTAAAATGCTATCATTCGTTGGATGGATTTTCTCCCACCAAAAAGATACAGTAATCTTGGAGGTTTCCGGACTGTGTTATTGAGGGCTACCATTTCCCTCTTCAGTTTCATTTGGAAACACTCCCCTTTTGGTTATTTTACAAATTAGTCTTTATTCAGGCTTTCTAAAGATCTGTGAGCTAGACCCTAGGAAATTATCTCATTGATTTTCCATCTAATCTATGCTTCGACCACTAAACTATCATTATCTGAGGAACAATAAAATAGTGACTAGTTAGATCCTAACAGGTTATTTGGTTCCTCACTGTTTAATTGAAAAGCATCTCTAAATGTTTAAAAATCAATGTTTCATCTTAATAAGGTTAACAGTCCCTTCTTAACTTTCCCCTTTAATTTTTGTCCCCTCTCTTTCCTCTTAAAGTTATGTGCATTACTATTTTAAGCAAAAAATAATGGGGATTGCTCTACATTTTGCCATGAAAACAAGTGGATTGCAAGTAACTGAGGAATTAATTTCTTTCATGTTGTAACAACCTTTAAAAAAAAAAAACACAATTCCAGGCACTGGCATAAAATGTGCCCTTATGAAGCTCCTTATTTATTATGCAAATAGCAATCAGATACTATATTTTAAGAAACTGCATTCTGTCCCTTACTGAGTAGCCGTTGGTTACATAATATATGCCAAATTAAGAAGATGAGTCAGTGACACTAAGCAGTAGAAAAGGACAGTATTTATGTTACAATTCTGACTGGAGGATGAATAGAGAAGCAATAAATCAGGGAACAAAAATTGACTTGGACATTAGGTCATTTTCTGAATTCTGGCTTAGCCACAATTAGATGTGTGTTTTGGGGCTTCATTTATTTATCTCATGAGTAAAGTAGGATAATAATACCTAACTGGCAGGCTAGGAAGTTTGGAAATTATATTACACACATACACACACACACATATATATACACTCAATAATATGGCTCATAGTAGACATTCAGTTAATGACAGATTCCTCAAGTATCTGTCAGTTGAGTAAGTAAATGATCAAATTGAGCTCCCAAGTGTCCCTTTTCTTTACACACCCATATCTATAGCAAATTGATATACAGCTGTGCTTTAATGTAAGAAATTGTTGCAAGAGAATCTTTGTCTTCTACTAGATGTTGACAATAAAATGTAAGTTTCTTAATTATTTCTGATACTTTAATGTGCTGTTTATGAAAGAAAATAAATTAACTTCTTAGTGGTATGTAGGTGCAACTCTTGAGTTTTCTTAATTTCAGACTTATATTCATCCAGAACCCTGTGATTATTGTCTCCAAAATGAAAGTGACATTTTCATGAAATTACCAAAGTTTTTTTTTTTTTATTATATTTTGGGCTTTCTTAGCACCTAGATTAAAAACATCTCCTTTGAAGTTATCCGTTTTTCTAACTTGGAGGAAAAATTGCAAAATATGGTGGAAAAAAATTTTTCCGCATGAAAAGAGGAGGAAAAAAAAAAAACAACCTCTTTACAGTCTCAGTCAGCAGATTTATTTGACTTGAGAAAAAAGAAACAACTTCATTGGAAGCAGATGTTGACACTGTGTCAGTTGTTGAAGATGGAAAGCGTTCACTTGAGTGAGCCCTTGTGGTTACAAGGGAGGTATCGATGGCCATTAGAATTCTTGTGATTGAGCATCTTCACAGCAGATAGGACAGTGGAAAAGCTAAAACTATGATACCAAGACTGAAATCAGCCTGCCAATTTTAATTTACTGGATCTTAAAGACTCAGTTGTTTTATTTTTTCCTCCTCCAGAATAAAAGTCATATCTTTCAAAAGATTTAAGGTGGATTTTGAGAGAGAAATTAAAATATATTCTCTAAAAACATGGCCCAAGAACCCTTTGTTATTGAAGATTAAAACTAATATTCAAGTCATATTAGAAGAATCAGGGTAAAAATTTGGTTTACTGGTATATGTTGAAGAAATAGTCTCAAAGACATAGAGAGCAGACTTCTGGTTGTCAATGGGGAGGTGAGGTGAGGGAAGGAAGGATTAGGAGCTTGGGATTAGTAGATGGAAACTAGTATATTTAGGACTGATAAACAACAAGGTCCTACTGTGTAGCACAGGGAACTGTATTCAATATCCTGTGATAAATCATAATGGAAAAGAACATGAAAAGGGTATATACATATATATGTGTGTGTGTGTATATGTATATATGAAGTGAGTCACTTTGCTGTACCACTGTATTGAAAAAATTAACACAACACTGTAAATCAAATATACTTCAATATAATTAGAAAAATAATGTATATTGAATAAGAATATGTAAACTGTGCACAAATGGAAGGCTCTAGAA
Organism: Oryx dammah; assembly: GCF_014754425.2. Classification (NCBI taxonomy): domain Eukaryota; kingdom Metazoa; phylum Chordata; class Mammalia; order Artiodactyla; family Bovidae; genus Oryx; species Oryx dammah. The sequence goes on from NW_024070186.1 coordinate 121,382,707, forward strand.
AGTGGGGAAAAGGTGAGGTCCACAAAAGAACCTCACATCCTAATAGTCCCTCAATGTTAATTAATTGGTGACTTGATCTTAGAGATTGGGCACAGAACAGACTTTCAGAATTTTTTAGTAGGTTTTTCTCTTTTTAGTGCTCTCTGGGAATTTCCCTCTGTACACTTTTCCAAAGTATAGAAATAGTCATAATTAAAATATCTTAATTCTGTCATTTCTTTTATTGTCCATTGTATGTGCTTGTTTGAAAAATATTTTTATGGTTTCAAATAATTGATCAAACTAGTGTTCTCTGGAAACTGCAAATTGATTTGATCCAATTCAATTATCCAAATCTTCTTTTAAAATTTTAAGAAATGGTAAGTAAAATGTACCAATTCTCTTGTGTAAATAAACAGTCACACCTTCTAGAAAATGACAGGTCATCATCAGTTAGCTTCCTTGTTAACAATTTCTGGACTACTAAATTTTGACCTAAGAATAATTCTTTTAGAATACAATATTCTTTAATTAGTTGTTTGGTATATGTATAAGATGTGAACTCTTCTGTGATATCTTTTTATATTGATAGAGCTGTACATTTTTTTCTTTGCTATAACTAGGGCAAAAATTAATGATTATTTACACACTTGATTTAATTTTTTAGACTGTTTATAATCTTAGATACGATATCTGATTTAAAATCACTATTCCATACATGTTTTTGGATACACAATTTAGGGAAGGGTTTTCATGTGAATTCTTTGTATCACTTTAAAGTTCATATATTGAAAAGGAAAACATAGACTGTTTTTATCACATAAATTTAGATCAGGTGAAAGCGTTTGTAAAAATACATAGTACAATGAGCTTTATATTTGTCACTTGATTAAGTGAACTGAAAACATAATAGAAATGTTATCTTAGAATCCTTAAATTAAAAAAAATTCCAGATTTATTAGTTTGATGAGCAATTTTATGCTATCTTCATTTTACATGCCCAGAAAGAGAAATTAATCTTAGCTCTATTGTTATTCTTAATTTAGAAAGTATATGTAACTCATAAGATTTTAGCTTCACAAGCTAACTATAAAATCATATATATATATACACATATATATATATGTCTGTTGTTTTTCATCAGGATGGAGGAAGAGACATTTTTGTATTTCTATTCACTCTTCAAATAGGTCTCATAACTATGTGTTGATGATATAAAATAATGGAGGACTTTGTAGTTAAAACAAGTGTCACCTTCAGTTCAATAAATAATGTGAACTCAATTCTTATATTTTAATGTAGCAATTTGGTTTTGTCCACATTTTTGACAATTAACTAAAGCCCTCTGTTTTTTTCTTATTCAGTTAAGCAACTTACCAGTATCTTTAGAAATTAAAACACCTTTAGGTGGTGTTTTTTTTTTTTAATGGGTTAATTTTATAGTCAAGGGATTTATGTGTTGTAGTGAGAATTGTATGGTTACAAAACAAGGGTTATAATAGAACAGGAAGTGAAATGGGCTATATCAATTACAGAATAACAGGCTTGGGAACTTTTTAATACAATGCTTCTGAAGTTATCAATTAACTCTTTAGCAGAGGTGTACTTTGTTGTTTTGCTTTTGCATTTGTTAATGTGGAACTTGCTGTAAGTCCTGTGGAAAACTCTCCTGACAATTCATTGACATTGAAGAAATACTCCTGGAAAGGAGAAGTCTAAGACTTTATATTTTTAAAGGAAGCTAGAGGTTCCCTTGGAGAAGGAAATGGCAACCCACTCCAGTGTTCTTGCCTGGAGAGTCCCAGGGACGGGGAGCCTGATAGGCTGCCATCTATGGGGTCGCATAGAGTCGGACACGACTGAAGCGACTTAGCAGCAGTAGCAGAGGTTCCCTACATGGGCCCTCTATTTTTTTGTTAAATAAATTTCTGATGTGTAAATGCAAAGCTTGGAGATCAGTATTTCAATTAGTAGACATTCATCATCACTAGTGAAAATAATGTGACACAGTCTTCTTAACTGTCTGCCATATTCAGACTAGACAAGGGTAAAGGGTTTTCTGTGGTTACTGTAAAAAGTTACCACAATCTTAATGGCTAAAGCAACACAGATTTATCTGGTGGCTCTAAGTCCAATATCCAGTACTGGCCTCAGTGGGCTAGAAGCAAGATGTCAGCTGTGTTCTTTTGGGGAGAACTATTTCTTTGATGTTTCCAGAGTCCTTAGCTCATGGCCTCTTTCTTCCATCTTCAATGCCAAGAACCACTAGTCAAGTCCTTGTCATATGGTATCACTCTGACCCTCTCTTTTGCTTCCCTTTTACAAATTTAAGGACCTTTGTAATTGCATTGGCCCTGCCTGGATAATCTAGAATAATCTCTCCATCTCAAGTTCTTCATTTTAACAAAAGTCCTTAGATGTGAGGTAACATATTCACAGGTTCTAGGGGTTAGGAAGTGAACATTTTGAGGGTGTTATTCAACCTACCACAGTTACTATTGGATTTCAGTTAATGGTTATCAGCCTTTTCATCTAAGAGGGTTTAATGTATCACTGTAAATAGCAAGGCGTGTTTCATGTTTACAGTGGTCATCTGTGTCAGGATTCATCTACATTCACTTAAATAATTGCATATAAAGGAAATTCTTGTTATTTCAAATATTTATGTGGTTCTTATAGTGCCTTGGAATCCAAAGGGTTATATTGTGTTTATGTCAGAGAGGCACTCAGGGGGGTGGAGACCAGGACATCTGGTGCAGATTCTTCCTAGCTGAAGTGTGTTTTCTCTGGGGACAATCATCTACCATTTAATTGTTTTGCTTCCTTTTTTGGGAATCTATGCCCATCCTGTGATGTCCTAAGTCTCCAAGCATCTTATTTGACCTGTTTATACTCATTTGACTAACTATCCATATATGACTACATTGACGTGGTAAAGCTTTTACATTCCTGTCCAGATTGAATCCTTCCATCTGTTATCAGTTAAGCAGTGGAAAAACTGTTATGGAAAGCAAATATGTTTTGATACATTTAATGTGTAAAGTGGGAACCTAGATTCTGGAATGCTGTTGATCAATAAATGAACTAGAATCTCTTCAAAACAACACTTAAGCCCCACTGTTTTACTTTCCATACCAAGTTTGGCTGTGGCTGAATGAAGAACACCAGCATTGATCTTTGCTTTGCACTTGTACAAGAGACTATTTGTAGGGAGCCAAATATAGCCACAGAGGATTTAATATCTTGCCAAAAAATACAAAATCTGTTCCCTTTTAAGCACGACACTCTATCCTTTTCTTGTGGATCTTGCTAAAAAGAAAATACAACTTTCAACTAGCCCATTCCTCTGCTAGAAGTTCCCTAATCTTTTTCAAATGGGCTATGTGTGGTTTTCAGGAGATTTATGGTTCAAAAGAAAAGAAAGGCGGCTATATGAGAAATCCGTTCAGTGTTATCATTTTTCTTACAAAACACAATCCCTAAATCAAGAATGAGAGTAAACAGTAAGGAGGAAAATCACACTTTCTTGGTTTCAGGACTAACCAAGGATCACTGGGTGATCTTTGTGTTTCATTTTGTATTGAAACAAAAGTAATAATAAAAAATTGGCTTCAACCAACCAGGTGCTTTCTCTGCTTTAGAACACGGATGTTTCACACTGAATGTTATCTGATGGGTAAATGAACAAATTGAACTTTCTCTATAATGTGGGTAATGACAATGCCTGTTTGGTTTCTTATGTTGTATATACATAAATTTGAAAGCAGTTTTGAAAATATCACCAAGGAAATAAGTTTTGCACAGTGACAGCTTTACCAGACATCTCTGTGTGGGATTTTAAAACAAACACAAGGCTGTTTGGAAATACTTTGTATATGTAAATATGCAAAATATACTGATGAGTGCCTACAGCTGTATGGTGTACTCCCTTATCCTTGAGCAGAATATTTTGGTGGCAGTAGTTATTTTTTTCCATCTTTACTTGCCATATCCCCCTTTTGTCTTCACCCACTCACTCATCCACTACCTCCTCTTAAAACACACTTAACACCCTTCCCCCATCCCTGCACACTGCTTCCAAGAGAGTTATTTCAGTAGATTCCCACTGGAAAAGGCGGGTGGTGCCTTGAAGGAATGTGTGACTTGTACTATGTTGTAAAGGTTGAGTTTCAGAGAACTTGCTTGCACTTGCTCTGACATCAGCCCCACACACAGCCCAGGCACTCTGCAGGCCAGATTCCATTAAGGCTCATCATTGCCCAGGGAGGGAAAGTCCTGTTGAGAGTGGCCTTCCTGCCGTGAAGATTCCAAAGATCAGTGTAATCACTTAAGTGTGCATTATCAAGTTCTACAATATCAAGGCGCTCATCCATTTGTGAAAATAAGCATATGCCTTTCAGTCCAAAGCCTTAACAGGGAGGGAGGGAGGGCTCAACAGAAGTTAAAAATGAAAGTCACTTCTTACAGGATTTTGACAGGTTTGGAGAGGAGAAAAGGTGACAGATGTAAAAGGAGAAACCCTGGATTCCTAGGACCAGTTCCATGAGAAATGTGTTGATACTACTGAGTCCCAAATTTCCAGTTTTGCTGTCCGTTGAAGATCAAATGAAATGAAATATGCAAACTGCTTTGAGAAAACTAAAAGTAGATACAAACAGACAGGAAGTGATATTTACTAAAAGCCCTCTATGTACATTGACCATTACGTGAATTTATCTCAAAGATTTTTCACAAATAGCAACATGTAGACAGCATTATTTGTGAGGCTGTTAGCAATATTTTTTAAATGGGGATTTGAGTTTTAGTGATGCTGGTTAGGAGCTATATATCCTTGAACAATTTCCTCAGCCTTTTTAAGAAAGTCTCTCTGTTCACCTGTAAGATGAAGATATTTAAAGTAACTACTTCATACAGTCATGAAAATAAAGTATGTAAATAGTTTAATACCAGGTAAACACTATGGATTTCTTATAATCTTATTTTTCTCTAATCTGAGTACTTGAGCCTAAGGGCACTTGGCCACAAGTAAAAGTCAGGATTCAATTCCCTCAAATAGAATCTTAGAACAACACACTGCCCCAATGTTTTTGCTATTGTCACATCTAAATGTATTTGTTGTGAACATATTTTAATCATCTCTTAGCCAACTGGAATAAAAGAGACAGTAGGAGGAACTAAAATTGTCCAGAAATAGCTAAGTTCTTTAAAAGAGTGAGAGTAATGTGGCTTTCAGGAGCCAAATAGAGTTCCAGCAGATGTTGCAATTGTGGAGCACTATTTGTAATTTGGGAATACAGAATCAATTCACTCAACATATTCTTCTGGTCTGAAGGACACTGATTATTTTTCTACTTAGGTCAACCTCAAGTCTCAGTAAAATAGTGACTAATGGGTTAGAAGAATTATAACTTTTTTCTGCTGACATCTTGTCATAGTTTTCATCTGAAGATGTCAACTCCCTAATCTCTTTAGGGATGAGCTCTCATTCACTGTGCTGAAGGAATCAGTGTTACATTTTAATCCTGATTGTTTAAAATAATTCAGGTTATGTTTATGCTGTATTCTCATTTCTCATAACCTGAGTGTGTGTTGGGTCAGAAGTAATGGTGGTAAAATAAATCATTTAAAAATACACAGTATCTTAACTTGCAGATTCTCTGTTAGAAAGCTAAGAAAGTACAAGATTTGGTTTTGATCTTTTTTACTCTCTAATTGTTAGTTGTTTGAAATGTGGAAAGTACTCTTCCTCATTAGTTTAAAAAAATATTAACCCCTACTTTGTAAAGTAGACATGTGGGTTAAATGAGATAATGTATAAATGCCTAATACAGACTTCTCAGAGGGGTATGATTTCCTGTATCAGTTACAAATGGAAGTAATTTACTAGGCACTTGTAACAAGGACATTTACAACAGTCACCCCACTGAATTCTCACACAACTTCCCAAGGTGGGTTTTTAGTTCCCACATTACAGAGGAAAAAGCTGAGTTGTAGAGATTTTAGATCACTTTCCAAAGCAAAATTAGGATTGTATCCTCTGTCTGTATACTTACAAAACTTACATCTTTCCCACTGAACTGGTTTGCTTCTCAATCCACCAAAAGATTAAAATTGGGTGCCTGCTGTTTGCTCTTGTTCACATGCAAAATATAAGAATGAGTATAAACACGCTACTCTGGGTGATGGGATGCTTGGCTTCTAAACAGCTTATATTGCAAACTAGCTGTGCTCCCTGAACTAAATTACTGCACAGCTAATTTCATGACTGAGACACTATGATGAATAATCGAAAGTCTAGTCAAATTTCGCATCAGAAATCAGATTATCATAAACTTGTGCAAGAGGGAATTAATTCCTGTTTTCGCCCTCCTCCAAATCCCATAAAAACAGAACAGAAGAAATATCCCTCTCCCAGAACCCAAGAACTTGAGTATGTATATGTGTACAGCATATTTTTCAACTATATATACTAAAAATACTAATACGAGTAAAACAAAGTACTGATTTCAATCCCTAGGGGCTGTGGTCTTGAAGTACGTGTGTGTTAAATATTTTCCCTTTGACAATTGTCAGTGAACATAGCGTGTGTACTGACTTTGAAATAAGCCAAACTACTCTCCTATTAGGCAGTGCACATTCATAAAAACAAGTCTTAGAAATGTCAGCTCTTTCATGGAAATGTTCTTTGGTGCAACCACTGCTCATTACTCTCTGCAGTACACCTGGGCCTGTGAAACTTCTGAACCTCTGTTTCCTGGCACCATGATGATGCCCTTAGACTTGTCAACAGTCTCTGATGTTGATCTTTTTATTGCACTTCTCAGAAGAGGCTTTTGCCTGTTTTGATTTCTTTGGTTGCTCATAATAGCTCTTTCCTGCCTCCACCTTGCTCAGTTCTGGCTCCTGGAATGAGCCAGGATCAGGCTGTGCTGAAACCCAGAAGAATTATCTTGGAAAATTATTCACCTAAGGACTGATTTATAATCTGTGGGGCCTGAAACATAAAAGTGGGGGGTTAGAGGGGCTCCTTAAAGAAAATACAAAATGATGCTAAATTACGTATGAAAGTGAATATTTAGAATGAGAAAATACAACTAATAGATTTTGAAAAACTGATAAATACCATAAACACAAAACTTAGAAAGATGGTGAAAATTTTTATTAATAACTGCTTAAGACTCAAGTGGCTTCCCTGGTAGCTCAGACAGTAAAGAGTCTGCCTGCAATGCAAGAGACCTGGGCTGGATCTTTTACTTTCACTTAAGACACAAGCATGGTATAGCATGCTACTCTTCAAACAGCTAGCCAATTGCTACATTTCAAAAATGTTCCTTTTCCAGTGCCTTCTTGTACTTGGTAGTAGAAACTTCATAGGCCCTGTTCATAGAGTGATAAGCTCTCAGCACCTAGAAACAGCACAGTGAGAGGCTGAAGTATTCCTAGGAACCACTGATACATTCTCTCTATCTCTCTTTAGTCGCTGAGTCATGTCTGACTCTTGTGACCCCATGAACTGTAGCCTGCCCCCATAGACAGCTCTTCTGTCCATGGCATTATCCAGGCAAGAATACTGATGCATTAGGGCATGGTTATTTATCTTTCCCTTGAAGTGTTTGAGAATACTACCAATATATACTATTCAGTTTAAATCCAAACTGTGTATATCTACCAACTCAATTTTCACTTAGCTTAATTCCCACTACCCCATTCAGGGAAAGTGTAATAGGGACATTGAGTTTAGAAAAAAGAAAGCATTCTGAAAAAATTGTGGTTAAAATAGCTCATTTTTGGAAAAATTGCAAAAACATGTCAACATAAATGCTGGGATCCATCCGAAGTCATTGGAGTGGCCCCTGAAGCTTTAGCTTCTTTAGCTTCAAGGCACATCTGTCTGTACATGCCACTTCAACAAGTCCCCCACATGTCATCCTCAAAAGACTATTGGTGTGTGGCTTTGCATTCTTTTCAGTTATTGTGATCTCCTTCATTACTTATCATGCATCACGACTTCCTTTGTGTATCATTAAATAATTCATGGCTTCCTTTTCAAAGACTTTTCTTTCCATTCCCATCACAAGATGCTAACCCATCCTCAACTGCTGTCTTTGACTTATTCTGAGGTAAGCTGTGATGGAAACACCTTCGTGCCTTGGACAGGATGTTCTCCTCACTTGTGGACAGGTGTTCACACCATGGCTCGTCTCTCAGAGACCAGATACTAGACTCGAGGACAAACTGTAGCTTCAAGTAGAATTCTGAGGGGGCCCTTTACACCACTCTGAAGCCACCATATGGTTCTTTCCATGGCTGCAGCATGTGTTCCAGGCAACATAGCACCGCCAATTCCAGGATGAGCTCTGACACTGGGAATTGGCCCAGTGGCGCCTGAGGTTCTGGATGCTTCCTTCCCCAACCTTCACACTACACAGAGGACTCAGGTGTGCTGTGTGGGGCATCTCAAGCTCAGTGCTACTGAGAATGAGCCTGCAGGAGCAGCAGTAGCAACAACACCACACTTGTTAAAGATGACATTTCATGGGCCCTGCCCATGATTCTGCAAACTTACAGAATCATAACTTCTTAGAGGGAGGCCCTGATCCTCAAGAGATTTTCATACACTTTAAAGCAGCTTCAGAAGAAATGCTGTTACGTGGTTCCCATTAGTTTCCCGCTAGGATCACAGGTTTGAGAAATACCATCACTTGTGCCCTCCCCGCTCAGAGTCTGTTGATTGATCTGGGTGGAAGCATCAATGCTATTTTAATTACATGATTAATTAAATCACATAATTTAATTATGTGATTTAGAGTGATTCTAGACTGTGAGGCCAGGGTTAAGCATGGAGGCTACTGGGTAGATCTGTGAGTTGCATCCAGCCTTTGGTCCAAGTTGGGGGTGACAGTATCTGCTCTGCATGCATTTGGAAGGGACAGGTCAGTGCAGCCCACATACTTCATGTTGGAGCTGAAATGTTAGGTGTCTGTGGGAGGGGAGAGGATGTGCAAACAGGAAAGAAAGCAAATCACAGTTTGGTTTTCCTGTAGGAGCTCCTTGTTCCTGAATTTCGTCTGAGACAAAAAGCTGGAAAAACTGGCATCTTCAGCATTTCAGGGTCCTCCCATTTCTGGATGCGGTGGGAGCAGGTGAAGGCATTGTGCTGATGCTTTTGAAGGTATGTTCTCAAGACGTAGATGTGACTCCTCAACACAGCCTTGCCTGAGACCACAATCCATGGAGGGGGAGATGCCGGGGTAAATGGGAGGCTCACAGGTAAATGCCCTGTCCCGGGTCAGAGGCTGTCTGCTTTTCCTCCTGAAATGCCATTGACTGAGGATCGGCAAACATTTAATTCTCTGCCTCTCCTGTTCCTGACTAGCAAGGTGGTTTTCAATTACTTTTTTTAAAAACTGAAGTATAGTTGATGTAAAATACTATGTTCAGATGTAGAATATTGTGATATACAGTTTTAAAGGTTATATTTCATTTATAGCTTTTATAAAATATTGGCTATATTCCCCATGTTGTATAATATATCCTTGTAGTTTATTTTATACATAATCATTTTTACTTCTTAATCCCCTACTTAATAGCCCTATCCACTTCTCCACACTGGTAGCCACTAGTTTGTTCTCTATGACTCTTTTCCTTTTTGTTATGTTTACTAATTTTTTTTTGATTCCACATATAAGTGATACCATATAATATTTTTCTATGTCTGACTAATTTCATTTAGCATAATACCCTACAAGTCCATCCTTATTGTTGCAGAGAGCAACACTTCATTCTTTTCTTTTTTATGACTGTAGTACTGTATGTATTTGCCACATATTCTTTAACCAGTCATCTGTTAATGGGCACTTTCGTTTCTTCCACAAATTAACAATCGTATATAATGTTGCTATGTTCAGATATATACCCAGGAGTGGAACTGCTGGGTCAAATGATACTTGCCTTTTTAGTTTTTGAGAATCATCCATTCTATTTTCCACAGTGTCTGTACTAACTTACATTCCTACCAGCAGTGTACAAGGGTTCCTTTTCTCCACATCCTCGCTAACGTTTACTTGGCATTTGATGACAGCCATTCTGACAGGTGTGAGGTGATATCCCATTGTGATTTTGATTTGCGTTTCCTTGATGATTAAGAATATTGAGCCTTTTCATGTGCCTGTTGGCCATCTGCAATTCCTCTTTGGAAAGTGTTTATTTGGGTATTCTGCCCATTTTGAAATTGTATTTTTTGGAGTTTTGATGTTGAGCTCTATGACCTGCTTACATATGTTGGATATTAACCACTTATTAGTCATATCATTTGCAAATAGTTTCTCCCCATTCAATAGATTGTCTTTTTCTTTCATTGTTGGTTTCCTTTGCTGTGTAAAAGCTTTTAAGTTTAATTAGGCCCAATTTGTTTATTTGTGCTTTTATTTCCCTTGCTTTAGGAGACAGATCCAAAAAAAAATATTGCTACAATTTGTGTCAAAAAGTGTTCTGCATAAGTTTTTCTCTAGGAGTTTTATGGTTTCTGGTCTTACATTTAGATACTTTATCCATTTTGAGTTTATTTTTATATATGGTATTAGAGAATGTTCTAATTTTATTTTACCTGTGGTTGTCCAGTTTTCCCAATACCAATTATTGAAGAGACTGTCTTTTCTTCATTGTATTAATTGACCATATATACCTGGGTTTATTTCTGGGCTGTTTTGGATTTGTGTTTTTAACAGTTCCAGTTCCTATTTGTTGTATTACACTAAACTATAAAGTAAAAAGATGATAAGAGAGTTCCATCTTGAATAGCCAAGATTAAAAAAGGCTTCAGTTTGAGAGAAGGAGGCAGAAGCAAAAGCTAAAAATTTTTGGAAGAAATTCAGCATAGGCAAACAAGGAGAAAACTGTTTATAAGATGACTCTGAACTGAAGAAATTTGTGTGCAAATAACCTGAAGCTGATGGCAGTAAGGAATGAGTTATCCCCTGGACAAGCCAGTTTGGGTTACCTTTAAAAATAGAAAATAAGTGTTTGTGATGTTTGTACTGACTCATAATTATGAAGAAGAACTATATCACATGCTCCACCATCTCCAGTGAAGTCTTACTATCAGTTCAGTTCAGTTCAGTCACTCAGACATATTTGACTCTTTGCGAACCCATGGACTTCAGCACACTAGGCTTCCTTGTCCATTACCAACTCCCAAAGCTTACTCAAACTCATGTCCATCAAGTCAGTGGTACCATCCAACCACCTCATCCTCTGTCGTTTCCTTCTCCTCCCACCTTCAATCTTTCCCAGCATCAGGATCTTTTCTAAGTGAGTCAGTTCTTTACATCAGGTGGAGTATTGGAGTTTTAACTTCAGCATCAGTCCTTCCAATGAATATTCAGGACTGATTTCCTTTAGGATGGACTGGTTGGATCTCCTTGCGGTCCAAGGGATTCTCAAGAGTCTTCTCCAACACCACAGTTCAAAAACATCAATTCTTCGGCGATCAGCTTTCTTTACAGTCCAATTCTTACATTCATATGTGATGACTGGAAAAGCCATAGTTTTGACTAGATGGACCTTTGTTGGCAAAGTAATGTCTCTGCTTTTTAATATGCTGTCTAGGTTGGTCATAGCTTTTCTTCCAAGGAGCAAGTGTCTTTTAATTTCATGGCTGCATTCACCATCTGCAGTGATTTTGGAGCCCCAAAAGTAAAGTCTGTCACTGTTTCCATTGCTTCCCCATCTATTTGCCATGAAGTTATGGGACCAGATGCTATGATCTTCGTTTTCTGAATGTTGAGCTTTAAGCCAACTTTTTCACTCTCCTCTTTCAATTTCATTAAGAGGCTCTTTAGTTCTTCTTCACTTTCTGCCATAAGGGTGCTGTCATCTGCATATCTGAGGTTATTGATATTTCTCTTGGCAATCTTGGTTCCAGCTTATGTTTTATCCAACCCGATATTTCTCATGATGTACTCTGCTTATAAGTAAAATAAGCAGGGTGACAATATACAACATTGACATACTCCTTTCCCGATTTGGAACCAGTCTGTTGTTCCATGTCCAGTTCCAACTGTTGCTTCTTGACCTGCCTACAGATTTCTCAGAAGACAGGTCAGGTGGTTTGGTATTCCCATCTCTTGAAGAACTTTCCACAGTTTGTTGTGATTCACACAGTCAAAGGCTTTGGCATAGTCAACAAATGAAACATTAGTGAAAGAATGCTTTCTTAGATTATCTGGAAAAAAATGGATTCCCATCCTGGCTCTGTCACTAATAATTTATGTACTTCTGGAAAAATTGATAAATATCCTTGCAGTATTTCTCATCAGTGAAATAGGGTAAACAAAACTAGGTGACCTCTAAGATTTCTGGGTTTCCCTGGTGGCTCAGATGGTAAAGCATCTGCCTGAATGTTGGAAACCTGGGTTCGATCCCTGGGTCAGGAAGATCCCTTGGAAAAGGAAATGGCAACCCACTCCAGTACTCTTGTCTGGAAAATTCCATGGATGAAGGAGCCTGGTAGGCTATAGTCCATAAGATCACAAAGAGTTGGACACAACTGAGCAACTTCACTGGTTCACTAAGGCTCCTTCTATCTCTAAATGTTCTCTGTTTCTATAGGCATTAAAAAAATAAGAAATATAAAGCTATAATGCTAACCTCGTTAGACATCACCATTAATGTTTTCCTGGAGTCAAAAAGTTTTGAAAACAATAATCTAATTGGAAAAGTTTGTCAACTTCTTCAGAAGTTAATGGAAGGCTGAACTATAAAAATTCAATAATGACAATGCGTACACAGCAACACAAAGAAAAATTCCAGTCTCTTTGCAACAAAATGCCATTGGTGTTTATGTAATCTTAAGAGAATAAAGCAAGAGAGACAAAATTCTCTTAGGAATTTTACATTCTGGAATTCATATTTCTATCACAGCTTGTCCTTCAAGGAGCCAATGTTCAAACCTGTGTACAATTAGAATTTTTGCTCATCCCATGCATTCAGTGTGCTGGATTGATTTACTCAATGATTGGAAACTAGGAATGTAGAGTCAAAAAAAAATTTGCAGTGTTCCTGTAAGTGATTATGTACAACACAATAAATAACATTATATATATAAATCACTAAAGATGATTTGTCCCTCTTTATTTAGTTCTATTGAGTTTTAAAAACAAGATCTTTGTGGTGTGTCAGCCTAATTTTAACAATCCATGTTGGCACCTGTGACTTCCACTGGAAAATTAATAATATAATTTCAGTAAACACTTTCTTAGATTTTTATTTTATATTGGTTTATAGTTGATTTACAATGATGTGTTAGTTTCAGGTGTACAGAAAAGTGATTCAGTTATAAATATACATATGTCCATTCTTTTTATATATGCTATTACAGAGTATTGAGTAAAGTTCTGTGTGCTGTATAGTAGGTCCTTGTTAGTTATCTATTTTATTAATAGAGGTGTGTATATGTTAACTGCCAAACTCCTAATTTATCCCTATGCACCCTTTCCCTTTGGTAACCATAAGCTTGTTTTCTGTGCATTTGGGTTTATTTCTGTTTTGTAAATAAATTCATTTCTATCTTTTTTCAAGATCTCACATATAAGTAATATATATTTGTTTTCCTCTGTCTGATTTACTTGACTTAGTATGATAATCTCCAGGTCCATCCATTCTGCAAATGGCATTATTTAACTCTTCTTGATGGCTGAGTAATATTCCATTGTATATATGTACCACATCTTCTTTATCCATTCATCTGTTGATAGAGATTTACATTGCTTCCATATTTTAGCTACTATAAACAGTACTGCAGTGAACATCGGGGTGCATGCATCCTTTCAAACCAAGTGTTGTTCCAGGTATATGCCTAAGAGTGAGATTGCTGGATCATAGAGCAACTCTATTTTTAGTTTCTTAAGGAATTTTCTCACTATTTTCCAAAATAGCTGCACTAATTTACATTTCCACCAGTGGTATAGAATGGTTTCCTTTTCTCCACACCCTCTCTAGCATTTATTGGTTGTAGGCTTCTTGATGATAGCCATTCTCACTGGTGTGAAGTGATGTTTCATTGCAGTTTTGATTTGCATTTCTCTAATTAGCAATGCTGAGCGTCTTTTCATGTGCCTCTTGGTCATCTGTAAGCTTTCTTTGTAGCAATGTCTATTTAGGTCTTATGCTCATTTTTTGATTGGGTTTTTTTTTGTTTGAGCATTGAGCTGAATAAAAGTAAAAGTGTTATTTGCTTAGTCATACATATCTAGCTCTTTACAACCCCATGGTATGTAGCCTGCCAGGCTCCTCTGTCCATGGAATTCTCCAGGCAAGAATACAAGAGGGAGTTGCCGTTCCCTTCTCCAGAGGATCTTCCCAACCCAAGGATCGAACCCAGCATTTCCTGCATTGCAGGTAGATTCTTTACTGTCTGAGCTACCAGGTATAAGCTGTTTATAAATTTGGAGATGAATCCCTTGTCAGTAGCATTGTTTGCAAATATTTTCTCCCATTCTGTAGGTTGTCCTTTCATTTTTTTTATGGTTTCCTATACAGTGCAAAAGCTTTAAAGTCTCATTTGTTTATTTTTGGTTTTCTTTTCATTACTTTCAGAAATGGATCCAAAAAGATATTGCTGGGATTTATGTCAAAGAGTGTTCTGCATATGTTTTCTCCTAAGAGTTGTAAAATACCTGGTCTTACATTTAGTCCTTTATGATATTTCAAGTTTATTTTTATGTATGGTTTGTACAGTGTTCTAATTTCAATTTTTTATACATAACTGTCCAGTTTTCCCAACACCACTTATTGAAGAGACTATATTTTATCCATTGTATATTCTTGCTTCCTTTGTCATATATTTATTAACTGTAGGTGTGTGGGTTTATTTCTGGGCTTTATATGTTACTCCGATGATCTGTAAGTCTCTCTTTGTGCTAGTACCATACTGCTTTGACTACTGAAGCTTTAGAGTACTGTGTGAAGTCAGGGAGTGTGATTGGCCCAGCTGTTTCTCTTTCTCAGAATTAGTTTGACTGTTCAGGGTCTTTTGTGTTCCCATACAAACTTTAAGATTGTCTTTTGTTTTAAATGTGCAAAAAAAAAATTCATTGGTGATTTGATAGGAATTGTGTGGAATCTATAGATTACCTTGGGTCATACAGTCATTTTGACAATATTGATTCTTCCAATCCAATAACATGGTATGTCTTTCTATCTGTTTGTGTCAGCTACAATTTCTTTCAGTAGTGTCTTATAGTTCACAAAATACAAATCTTTTGCCTTGTTAGGTAGGCTTATTCCAAGGTATTCTATTCTTTTTGATGTGATGGTCAATGGGATTGTTTCCTTAATTTCTCTTTCTGATCTTTAGTTGTTAGTGTATAGAAACGTAACAGATTTCTCTGTGTTAGTTTTATATCCTGTAAATTTACTGAATTCATTTACTGCTTCTTTTCCAATCGGGATTCCTTTTTCTTTTTTTCTTCTCTCACTGCTATAGCTAGGACTTCCAAAACTATTTTGAATGAAAGTGGCAAAAGTGGCCATCTTAGTCTTGTTCCTGATCTTAGAGGAAATGCTTTAAGGTTTTCCTCTTTGAGTACAATGTTAGCTGTGGGTTTGTCATATACGGCCTTTATTTTATTGAAGTAGTTTCCCTCTATGTCCACTTTCTGGAAAGTTTTAATTAAAAATGGGTGTTGAATTATTTTAATCAAATTTTTTTTTGCATCTATTGAAATGGTCATAATGGTTTTTACTCTTCAGTTTGTGATGTGGAGAATTACACTGATTGATTTGTGAATATTGAAAAATCCTTGCATCTCTGTGATAAATCCCACTTGATCATGGTGTATGATTCTTTTAAAGTATTGTTGAATTCAGATCACTAGTATTTTGTTAAGGATTTTGAGGTCTATGTTCATCAGTGATATTGGCATGTAATATGCTTTTTGTGCTATCTTCAGTTTTGGTATCAGGGTGGTGGTGGCCTCACACTATGAGCTTGGGAATGTTTCTTCCTCTGCAATTTTTGGAATAGTTTGAGAAGGATAGGTGTTAGCCTTTCTCTAAATGTTTTATAGAATTTACCTGTGAAGACATCTGGTCCTGGACTTGTATTTGTTGGGAGTTTTTTAATCATAGTTTCACTTATGTTTTCTATTTCTTGCTGGTTCAGGTTTGGGAGATTGTACCTTTCTAAGAACTGGTCCATTTTTCTAGGTTTTCCATTTTATTGACATATAGTTGTTTGTATCATTCCCTGGTGAACTCAGATGGTAAAGAATCTGCCTGCAATGCTGGAAACCTGGGTTCACAGTCCCTGGGTCAAGAAGATCCCCTGGAGAAGGGAATGAGAATCCTCTCCAATATTCTTGCCTGTAGAATCCCATGGATACAGGAACCTGGCAGGCTACAGTCCATGACATCACAGAGTTGGACACAACTGAGTGACTAACACTTTCACTTTCATTTTTGATCTGATGATCCATTATATTTCCTTTTTCATTTGTAATTTTGATTTGAGCCCTCTCCCTTTTTTTCCCTTGATGAGTCTAGCAAATGGTTTGCAAATTTTATTTATCTTTTCAAAGAACCAGCTTTTAGTTTCACTGATCTTTGATATTGTTTTCTTTGCCCCCTCAGTGAGCCACAGTTGCCCTCTCCACCTTCCCAGGAGACTCTCTAGGTCCAGCAGGTACATGTGGCCCAGTCTCCTATGAAGTCACTGTTTTTCCCCCTGTGCATACAGGACATTGCACCCTCCCGGAGTGGAATTTCTGTTCCCCCAGTCCTGTGGTGTTCCTGTGATTAAGCCCTGTTGGTCTTCAAAGCCAAATGTTCTTGGGGCTCCTCCTTCTGATGCCAGAGTTCCATCCTGGAGAGCCTGACGTGCAGCTTGGAACTCCTATAGGAGAACCTTTGTGATATAATTATTTTCCATTTGTGGGTCATCCACTCATTGGATATGGGATTTGATTGTATTGTGAATGTGCTTCTCCTACTATCTTTTCCAGTAGTCTCGTTTCTTTTTTTGTGCAGTTGTTGTTCAGCCGTTTGTTGTGATTTTGGTGTTTATGTTGGAGAAGGTGAGCTCACATCCTCTACTACACTATCTTGCCCTCAGACCCCAGACTCAATTAATATTTGCTAACCATTTAATTTCTTGTGTTCAAATTTCATGTAATTATCTATAGTCTTTTGCCATTTCATCAGGAAGAACCTAAAATCTACCACCTACTCACAGTGCCAGCTCTCATGAGGGATAGACCAAATTAAATGGATCCAAATCCTTTGTCCTAAAAACATCCTCATCCACCTTGGCCTATCTCAACTGTGTTTCTGAGTTTCTATAACACTGTCTTTATCACTAATTTGACCAAATCTTCTTTCCTTCACTTTTCAAAGTTAAATGCTTCAGTTAGTTCAGTTCAGTCACACAGTTGTGTGCGAATCTTTGCAACCCAATGGACTGCAGGACACCAGGCCTCCCTGTCCACCATCAACTCCCGGAGCTTGCTCAAACTCATGTCCACTGAGTAGGTGATGCCATCCAACCACCTCATCCTCTGTCGTCCCCTTTTCCTCCCACCTCCAATCTTTCCCAGGATCAGGGTCATTTCAAATGAGTCAGTTCTTCACATCAGGTGGCCAAAGTATTGGAGTTTTGGCTTCAGCATCAGTCCTCCCAATGAATAGTCAGGACTAATCACCTTTAGGATGGACTGTTTGGATCTCCTTTCAGTCCAAGGGAATCTCAAGAGTCTTTTCCAACACCACAGTTCAAAAGCATTGACTCATCCGCACTCAGCTTTCTTTATAGTCCAACTCTCACATCCACACGTGACTACTTGAGAAAACATAGCCTTGAGTAGACAGACCTTTGTTGGCAAAGTAATGTTTTTCCCTTTTAATATGCTGCCTAGATTGTTCATAACTTTTCTTCTAAGGAGTAAGCATCTTTTAATTCATGCCTGCAGTTACCATCTGCAGTGATTTTGGAGCCCCCCAAAATAAAGTCTGTCACTGTTTCCACTGTTTCCCATCTATTTGCCATGACGTGGTGGTACCAGATGCTATGATCTTAGTTTTCTGAAAGGTGAGTTTTAATACAAATTTTTACTCTCCTCTTTCACTTTCATCAAGAGGCTCTTTAGTTCTTCTTTGCTTTCTGCCGTCAGGCTGGAGTCATCTGCATACCTGAGGTTATTGATATTTCTCCCAGCAATCTTGATTCCAGCTTTTGCTTCATCCAGCCCAGCATTTCTCAAGATGTGCTCTGCATATAAGTTAAATAAGCAGGGTGACAATACTCAACTTTGACTTACTTCTTTCCCGATTTGGAACCAGTCTGTTGTTCATGTCCAGTTCTAAATGTTGCTTCCTGACTTTCATACAGATTTCATAAGAGGCAGGTCAGGTGGTCTGGTATTCCCATCTCTTTCAGAATTTTCCACAGTTTGTGGTGATCCACATAGTCAAAGTCTATGGCGCAGTCAATAAAGCAAAAGTGGATGTATTTCTGGAATTCTCTTGCTTTTTCAATGATCCAACACATGTTGGCAATTTGACCTCTGGTTCCTCTGCCTTTTCAAAAATCAGCTTGAACATCTGGAAGGTCATGGTTGACGTACTGTTGAAGCCTGGATTGGAGAATTTTGAGCATTACTTTGCTAGCGTGTGAGATGAATGCAGTTGTGCAGTAGTTTGAGCATTCTTTGACATTGCCGTTTTTTGAGATTGGAATGAAAACTGACCTTTTCCAGTCCTGTGGCCACTGCTCAGTTTTCCAAATTTGCAGGCGTATGGAATGTAGCACTTTCACAGCATCATCTTTTAGGATTTGAAATAGCTCAACTGGAATTCTATCACCTCCACTAGCTGTGTTCATAGTGATGCTTCCTAAGGTCCACTTGACTTCACATTTCAGGATGTCTGGCTCTAGGTGAGTGATCATACCACCATGATTATCTGGGTCATGAATCTGTTTTGTATAGTTCTTCTATGTATTCTTGCCACCTCTTCTTAATATCTTCTGGTTTTGTTAGGTCCATACCATTTCTGTCCTTTATTGTGCCTATCTTTGCATGAAATGTTCACTTGATATCTCTAATTTTTTTTTAAGAGATCTCTAGTCTTTCTCATTCTATTGTTTTCCTCTATTTCTTTGCATTGATCATTGAGGAAGGCTTTCTTGTCTCTCCTTGCTATTCTTTGGAACTCTGCATTCAAATGAGTATATATCTTTCCTTTTCTCCTTTCCTTTTCACTTCTCTTCTTTTCACAACTATTTGTAAGGCCTCCTTGGACAGCCATTTTGTCTTTTTGCATTTATTTTTCTTGGGGATGGTCTTGATCCCTGTATCCTGTACAGTGTCATGAACATCCATCCTTAGGTCTTCAGGAACTCTATCAGATCTAATCCCTTGAATCTATTTCTCACTTCCACTGTATAAGTGATCTGACTTAGGTCATACTTGAATGGTCTAATGGTTTTCCCCATTTTCTTCAATTTAAGTCTGAATTTGGCAATAAGGAGTTCATGATCTGAGCAGTCAGCTCCCAGTCTTGTTTTTGCTGACTGTATAGAGCTTCTCTATCTTTGACTGCAAAGAACATAATCAGTCTGATTCTGGTATTGAGCATCTGGTGATGTCCACGTGTAGAGTCTTCTCTTGTGTTGTTGGAAGAGGGTGTTTGTTATGTCCCGTGCACTCTCATGGCAAAACTCTATTATCCTTTGCCCTGCTTCATTCTGTACACCAAGGCCAAATTTGCCTGTTACTCTGGTGTTTCTTGACTTCATACTTTGCATTCTAGTCTCTTATAATAAAGAAAAGGACATCTGTTTTGGGTGTTAGTTCTCAAATGCTTGTTTACCCTCCATTTCTTACTCCTGGTAAACATCCTAATGCATACTTAGTTGGTTTTCTTTCTCTTTCCTTCTTTC
Organism: Oryx dammah; assembly: GCF_014754425.2. Taxonomy (NCBI): domain Eukaryota; kingdom Metazoa; phylum Chordata; class Mammalia; order Artiodactyla; family Bovidae; genus Oryx; species Oryx dammah. The sequence goes on from NW_024070186.1 coordinate 121,402,619, forward strand.
TAATTCTAAGTAGATTATCTGCAGGAGGTTGCTGCCCTTTTCACTATGCAGTGATAATTGCTCAGTGTAACCAGAGCAGTTCACTCCAAGGTGGAGAGGGAAATATTTTCTCCTCCTAAGTGAACTGCTCTGTTCTAGAAAAGACAACAGCGTTTGTTTATTTGTAGAGATTGTTTGCTCTCAGATCTCTTTCTAAACTCTCCAGTATTTCACTCAGTATCGTAGGAGGAGTGACCCCCAACAATGCCAGGAGAATGAGGAATGAAACCAGGAGTTTGGGAGAAGTTGGGATATTTCTCCATTTCCTGCTCTACTTTGAATAAGATCTCTGGCAGCAGCTATGTCTCCAGAGATGAGTATGGCTTCTCTGTGGCCTCCATTCCTGCCATACTTCCAGGTAATGCTGGGTACCCTTGCCTCAGGCTCCCTTAATACTGATCCAGGAAAGTGGCTTCCTATTGTTACTAACTTCTGGTTTGTTTCACAATATCCTTAGCTCTTCCATCATCATGAAACCAATATCTTGCATTGAATTTGCTTTGAGGACCCAGAGTGATTTCTGTTTACCTGGTTGAAATGTGGCAGAGACAATTTTACCTATAAGGAATAGTCCTGAGAAACAAGCCCTCAAGAAAGAATGGGGCTTAGAGTTGTTCACGTGTTAGAGACGTGTTAGAGCGTAAATGTTAGAATGACATTTTTGCAGGCAAAAAAGGGGAATTTTGGTAATCTATGGTACACAATAGCATCAAAACTATTTGAAGTATCAGGGCTCTAAGAACTAAATAAACTGCTGAACTTGTCCACCATGGCAATAATGGTTATAAATACTGTAATTGAAATTGTATTGTATTGTATTTGAAACAGCATTGAAGGCCTTACCAAAAAAAAAAAAAAAAGGTAAACTCAAAATTTTGAACTGTTAGCTCAAAATTCTGATAAAAACCAGAGAACATCATAACAGTAGTAAATGGATTTTTAAATTTGCAGATATGGTTGAAAATCAGGTTTAAAGTCTTATGGTACGTTTGGAGGAATTTAAAGCAAGTTGGACAGGAAACTTTACCAGTTTTATTAATGAGGAAGGAATGATTTCCTCAGACATAGACAAATATTTGTGTGTTCTCAGAGAAAGCTGGAAACCCTGGGCCTCCAAAATTTAATAAATCCCATAATTGAGCCCCCAAATTCATTTGCCAGTTGAAACAACTCCCTTCCTCTTTTGGAGGAAATTAGCTTTCTTTCATAAAATACCCACATCATACGTCTAAAACTAGAGTCACTTATTGGGTTTCCAATAAAACCCAGGGGGAGAATCATAATTATTTTGGGAGAAGGAGGCTTACAGAGCACACAGAATAAAAGGAATTGCTTATATTTACCATGTGAAAGCTAAGAATCATGTACACGAATGGATGTTGAGCATGATGGACTAAGAGGTAGAATAGAAAATTAAATAGGCTGTATCTATCAGGTGCAGGATTTAATGGACTAACTCAGCTGTAAATGACGAACCATTTGCTTGGTTGACTGACTAAAGCATGGATTCCACAAAGGGCTATGTTTTATGAGGTCAAGATGCCAGAGTTTCCCTGTAATCATTTAGAGGAAGGAATCCAACAGGCTTAATCTAGTGCTGTTACTATAAAATTATCATATGCAATTTGCTTTCTCTCCTTTTGACAGTGTTACCTGAAAGTTACAGAAAACACTCCCATCCCTGGGGCATTAGGAAATGCATTATGAGGGGAGAAGCAGAATCCTTTCAAACTTGGTGTTAGCTGCCATGAATAGACTGGGTATGATGGTAGAATCTGCCACTAAATTAATCTACATGATTTTAATGGGAATGGTAAAATCCCAGAGTGACAGAAGCCAGCTGACAGTACTTAACCATCAAAGATAAGAGCAACTGCCATTCAAAGTGTTTTAATGTTTAGGGATCTGGGGCATGGCTGATTGATTACAGGGTCCTAGGAAAAAATATAATAAAATACAAATATGGGGAACAAAATCTTTCATCATTGCCATAAGAAGTTCTTCCACCCAATTCCTCTATACTAGCTCATCTATAAACCAGAACCCCTTGACTGAAGAGGCGACCAGGCCTTCTTAAGGAGGGTCTTGAAACAGTTATGTGTACAGACTGTAAGGCGTCTTCTAAACACCAGCTGATAGGGTAAATAGTCATTTTGTCTGTGACTCTGTGCCGGAGAAAGAGAAAAACCCCAGACACTGACTATGATGCTAAAGCTGAAACTCCAGTACTTTGGCCACCTCATGTGAAGAGTTGACTCATTGGAAAAGACTCTGATGCTGGGAGGGATTGGGGGAAGGAGGAGAAGGGGACGACAGAGAATGAGATGGCTGGATGGCATCACTGACTCGATGGACGTGAGTCTGGGTGAACTCCGGGAGTTGGTGATGGACAGGGAGGCCTGGCGTGCTGTGATTCATTGGGTCGCAAAGAGTCGGACACGACTGAGCGACTGAACTGAACTGAACTGAACTGAATTGACTATGAGTTGACTTTAATCCCTGTGGACCTGAAATGCCACAATGATCCACTGAAGCTTATGGTGACCAGTAAATAGAGGTTTGGCCCAAGTCTATTTCAAAGTAAGTCTATTGAATCCATCCTTTGGTTATATTCCCAGTTCCTGAAAACTACATAGTTTGGTAAAGTAGATGAAGAGAATAACAGACTTCAGTTCAGTTCAGTTCAGTCACTCAGTTGTGTCAAACTCTTTGTGACCCCATGGCCTGCAGCATGCCAGGCCTCCCTGTCCATCCAAAATGACAAATTTGGAAGACCTTGAACTAACCTGTCCCATGGACACACTGAATCTATACCTATATACAGGGTAATTCATCCTGAAGACCTGAGGGTTGGTTGAATATCTTCCGCACATTCAATTATAGACCACATAAAGAAGGAAAGACCAGTCACAGACACATTATCTATGGGAATTGCACCCCCGGTGGGGCAACATTCAGTAGGGAGGGTTATCACTGAGGGACCTGTGTGCAGACTTGCAAGGCCTGGGGCACAGCATAAAACCCAAAATTTGTTTTCATAAAAATAGATACATATTTCATAAGTGGATTTGTCTTAGCGTCCACATTGGTTCCTCCTCCAGCACCATCATCTGTACAATTTCAGAGCATCTTCCTCTCAATCATACATGCTGCACCGCATTACTTCTAACTGAGAAACCTATTTCAGTGTGAGAGAAGAGAGTAATCCACATCCACCAAATGTACTTAACTCATGTACTGGCTGATCCAGCCAAATAGTGGAATGACCAAAGAGTCAATGTGGGGGCCACCTGGGCGATAACACCTCTGAGGTTGCTTGTGCTATTTTACAGACTTTGCTGAACTTGCTCTGAAATAGTGACATGGTGCTATTGTTCTCATAGAGTTCACTGGTCTGGGAACTAAGAGAAGCTGGAGAGACCTTTCATATTATACTCGATAAGATAAGAATAAACATGATAAATTCAGTAAGAGTCAAGTCTAAATTTTCTCTTCCCCTGAAAAAAGGGGGAGAGAAATTTGACTCCTAGTGCTAAGAGCCAACAGAGAGACAAGAAGGCCTTTAACTTATATGCACATTTCTGGCATGCAAGACTTTCCCCAGGGCACTGAGTGCCCTGATTTTTATGCATCCCCTATGACATTCTAATTGAGCCCAGAGGTATCCTGACATATGTTTTGTTTCTTAGTGAAACTAGACTTTTCCTATCTTTTATAAGGCTCACCTGTGAATCTGTAATACAGTTTGGTGTTGGGTTTGTTTGCCGTCTTGGAATGCTCTCCCAGTCACTCTTCCATCCTCCTCGTCCTGCAGGCCCTCCTTGGTTGAACAGTGAGCAGCATGCATTCAGACCATCTCCATCCTGCCTAAGTTCTGAAATAATGATAGTTCAGGAGACAGTGTGCACTGTGCTACTTCTCCTTTGTGAGTTATTCTCCAACAAATGCTATGTATACTTCTCTAGTAAATACTACATGTATACTATAAGTACATGGGTTCCTCATGGTATGTGTTTTGATTCCCTTGCAACAAACAACATATTTGTAAGGTTTTGCTTTTCCTTCATGTAAACTTGTGGATGTTGTTTTTCTAGTTATCTTAGTTCCTAATAAAGGAATATTTTGATCCAAGGGATATAATTATTTGCTTATACTGGAAGTAGAGACTAACACCTGGCTATTTTGAGCTCCTCATTCTGCTGAAACATCAGAAATAAAGAAGGATGGTTACAAAACCTAGGGGAAAATTGACTGCTAATAATTTGTCACAAGAAGAAATATGTATGGAATCAAGGGGATTCCTAGGGTGCATGCTGTTACTTCTGTATTTTGTAGTAAAGATCAACAGAAGATAACATAAAACCTATAAAAGGCAGGGCTCAGGAAATCAGATCTTTCAGAAAAGTAGGTTTGATAACTCCAGTAAGTAATGAACCTGAACATCCAAGTTATAGGCTGAGGGCAAGAGTAATACAATTATAAGAGTTAAATAACATAGCTCTCTAGTCGTAGTACTCTGAAGACATGGTGCCATTAATGCAAGTTATATTCAGAGTGTTTGGAGATACAGCTACTCCAGTTGTTTTCTTGATCCTTGAACTTCAGTCAGTTCAGTCGCTCAGTCATGTCCAACTCTTTGCAACTCCATGAATTGCAGCAGGCCAGGCCTCCCTGTCCGTCACCAACTCCCGGAGTTCACTCTGACTCATGTCCATCGAGTCAGTGATGCCATCCAGCCATCTTATCGTCTGTCGTCCCCTTCTTCTCCTGCCCCTAATCCCTCCCAGCATCAAAGTCTTTTCCAATGAGTCAACTCTTCGCATGAGGTGACCAAAGTACTGAAGTTTCAGCTTTAGCATCATTCCTTCCAAAGAAATCCCAGGGTTGATCTCCTTCAGAATGGACTGGTTGGATCTTCTTGCAGTCCAAGGAACTCTCAAGAGTCTTCTCCAAAACTACAGTTCAAAAGCATCAATTCTTCGGTGCTCAGCCTTCTTCACAGTCCAACAATCTCATCCATACATGACTACTGGAAAAACCATAGCCTTGACTAGATGGACCTTAGTCGGCAAAGTAATATCTCTGCTTTTCAATATGCTATCTAGGTTGGTCATAACTTTTCTTCCAAGGAGTAAGCGTCTTTTAATTTCATGGCTGCAGTCACCATCTGCAGTGATTTTGGAGCCCCCCAAAGTAAAGTCTGACACTCTTTCCATTGTTTCTCCATCTATTTCCCATGGAGTGATGGGACTGGATGCCATGATCTTCATTTTCTGAATATTGAGCTTTAAGCCAACTTTTTCACTCTCCTCTTTCACTTTCCTCAAGAGGCTTTTTAGTTCCTCTTCACTTTCTGCCATAAGGGTGGTGTCATCTGCATATCTGAGGTTATCGAGATTTCTCCCAGCAATCTTGATTCCAGCTTGTGCTTCCTCCAGTCCAGCGTTTCTCATGATGTACTCTGCATATAAGTTAAATAAGCAGGGTGACAATATACAGCCTTGACCTACTCCTTTTCCTATTTGGAACCAGTCTGTTGTTCCATGTCCAATACTAACTGTTGCCTCCTGGCCTGCATATCGATTTCTCAAGAGGCAGGTCAGGTGGTCTGTTCTTCCCATCACTTTCAGAATTTTCCACAGTTTATTGTGATCCACACAGTCAAAGGCTTTGGCATAGTCAAGAAAGCAGAAATAGATGTTTTTCTGGAACTCTCTTGCTTTTTCCATGATCCAGTGGATGTTGGCAGTTTGATCTCTGGTTCCTCTGCCTTTTCTAAAACCAGCTTGAACATCCGGAAGTTCATGGTTCACATATTGCTGAAGCCTAGCTTGGAGAATTTTGAGCATTACTTTACTAGCGTGTGAGATGAGTGCAATTGTGTGGTAGTTTGAGCATTCTTTGGCATTGCCTTTCTTTGGGATTGGAATGAAACCTGACCTTTTCCAGTCCTGTGGCCATTGCTGAGTTTTCCAAATTCACTGGCATATTGAGTGCAGCACTTTCACAGCATCATCTTTCAGGATTTGAAATAGCTCAACTGGAATTCCATCACCTCCACTAGCATTGTTTATAGTGATGCTTTCTAAGGCCCACTTGACTTCACATTCCAGGATGTCTGGTTCTAGACGAGTGAACACACCATCGTGATTATCCAGGTCATGAAGATCCTTTTTGTACAGTTCTTCTGTGTATTCTTGCCACCACTTCTTCATATCTTCTGCTTCTGTTAGGTCCATACCATTTCTGTCCTTTATCAAGCCCATCTTTGCATGAAACGTTCCCTTGATATCTCTAATCTTCTTGAAGAGATCCCTAGTCTTTCCCATTCTCTTCTTTTCCTCTATTTCTTTGCATTGATCACTGAAGAAGGCTTTCTTATCTCTTCTTGCTATTCTTTGGAACTCTGCATTCAGATGCTTATATCTTTCCTTTTCTCCTTTGCTTTTCACCTCTCTTCTTTTCACAGCTATTTGTAAGTCTTCCCCAGACAGCCATTTTGCTTTTTTGCATTTATTTTCCATGGGGATGGTCTTGATCCCTGTCTCCTGTACAATGTCACAAACCTCATTCCATAGTTCATCAGGTACTCTATCTATCAGATCTAGGCCCTTAAATCTATTTCTCACTTCCACTGTATAATCATAAGGGATTTGATTTAGGTCATACCTGAATGGTCTAGCGTTTTTCCCTGCTTTCTTCAATTTAAGTCTGAATTTGGTAATAAGGTGTTCATGATCTGAGCCACAGTCAGCTCCTGGTCTTGTTTTTGTTGACTGGGTAGAGCGTCTCCATCTTTTGCTGCATAGAATATAATCATTCTGATTTCAGTGTTGACCATCTGGTGATGTCCATGTGTAGAGTCTTCTCTTGTGTTGTTGGAAGAGGGTGTTTGCTATGACCAGTGCATTATCTTGGCAAAAGTCTATTAGTCTTTGCCCTGCTTCATTCCGTATTCCAAGGCCAAATTTGCCTGTTACTCCAGGTGTTTCTTGACTTCCTACTTTTGCATTCCAGTCCCCTAGAATGAAAAGGACATCTTTTTTGGGTGTTAGTTCTACAAGGTCTTGTAGGTCTTCATAGAACCATTCAACTTCAGCTTCTTCAGAGTTACTGGTTGGGGCATAGACTTGGATTACTGTGATATTGAATGGTTTGCCTTGGAAACGAACAGAGATCATTCTGTCATTTTTGCCTCATGGGCAGGACTTGGACATGAATGAAATTCTCATTTTATTCCCTCTAATAATTTCATATTTCTTTTAAAGCAATAGTTAAGTTCTAATATCAGTTCTTCAGTTTATAAGTATACAGCTTAAAGTAGTTACATTCTTATTGTCATATATAATTAATCTTAATATTTTATAATTAGCTATTAAGAATCTGTCTGCAGTGTAGGAGATCTAGGTTCAATCATTGGGTGGAGAAGATCCCCTGGAGGAGGGAATGACTACTGACTCCAGTATTTTTGACTGGAGAATTTCATGGACAGAGGAGCAAGGTGGGCTACAGTCCATGGGGTCACCAAGAGTTGGGCACAATTGAATGACTAATGCTTTTACTCTCACTATTTTATGTGCTGAGCCATATATAATTGCATTATAGAATCTTTATAAAAATTCACTTTTATGACTTAGTGGCTGTGCATATTAATATATTTCTCCTGATTAATAAGTAATTCATAGCCCATATTTTGGAGAACATAAAATGCTATTCACATATAAAATATTACTGTTTCTGCAGGTAGTATCTTTAAATTGTCACTGAATTAATAAACGCACCCTACTTAGAGCTAACCATACACAATGCCTGTGCAAGTCATCCTGCTTTTGATTTTTGTCTTTAAAATTTGACTTTTTGCAAGTTTCTTCCCAATGTGTTGAGTCTAACTTGTCAGATATTTCATTAATGGAACTACTTTATAGGTCTTATTTTGAAGATAATTTTGGCATTGTTTATCTCAAAATATTTTTTTTTCATATTAGTTTTTGTAACTTTACTTTCTCTATTACCTTTGTAGAGTGAGTTGAGATTATATGAAAAAACTTATGAAAAGAATATTTCATCTTTTTAACCGAACATTTTTTGACTGTAAATGATGTTTTAGGTCCCCATTTCCAGTGTTGTTATTAATGTAGGTAACTTTTGTTGAAAATAACTAGCTGTGACTAACTAGATTATTGCAAACCAAAGTAAGTTCCTTGAAATTCATTTTTAAACTAACATTTAGAATGACTATTGTCAGAAATAGAGTTCAACATTATAATCTCAAGAAAGTATAGGGAGTTAATATATTTCTGAATATTTTTCCTTAGGTCTAAATATACTCTCCTCTAAACTTTAAAGGAAATTTACTTTGGGGAATTTAAATATGATTTATCCTTTCAATGAGAAAATATGTGACTGACTTAGTTCATGATATTAAATACGATAAAGCTTATTGACAATGGTCTAGCATTCCAATGTGTTCCAGTCACAGTTCTATGTATCACTAGTATTATAATTATGTAAGTTGTTTTACTGGTACTTGAACTATTCTTCTAAGTATCATCAGAGATATTGAAACTGATTTTCAAAAACCTTATTCTATTATCATTTCATTATCTAAACATTCTGATAATTGAAGAATAATGCTCTTCAAATACTGACAAAATCCCAATGTGCAGTCACATTTGAGTGACAGTGGAAATGGTATTACAACTTTCTGAACCTAAATTTATACATTTGTTCAGATAAAAGGATTTATCTTGAATATTAAAATGTGCTCTCTAACTGAAAATGCCAAGCCCTTTTAATACATGTTAGTCTCCCTAAAAATAATTAAACCTACTGTAAAGAGTTTTAAAATAAATTTTATCTATAGTAAAAAGTATATAAATTCCCTGAAAGTCAAACTTTAAAAGCAAATGTACAAACAAAATGTTAAGAAAATACTATTTTCAATATGATTCATCTTATTATTTTGTCTTAGTACAAGTTGTGTAGATCATTCAACATATTTTACTTAATGGTTTTTTGGAATCTGGTTTTTGGGAATGTCGCTGATTATTCTTACTGTAGAGTAAGCTTGGTACATAGTTCTTTTAAACCGAATAGGATATTGAGGCTAAGATCATCCAACCTTAGAAACTTCATCCAAGAAACATTTATTTCACACTAACTGTAGATATTGACAAGGGATCTCTAGTCCACTTAGCTGCTCTAGAACCCAGCTTACTCCTTGGAAGGAAAGTTATGACCAACCTAGATAACATATTAAAAAGCAGATATTATTTTTCCAACAAAGGTCCTTCTAGTCAAGGCTATGGTTTTTCCTGTGGTCATGTATGGATGTGAGAGTTGGACTGTGAAGAAAGCTGAGTGCCAAAGAATTGATGCTTTTGAACTGTGGTGTTGGAGAAGACTCTTGAGAGTCCCTTGGACTGCAAGGAGATCCAACTAGTCCATTCTAAAGGAGATCAGTCCTGGGTGTTCATTGGAAGGACTGTTGCTGAAGCTGAAACTCCAATACTTTGGCCACCCCATGCAAAGAGTAGGCTCATTGGAAAAAACTCTGATGCTGGGAGGGATTGGGGGCAGGAGGAGAAGGGGACAACAAAGGATGAGATGGCTGGATGACATCACTGACTAGATGGACAGGAGTTTGAGTGAACTCCAGGTGTTGATGATGGACAGGGAGGCCTGGCATGCTGTGATTCGTGGGGTCGCAAAGAGTTGGACATGACTGAGCGACTGAACTGAACTGAACTGTTTACATCTTGAAGTTGCGACATCTGGAACATCTAGTCTTCAACTTCTTCCTTTTTCTTGGTGGTTCATTTTGGAAATTAAACATGTTCCTCCTTCTTATATCTAATTGGCTCAAACTATTCACATGGTTCTATCAAGCTGCAAGAATGTGGAGAAATGTGGGAAGAAATTTTTGGTGAACATGTTCTCTGCCACAGCCGTGAACAATAATGAACATTTATTGTTTACCTTGACTTATGTTAATCACTGAGCAAATAGCTGAACACATATTAAGATATTAATTCTCACTTGACCCCATGAAGCATATAAACCAAAGAATTATTTCTTCAGTAATACAATCATCGAATTGAAATGATACAACAACTTTTCCAAAGGATTCCAAGAATCTCTTCACATTTGGAAGAAAGAAAATATCCAGTAAAAATTAACTGAAAGACTGTATTTTCCTGTGGATAGGAACATAGCTGCTTATTTTTATTATTATATGGAATGTTAAAGTCAATTGCACTTTTAAGTTGATGAGCCTGTGATACAGAGAGCTAGTCAATTGCACTTTTAAATTGATGAGCCTGTGATACAGAGAGCTTATGTGCCTTATTTAACACATGCAACCAATAAATAATGAGACGAGGTTTAATTCATTTCTGAGTCTACAGCCCAGACAACTTGCCTTTATGGGATTCGGTAGCTTTCTCTCTACAAAAGAATATTCCAAGCACCACAGTTCAAGATAATAATCATATGGTCACAGTGACAGTGATAGTTCTCTATTGATCTCCACATCACTTCTGTGCTTTCTGTCAAAGTTTTGAGATGAATCTTACTTTGAACAGTCAATTTTTATGATACTTTATTAGATTTGTAAAATGATGTGAGTTGTGGTTTACCAGAGAAACAAAAGCAATACAATTTGTATGTGTATGTGTTTGTATTTTATTCACTGTACATGTCTGAAGTCAGCAGAATAGGCTGGCAGGTGGGAGACCTTATGTTGCAGGGAAGCCCTAACGTGGTTAGGGAAGAGCTAATGTTGGAGATTAAAGGTAGAATTTTCTCTTCTTTGGGGGATGTCATTCTTTTTTCACTTAGGACCATTGCAGTCATTCAACACTGGTAGGTTAATGTAAGAACCGTTTATTTCAACTGACTGTATGAGGCTATATTATGAGGCTATTCTTGCTTTATTTATAGGCTCCTGATTTGAATATTAAACTTACCTAGAAATTAACTTCACAGTAATATCAGACTAGTTTTTGACCAAATATATTTGAGCATCATGTCCTACCCAGGTTGATGCATAAAATCACTGTTACAGATGAGAAAACCCCTGATAAAATACTTGGAAAATTATTGTGCTATGTGCTAAGTCACTTTAGCATGTCCAACTTTTTGTGACCCTATGGACTGTAACCCTCTAGGCTCCTCCGATCCATAGATTTCTCCAGGCAAGAATATTGCAGTGGGTTGCCATGCCTTTCTCCAGGAGATCTTTCCAACCCAGGGATCGAACCTATGTCTCTTGTGTCTCCTGCATTGACAGGCGGGTTCTTAACTGGTAGTGCCAACTGTGAAGCTCCCTAGAAAGTTATTAAAGGTAGAAATTTTTCTTGTGTATTAATGTAATATGTACTTTTAACATAAAGTTTTTAGAATAATTGCATACCACCCAAATGTCTTTCCAGACTCATTTGACATTTAAGTATTTTAAAAAATATCCACAATTATGTCCAAGTCTGCAGAATATTTACTGACAATGTTGACTTACTTTTTCCCAGAGAAGAAACTGCTATCCAAGTGAAAACACTCAATGCAACTCAACAAATATTCACAGAGCATCTCTTGAAAGTGAAGGACAAGACCTATTGTTTTCTATATCTGTTATGCCATTCATTTTCCCTCATATGTAGCCTTACAGTCTTAATTATAGCTTTACTTCCTTAGACCTTGATTTCCTAAGATAATTTCCCTCCAAAATGATATGCTTCTTGACATAAGGGACCATGTCTTTTCTTAGTCCACTATAGCTCTACAACACTGTTCACAAAGCCAGTACCATAAAATATGGCTTCAATATGTTAAAAATAAAATTCCTTCTATTTTAGAGATTTTTGTTTGGAGAGTAATGAGTTAAAACAAAACTGACAGTTAATTTTTATTTTTATTGAAGTATAGTTGATTTACAGTGTTATGCCAATCTCTGTTAGAGCAAAATGACACAAACACATCTATACATTCTTTTTTATGTTCTTTTCCATTATAGTTTATCACAGGATATTGAAAATAGTTTTAAGACTCTGTTGTTTATTCATTTTAATGTAATGGTTTCCATCTACCAACCCCGAACTCCCAGTCCAATCCTCTCCCTCTCCCCTCTCCCTTGGCAACCACAAGTCTTTCTATGAATCAGTTTCTGTTTCGTAGGTAAATTCATTTGTGCCATATTTTTATTCCATGTAAGAGTGATATCATATGGTATTTGTTTTTCTGACTTAACTTAGTATGATAATCTCTAGTTGCATCCACGTTGCTGCAAATGGAATTATTTTGTTCTGTATATGGCTGAGTAGTATTCCTTTGTATATATGAACCACATCTTTATCAATTCTTCTGAAAAAAACGGACTTATTTTAAAAGCATGACTTACGTGTGACTTATTTGTCAAAAATACATCTCAGGAGCAATTTGGTGGAAGAAGTACAAAACTGAGTACAAGGAGAGCTGGTATCTCCTTCTAGCTCAGTGGCAAACCAAAAGAATGACTCAGGGCATGTCAACCCTTCCTGCACCTGAGTTCCCCTCTTGGCAAAGGAGAAGCTTATATCAGAGAACTTTAAGACTGTAGAGGTTCTATAATTCTTTGAAATAGTCTAGGAATTTATTTACATTTTTATTTCTCCTAAATTATCTTGGTTATATTATACAGACTTAAAGATAATTTCCTTAAAATATAGTAAATATTAAAATAATACCTTTAAATTGTTTTGCAATTTTTAGGAGAAAAATCTTGTAGAAAGAATTCTATAATTAACAAAGAAAATCCAGATGGCACATTATAAACAGAAACATTCTGGTGTTGCATCGTCCTGTTGCAGTTGAAAGATATTTTGAAAAAGAAAAATAAAAGCAATGCTAATAGCTTTGAAAGGACTGGACTTCCTTCAACATTCTGGCTGACATTTTTGATTATTTTCTACATTGTTCTGATTGACAGTTTGAATAAATCGACATGAAATATTAGCAATCTATCCCCAAACAGTGTCAGAAACTCCATGCTCAGAATGAGTGTCAAACTCCCAACATAATCCACAATTACAAGGCTCCTGCAAATCACAGTCTTGTCATTTTTTTTAAAAGAGAAATCTACAAGCATAATAATTGCTTCTTGGTAGGATACTTTTTTTCCCCCTGAGGGGTCAAATTTAAACCATCTGCAAACAGATGGAAAGGAAAGTGGAATTAGGACCGCTACCAAACTCTTCTGCAGCTGTCAGGATGTATTTGAGGCAGCCCCAGTGGTCCTAACAGGCAGTATTACATCCTGGGAGAAAGAAGCAGGGCCTCGGGGGAGAGGGACATACTTCTCCTGGCTGATTGTTTGGGCAGACATGAGTAAGTGATGGCTGGATTCATCTTTGCAGAATCCTGTTTCTCTGTGCCTGGCCTGTAGGTTTTACTCAGTCTTTGGTGTACTCTCAGGTCATCTGGACACACTGTGGTTTCCAGTCCTTCAAGGGAGAACCAACTCAAGCCTGGCCCTAATTTCTCACACCTCCCACACCCATATTTTTCTTGTGATCATAGCCTGATCTCTCTTGTTTGTTTTAATCTTCGAAGAGAGCAAGAAAAAGAATAAGAAGTCTAGGATACTACTGAGCGTAGCCATTTCATGAAATAAAATGAAGCTGCTGCCACTGCTGCTAAGTCGCTTCAGTCGTGTCCGACTCTGTGTGACCCCATAGACAGCAGCCCACCAGGCTCCCCCATCCCTGAGATTCTCCAGGCAAGAACACTGGAGTGGGTTGCCATTTCCTTCCTCAATGCATGAAAGTGAAAAGTGAAAGTGAAGTCACTCAGTCGTGTCCAACTCTCAGCGACCCCATGGACTGCAGCCCACCAGGATCCTCCGTCCATGGGATTTTCCAGGCAAGAGTACTGGAGCGGGGTGTTATTGCCTTCTCCGACCTGTGCAACAAAGTAAGGGTCTTGTGGAAACACCCACACTCATTACATGTTGGGTTCACCACCCAGGCCCTTCTCAGTTTCTGGATTCTTCAGGTGACAATCATTCTAGCTTGCTGTATTTTTTTTTTTTAATTTCCTATTTATTTGTTTCATGTAAGCAAATTAAACATGTTCCTGCTTGGTGCCTCACATAACTTGCCAAAGTCAAATGGATTCTTGGAACACTAGTTCTCCATTAAAAAGAAAGGGTAAATGAGAAAAGCATACAAAAGAAATACTAGTTTACGACAAGAAGACTGTTTTCCTAATAGCCATCATCCATACTGTGTTTTTGTTGATATTTGGGTTCTTTTTCCTCTTCTTTTATGAACTCTGTGATTTTTACTAGATGGAAAAGTGATTCCACAGTAAAATTTCTCACATTCTACTATTATTTCTTAGACATGTCACATGCCTTCTAGATTTTGTAGTGTGTGCTCCCTACATACCTCCTTATGAGGATGCTCTGATACCTCACTTTCCTTGTCTCAGTCTTACTCATCATTTAAGATTCTTCAAAGACATTCTTCATTCTGCATGAGGCACTTATTTCCTGCTACAGTTATAAGCCACACAGTAAATTTTACCTGGGTCTGTGATCTCTCAGCACTTGTATTAATACTATTTTCCTGAATAGACTCTTAATCTCTCTGTGGCCAAGACCCTGTGACACACTTCTCAGTGTTAATATCTTCGAAGCACCTTACTCAGTAGGAATTCATGAAAAAGATGATGATGGTAATAACTTGAGGTCCCATTTGGGATGGTACATTTAGGATGGAAAAACAGTTGAAAAACACTCATGGAGATAAATCCATCATATACTATTGTCAAGATGTCAGAGTAAAATTATGTTGAAAGGTAAAAATTCTCTGGGCTTAAGTTTTACCATTTATCATAACTCAGTAGTATTCAAGTTTGCCTTTTCAGTAAGAGCAGAGCTGTTTTCCAGAAAAAATGGTGGAATGCAATGCAATTCTCAGCACAAGAATGAGAAAGTAGCTTAACACTTTGAAAATTAAAACAAAGGCCATTACTGGAAATGTAGGCAGAAAGAAAATTGGAACCCAAAGATGAATGAGATTGGGGGAAGAAAAGATGTGGTTGGCCTCAAATATACTGATAGTCCAGAACAACTTTTGTACTAAAGAAGCTATAGCAGAAAGGGCTAAGTATGGTCAGACTTTCTCCATGGGGTCCTTACAGGATGAGTTTGCAATGTTGTTGTCTGTTCAATATCATGGAAGTGCTTCAAGTATCAGTCAGCCTTATGATTACTAAAATTTTTAAAAAGTAATTATTAATGTGAGAGTCATATCAATATATTAATTCACTGATCTATTAGCCCATCATTTTTCCCTGGAAGGAAAGGAAACAGGAAACGGCAGATAATCAAATTTGCATTCTTTTAGTGCCTTTTGCCTTGATGCTGTTTTGAGGGCTTTGTGTATATTGACCATCTTAATTATTACAAAAGCTTTAAGAGGTGTTTGCTGTTATTATCCTGATTGTTCAGAGGGAAAAAGAGAGGCACAGAGAGATTAAATAATAGGTTCAAGCTCACACATGGCTGGTGAGTGGAAGAAATGGAATTCAAAAAAGTTCAAACGGGAAGGTCCATAACCATTACACTGCTGCTGCTGCTGCTAAGTCGCTTCAGTCGTGTCTGACTCTGTGCGACCCTAGAGACGGCAGGCCACCAGGCTCCTCCATCCCTGGGATTCTCCAGGCAAGAGTACTGGAGTGGGTTGCCATTTCCTTCTCCATAACCATTGCACTAAACCACCTCAAATGTCATTGTATATTTCAAGTAGTTTTATGACAAGAATTGGGCAAGAATGGAACAGATTCCAAGTTTATAGTTGGTAATCCAAATAGAAAATTGGAATTTGAAAGCAGTTAATGAAGGCAGGCAACTAGTACATTTATTATTCAATGGTTGCTTTCTGGTTCTGAATGAGGGTACCTCTGCAAGAATATTGGAGAAGGCAATGGCACCCCACTCCAGTACTCTTGCTTGGAAAATCCCATGGATGGAGGAGCCTGGTGGGCTGCAGTCCATGGGGTCGCTAAGAGTCGGACAGGACTGAGCGACTTCACTTTCACTTTTCACTTTCATGCATTGGAGAAGGAAATGGCAACCCACTCCAGTGTTCTTGCCTGGAGAATCCCAGGGACTGGGGAGTCTGGTGGGCTGCTGTCTATGGGGTCGCACAGAGTCGGACACAACTGAAGTGACTTAGCAGTAGCAGCTGCAAGAATATATTTTAATGCCTTGGTAGAGTTCTTGCTTGGTAATATGTCAGGTCGCTGGCCATCAGCAGGCTGGGTGCTAGTAGGGATGCTAGTCCAAGAACACTCCAGGAAGCCATGGCTTCCTCCATGCCTCTGGCTTTAGCACAGTTGTGATTCTGATGCTGATAGAAGGTCCTATTTTGTTGTGGCTTCCCTCTGCAAATCAGAATTACTATACATTGTCAGTAAAGATCTCCTGGAGGAGGGTATGGCAATCCACTCCAGTATTCTTTTGGGGAGAATCCCCATGGACAGAAGAGCCTGACGGCTACAGTCTATGGGGTCACAAAGAGTTGGACATGACTGAAAGGACTGAGCATGCATGTCAGTAAAGCTGCCCTGGAGTTTACTGCAGTTAGTGCTGTTTGATGTAACAGAGCACTGAGTGCAGGTCGAGTCACACCCCCATCTAACAAATTTCATTCCTACATCGCTTGTAGAGACACCACAGTTATGCTTATCAGATGGTGAAAATGACCACTATATTCATGCATCGCATCCCAGTATTTAACACAGAACCTGAACCGTTATATAACTCAAGCCAATATACTTGGATTAAAATTTGTATCCTTAAATGTTTTTCAACGTTTGAAAATACTAAAAGCAAAAATAGTGATCATTGAATCTCCCACGTAAACTCATGTTCTAAATTTATCCCCTCATTCAGGAGTTAGATTAAAAGAGTCTCTATTGTTTAATGTATGGTCAGGCCACTCAAGATGTTTGCTCTCTTATTCTCTGGATATCCACTCTGGGACCAGTGCCTGCCTCACCTTTATCCTACTCGCAAGACTGACCTTCCTGTATATTTGCCCTGGGTCCCAGTTAGTGATTGTACTTAGGAAAGGGGCAGTGAAGGGCACATCCTTTTGGTTTCCTGGTTACTTCAGTCAGGTTCAGCTGTTTGCAGCCCAAAAGGACTGTAGCCAGCTTGTCTTCTCTGACTGTGTTTTTCTCCAGGCAAGAATACTGCAGTGGGTTGCCATGCCCTCCTCCAGGGGATCTTCCCAGCCCAGGGATGGAATCCAAGCCTCCTGCGTCTTCTGACCCAAGGATCGAACCCTTGTCTCTGGCGTCTCCTGCATTGGCAGCTGAGTTCTTTACCACTAATACCTGCTCGGAAGCCTCCACATAATGTCAATTTTCCTTTAACTAGAAACCTCTCCTTCCTCACTGGGAGAAAAGATTGCTCCCACAACCTACCGGCCTTGTACCACACATGCTGGACTGTTGCTCGCAGACTTGGCTCCGGAAGTGTAAGCTCCCTGATCCGTTAAACCATTGATGTCACTGTTGCTGACTCCGGGCTCTTTCTTTGGTCTTGAAGCTAGGCAAACACAGGCCTTGCAGCCCAACACTTAATGTGTTCAGTTCAGTTCAGTTCAGTTCAGTCGCTCAGTCGTGTCCGACTCTTTGTGACCCCGTGAATGGCAGCTCGCCAGTCCTCCCTGTCCATCACCAACTCCTGGAGTTCACTCAGACTCACATCCATCGAGTCAGTGATGCCATCCAGCCATCTCATCCTCGGTTGTCCCCTTCTCCTCCTGCCCCCAATCCCTCCCAGCATCAGAGTCTTTTCCAATAAGTCAACTCTTAGCATGAGGTGGCCAAAGTACTGGAGTTTCAGCTTCAGCATCATTCCCTCCAAAGAAATCCCAGGGCTGATCTCCTTCAGAATGGACTGGTTGGATCTCCTTGCAGTCCAAGGGACCCTCAAGAGTCTTCTCCAACACCACAGTTCAAACGCATCAATTCTTCGGCGCTCAGCCTTCTTCACAGTCCAACTCTCACATCCATACATGACCACAGGAAAAACCATAGCCTTGACTAGATGGACCTTTGTTGGCAAAGTAATGTCTCTGCTTTGGAATATGCTATTTAGGTTGGTCATAACTTTTCTTCCAAGGAGTAAGCATCTTTTAATTTCATGGCTGCAGTCACCATCTGCAGTGATTTTGGAGCCCCCAAAATAAAGTCTGACACTGTTTCCCCATCTATTTCCCATGAACTGATGGGACCAGATGCCATGATCTTCGTTTTCTGAATGTTGAGCTTTAAGCCAACTTTTTCACTCTTCTCTTTCACTTTCATCAAGAGGCTTTTTAGTTCCTCTTCACTTTCTGCCATAAGGGTGGTGTCACCTGTTATTGATATTTTTCCCAGCAATCTTGATTCTAGCTTGTGTTTCCTCCAGCCCAGCGTTTCTCATGATGTACTCTGCATATAATTTAAATAAGCAGGGTGACAATATACAGCCTTGACGTACTCCTTTTCCTATTTGGAACCAGTCTGGAGGTCAGCTTAACTTTCACCTGAAGTGTAATTATTTTCTTGCAAATATTTCAGATTTCAGTACATTGACTACTAGGATGCCTCTCTCACAGCTTTTTGTTGCTGCTGCATTTTGTTGACTATTCCTGCCACTCATCTGCCTTTCCAGTTGCCACTGTTTCTTTTCCTAGAGATGAAATGCTTTTCTTTAGGTTTTCTTATCATTTCCACATCCATCACAGAAGATCTTATACTTTTTGTAAAGCAATGTTAAACTAAAATCCAGGCTTATAGAATTTCCAGTTCAAGTTAAAGCAAAGAACACATGTATTTGTTTCACTTCCTTCCTGAAAATTCAGTGAAACAACAATACAAATGACAAAAAAGGAGCTGAGTAAAGTGAAGCTATCATCAGAACAAATATTTAGTTAATTCCTAAATAATGAAATTCAGATGGAATTATTTGAAAGATAAATCAGATGGAGGGCACTCAAGTTTAAAGCTGAGAAAGAAAAAAAAAATCATAACAAAATAAAAATAAACTTCTATGTGTATTAAAAAAAATCACCAACACAAAATGTTAAAAATAGACTTGAAGAAAAAAAAATCCATGAAATTACTGGAATATACACACAAAAAGAAAGGAATGAAAAAGTAACAGATCAGTGTGAGAGATATAGACAGTCATTCTGGGAAGGACAACATTTATGAAATAGGAATTCCAAAAATGCAGAATGAAGAAAATGGAGGGTGTGGTAGATAAAATAGTAGTTCCAAAAATGTCTATGTCTTAATTCCCAGAACTGTGAATATGTTTCCTTATAAAGCTAAAGGGAATTTGCAAACATGATTAAATTGAAGATCTTAAAATGGGATGAGTCACCTGAATTATTCAGGTGGGCCCAATGTAGTCACAAGGGTCTTTATAAGAGGATGATGGAGACGTCAGAGTCAGAGAAAGTGATGATGGTAGCAGGAGTTTGATTTGAGGAAGGAGCCCTGAGCCAAGGAAGGCATGCAGCCTCTGGAAGCTGGGGGAAAAAAAAAAAAGGAAATGGGTTCGGTTTTAGAGCATTCAGAACAAACACAGCTCTGTTGACACCCTGATTTTAGAACGTCTGATCTCCAGAACTACAGATAATAACTGTGCGTTGTTTCAAGCCACTAAGTTTGTGGTAATTTGTTACAAAATTAGTGGGAAATTAATAGAGAGTTAAATGATCAAAGGGAAAATAGAGTGAAATTTCCTAAAGGGAAAAAAAAAAAAACAACAGTGCATTCAAAATTGAAAGAATCTCTCTAGTACAAAATAACATTCAATGAAAATAAAAAACACAGCTAGATATATCACAAAATTTAGAACAAGAGAAGCTCTTAAAAGTTATTGTCAGGAGGATTTAAAAGTTAAAGCTATGCTAAACAGCCACATGTTTTTGTTGCATAGTTGCTAAGTTGTGCCAAACTCTTTTGAGACCCCCTGGACTGTGGGCCGCCAAGCTCCTTTGTCCATGGGACTTCCCAGGCAAAAATACTGAAAGGGTTGCCATTTTTTTCTCTAGGGGATCTTCCCAACCCAGGATCAAACCAACATCTCCTGCATTGGCAGGCAGATTCTTTACTGCTGACCCACCAGAGAAGCCCAAACAGTGACATACAAAAGATTTATTTAAAGATGGATATCATATTTCTTGCAAGCATCATTGGACAGAAGACAATGGAACATCCTTTTGAATGGATGTTTAGAGCAAATGGTTTTAAAAATTAATATCTATCCACAGGAAAACCATTAATCAGGGAGAAACAAAGGTTTTTTGAAAATGTAAAACTCAAAAGTGTTAATCACTCAGTCATCTCCGACTCTTTGCAACCCCATGGACTGTAGCCTACCAGACTCCTCTTTCCATGGAATTCTTCAGATAAGAATACTGGAGTGGATAGCTATTCCCTTCTCCAGGGGATCTTCCCCACCCAGGAATTGAACCTGGCTCTCCTCCATAGCAGGCAGATTCTTGACCATCTCAGCCACCAGGGAAGCCCTTACTAGCTGTAAATCCTTCCTTAAAGAAATCCATAAAAGTGTGCTCTGGCAAAGTAAAGCCTGAATCCGAGAGAAAGGAAAATAAGGAACTTAAGAACACAGGTACTAGATTTAGGAAAATAAAGGATAGAAATTTTTGGATAACAGGTAAGTACCAGTATAGAAACCAAGCAAATAAATGGGAAGTCAATGAGTTCTGAGAAAAACTTGTTCAAGAAGAAAATGAATATCCTGGGACAAAGGTTGTATTGAGGAAGCTGGATGGTCTTGGAGACAACATAAATGCATATTAAAATATAAAATCCTGTAAAAAGTACACTGCTGCTGCTGCTAAGTCGCATATCCTCACAATTATACCAGTTTTCAATATTTCTTTGTTGATTGAAGCTAAATTATATATTTGAAGAGTTCATAAAAATACATGTTTGGTCACATCAGGAAGTATAGATTACTTTAAAAATCTTTTTAAGGCAGAGATGGCTTTGAACAAAGGCTCTGATTTTTAGTGAATATTGAATCTGCTGCTCTCCTTACTGAAATTTTTTTTATCACATCAAAGCTGGACAATACATTTCAATTCATACATAAATTAAAAATTACTTTAAATAAGATACCATGTAAAAGGCTCTGTCATAATGTAGGCATTTATCATATATTTTTTGCCTTCTTATTCTACCCTTGGAAGCATAAATTTGAACTCTCTTACTATTCACTATCCTGCATAAGATCTTAGATCCTCACAATTTATAAGAAAGAAAGAAAAAAATAAAGTGAAGTCACTCAGTTGTGTCTGACTCTTTGAGACCCCATGGACTGTAGACTACCAGGTTCTACCATCCATGGGATTTTCTAGGTAAGAATACTGGAGTGGGTTGCCATTTCCTTCTCCAGGAGATCTTCCTGACCCAGGGATTGAACTTGGGTCTCCCGCATTATAGGCAGATGCTTTACCGTCTGAGCCACTAGGAAAGATTCTCACAATTTATAAGAACATCCTCACTTTAAATTAGTGCTGAGATTCTTTTTAGAATCTCTTTAGAAGTAATTCCTTTTCTAGGTGTCTACTTAAAGCCAAAGTCTAAATATCAAAAGCAAGCACTGATGCAAAGATTCTTCACATTTTCAAGTAACAATATTTATTTTCATTATTGTAGTTCAACAAATGCTTGTTTAGGGAATAGGGAGGAGAATCTTAAATTGTTTCACAAGCATGTTCCTTTTTTACACCTACTCTTACTACTCATTGCTCAGAGAGTTTGAAAGAACATCCTGGGATGCCTGACAGTGTAGTTGCAAAATCTGTAGTGGTTGAAACAGTCCAACCATTTTTATAAGCATTTCATTTTCAGTTGAGACTTTTAATTTTGACATTATTTGCAAATCCAGGAATTATTTTTAAGGACAAAAAGAAAGAACCTGAATTCCCACTAAACAATAATTCTTCAGTTTATTCTGGTTTTGCTATTTGTAGCCTCCCATTATCTGACTCCCTAAAAAATATACACCTTCTTTTGGCATTTTCTTCATATTCAGTTCAATTCAGTTCAGTCACTCAGTCATGTCCAAAGCTTTGCAACCCCATGGACTGCAGCACACCAGGCATCCCTGTCCATCACCAACTTCTGGACTTTACCCAACCTCATTTTCATTGAGTCAGTGATACCATCCAACCATCTCATCCTCTGTTGTCCCCTTCTCCTGTTGCCTTCTATCTTTCCTAGCATCAGGGTCTTTTCAAATGTGTCAGCTTTTCGCATCAGGTGGCCAAAGTATTGGAGTTTCAGCTTCAACATCAGTCCTTCCAATGACATTGGAAGCCAATGACAATGACTAGTTGGATCTCCTTGCAGTCCAAGGGACTCTCAAGAGTCTTCTCAAACACCACAGTTCCAAAACATCAATTCACTGGCGCTTAGCATTCTTTATAGTCCAACTCTCACATCCATACATGACCACTGAAAAAACCATAGCCTTGACTAGATGGACATTTGTTGGCAAAGTAATGTCTCTGCTTTTTAATATGCTATCTAGGTTGGTCATAACTTTCCTTCCAAGGAGTAA
Organism: Oryx dammah; assembly: GCF_014754425.2. Lineage (NCBI taxonomy): Eukaryota > Metazoa > Chordata > Mammalia > Artiodactyla > Bovidae > Oryx > Oryx dammah. Next base: position 121,425,294 of record NW_024070186.1, read on the forward strand.
GCGTCTTTTAATTTCATGGCTGTAATCACCATCTGCAGTGATTTTGGAGCCCCCAAAAATAAAGGCTGACACTGTTTCCCCATCTATTTCCCATGAAGTGATGGGACCAGATGCCATGATCTTCGTTTTCTGAATGTTGAGCTTTAAGCCAACTTTTTTACTCTCCTCTTTCACTTTCATCAAGAGGCTATTTAGTTCCTCTTCACTTTCTGCCATAAGGGTGGTGTCATCTGCATATCTGAGGTTATTGATATTTCCCCCAGCAATCTTGATTCCAGCTTGTGCTTCCTCCAGCCCAGCATTTCTCATGATGTACTTTGCATATAAGTTAAATAAGCAGGGTGACAATATACAGGCTTGACATACTCCTTTTCCTATTTGGAACCAGTCTGTTGTTCCATGTCCAGTTCTAACTGTTGCTTCCTGACCTGCATACAGGTTTCTCAAGAGGCAGGTCAGGTGGTCTGGTATTCTCATCTCTTTCAGAATGTCCCACAGTTTTTGTGATCCACACAGTCAAAGGCTTTGGCATTGTCACTAAAGCAGAAAAAGATGTTTTTCTGGTACTCTCTAGCTTTTCTGATGATCCAGCAGATATTGGCAATTTGATCTCTGGTTTCTCCATATTAAATGCCCTATATAGATTTTTGCAGTATATTTAAACCATAGATAGTATATTTAAAGTGGTTTGAGTCATAACCATAACAAAGAGATTTTTTGCGATCATATTTTATCAGCTGTAATTAGTCTATGTATTTAAAATGGACATTTCTTTCCAAACAAATGCTGGGATATCTTGTTCTCTACCCTCAGCACTTTAATTTGGCGTTAAGTCTGTAGAAGCTTCTGAGTGGCCAATGTGGACAGCATGGGGCTGCTGCATGTCTCTACTGCATGTCTCTAGGGCTATTGCCTTGGGGTTTCTTTCTCCTTATGTTCATCGATGGCCAGAGATCTGCAGCAAGGGGAGGGATTCCAAATCCTAGCAAGAGGGATCCCTTGCTAGAATACATTCAGATTACCTTCTCATTTTGAAGAGCTCAAATAATGCTTCTCAGTTGTGATGCTTTTTGTTCTCCCATCCACAAACATGTGTGCACAAAAATAACGACTCCTCTCTCTTTGAGGCCTGCTAGCACGCTGCAAAGGTCATGGGTGGACTTCTGGTTTCCAGTTCTGCATGGAAGAAGATTGGAAGTCAATATGCAGTCTAGAGCTTCCCAGGGGGTGCTAGGGTAAAACATCTGCCTGACAATGCAGGAGGTGCAGGGGGCTTGGTTTCCATCCCTGCTTTAGGAGGATCCCCTAGAGGAGGGCGTGGCAATCCATTCCAGTATTCTTGCCTTCAAAATCCCATGGAGGAGGAGTTTGGTGGGCTACAGTCCGTAGGGTTGCAAAGAGTTGGACATGACTGAGTGACTAAGTGCCACCAGAATTCAGTCTCAGGACTAACATCAAGGGAAAAAGCTGAACTGACTGAAAAATCAACAGCTCGAGAGAGAAAAGTCCACAGGGCAAACTGCTGCCTCCCAAACTGGAGAGAGAGTAAGGTAGACATAGGAAGTCTTGGTTTATAGGAGCAGAGACTTACAAGCAGAAACCTCTGCAGGAACTACTGCTGGGGCAGAAAAGCCTAAACTGTAGTTGGTACATTTCTGAAGGCTTTGTGTGGACAATACTGAGAATTAAAAATTCTAGGGGCCTCAGTCATGGGGTGTCCTTACAATGTTGTGAGATTTACTTCTAGAAGCTTGACTAGATTCTTACAATAAATGCCTGAGAAAAATCCTCTCAGACTTCCCACAATAGGAGGTGGAAAAGAACCGCTAAGAAATGCACAAGAGTACAGGATTCCCTCACATTTTCCAAGTAGGGAGTTCATGAAACCTTTCATAAACTGAAATGGTGTAAATTGGAGATGCCATTACCTTAGAATACATTTTGACAATGGATGCACAAGGCGGAGTGAGATAAAGCGTAGATGCTCTGAGACACAGTTCAAAGCCTTAGTGGTAGATGCTTGAATGCAGTTTCTGGGGAAGAAGTTTGGTGGGGCCACCCTCACTACTCTGAGTACACATGGCCTCTGTGACTCTCACTGCAAAACAAACACTGAATGTTAATTTTGTTTTTTTTTTTTATCTTTTTTTCATAAATGCAAAAATCCTCTTCAGATTTCTTTTGGTTAGTGAAAACAGGTACTAAGGTATGTATATCATAAAATTGAAATGGTGTAAAGTGAGCTTTCAAAAAGAAAAAAAAAATCCTATACTCTGTTCTCTTTTTCATTTTTAATCTCATACTGGAGCATAGTTGATTAACAATATTGTATTATTAATATTTTCAGGTGTACAGCAAGGTGATTCTGTTACACATACACATCTATCTACTCTTTTTCAAATTCTTTTTCCACTTAAGTTTTTATAGAATACCTTATGGCAGAAAGAGAAGAGGAACTAAAAAGTCTCTTGATGAAAGTAAAAGAGGAGAGTGAAAAAGTTGGCTTAAAGCTCAACATTCAGAAAATGAAGGTCATGGCATCTGGTCCCATCACTTCATGGGAAATAGATGAGGAAAAGTGGAAACAGTGTCAGACTTTATTTTGGGGGGCTCCAAAATCACTGCAGATGGTGATTGCAGCCATGAAATTAAAAGACGCTTACTCTTTGGAAGAAAAGTTATGACCAACCTAGATAGCATATTCCAAAGCAGAGACATTATTTTGCTGACTAAGGTCCGACCAGTCAAGGCTATGGTTTTTCCAGTAGTCATGTATAGATGTGAGATCTGGACTATGAAGAAAGCTGAGCGCTGAAGAATTGATGCTTTTGAACTGTGGTGTTGGAGAAGACTCTTGAGAGTCCCTTGGGCTGCAAGGAGATCCAACCAGTCCATCCTAAAGGAGATCAGTCCTGGGTGTTCATTGGAAGGAATGATGCTAAAGCTGAAACTCCAGTACTTTGGCCACCTCATGCAAAGAGTTGACTCATTGGAAAAGACTCTGATGCTGGGAGGGATTGGGGGCAGGAGGAGAAGGGGACGACAGAGGATGAGATGGCTGGATGACATCACCGACTCGATGGACATGAGTTTGAGTGAACTGCAATTCATGGGATCGTAAAGAGTCAGACATGACTGAGCGACTGAACTGAACTGAACTGAGCAGTGTTTCCTGTGTTGTACAGTAGGTCCCTGTTTATCTTAAATATAACATACATGTCAATACATGTCATACATGTCAATCCCAAACTTACTCTCTTCTTTTTAATAAAACTTACTTTTAGGAGAAATTAGATAACAAGAGCCTAACCTTCTGGGGTTTTATCAGAGTCTAAATGACATGAAGAAAGCAAATATCCAACTTTAACCTTCTCTAGCCTACCATGTGATAGAAGAAAATACAACTGACTCTTGAACAGCTTGAGTTTGACTCTTGAACAACCTGGGGTCTCATATAGATGAAATTTTTGAATAACTCCTATGGTACTACACAATCCCTCACTGGTTGAACCTGCAGATGAAGAACTGTGGATAACTGAGGACTGACTATGGCACTTGAGCATCTTCAAAGTTTGGTTATCTGTGGCAGGTACTGGGACCAACCCCTAGAGATACCAAAGGGTGACTGTAATTAACTCAAGCCCACTCTAGACATCTTTTCTCAGTTAAGAGGGGAGAAAGAAACCCGTGAATCACCTGTGAAGTGTTTCACAGTCCAGAGACATAACCACTGAAAGACAGATCCTATCATGAGAGTATAAAAAGCACCCCGTCCCCATATACTTCACCACCACATCACTAACGGCTTATTTACAACAGTTTATTTTACTCAATATTGTCATTATTCAGCTCTCAAGCAAAATTTGAAGGCATATCAAAGGCAAAAAAAAAAAAAATTGAAGAGGCAGAGCAAATATCAGAACCAGACATGATAGGGATGTTGGAATTATCGGACTGGGAATTTAAGACAATTGTGACTGATTTGCCAAAGGCTCTAATGGGTAGACAGCCTGCAAGAACAGACAACGTAAACTGAGATGGAAATCTTAAGAATGAAAAGGAAATGCTAAAGATCAAAAATGCTGTAATACGAATAGAAAAGATCTTTGATGAGCTTATTAGTAGACCGGATACTACTGAGGAAAGAATTTCTAATCTCAAAGATGTATTAATAGAATCCTCAAAAACTAAATAGGAAAGAGACAAAGAGCAAGAAAAATAGAACGAGATATCCAAGGACTGTGAGAAAACTAAAAAAGGGGTGGCATACATATACTGGAAATACCAGAAGGAGGAAAAAAGAAAGGAATCGAAGGAATATTTGAAACAATAGTGACCAAGAATTTCCCCAAATTAATGCCAGACATCAAGTCAGTTTCAAGAATCTCAGAAAACACCACGCAGGATAAATGCAAAAACAAGCGAAGTACACTTTGGGATAATGCTTTTAAAATACCAAAAAAAAAAAAATCAAAGAAAAGAAAAAATTCTGGAAGAAGTCAGAAGCGGGGAAAATTCACCATATCTAAGAGGTGTGAAGATAAGAATTACTTCCAGCTTCTCTTTAGGGGTTTCCCTGGTGGCTCAGAGGGTAAAGCGTCTGACTGCAATACAGTAGACTGAGATTCAATCCCCGGGTTGGAAAGATTCCCCTCGAGAAGGAAATGGCACCCCACTCCGGTACTCTTGCCTGGAAAATCCCATGGATGGAGAAGCCTGTAGGCTACAGTCTATGATAGGCTACAGTCTCTGATAGGCTACAGTCTCTGATAGGCTGCAGTCTGCTAAGTTGCTTCAGTCAGGTCCGACTCTGTGCGACCCCATAGACGGCAGCCCATCAGGCTCCCCCGTCCCTGGGATTCTCCAGGCAAGAACACTGGAGTGGGTTGCCATTTCCTTCTCCAATGCATGAAAGTGAAAAGTGAAAAGTGAAAGTGAAGTCGCTCAGTCGTGTCCGATTCTTAGCGACCCCATGGACTGCAGCCCACCAGGCTTCTCCGTCCATGGGATTTTCCAGGCAAGAGTACTGGTGTGGGTTGCCAGTGCCCTCTCCAGGCTACAGTCTATGGGGTTTTAAAGAGTTGCACACAACTGAGCTACTTCACTTTCACTTTCTCTTTAGAAACCATTCAAGTAAGAGGAAACTGAAATGACGTATTTCAAGTTGTTGAGAGAAAAAAAAGATAATTATGTACCCTGTAAAATTGTCCTTCAAGAGTGAAGGAGAAATAAAAGCTTTTTTAGACAAAAATTGAAATTTGTTGCCACTAGACCTGCTTAGCAAGAAATATTAAAACACACAATATTTTTTGAGAAAAGGAAAATAATACAGATAGATCTACACAAAGAAAGGGAGTAAAAGAAGGTAAAATAAAAATTTTATTTTTCTTATTCTTCATTGTTCAAACAATTTTTTCAAATTAATAACAAAAAGTTTTATGTATGTTTATATATGTATCATGTATGTTTGCTATGCATGCTTATATATAAGTTAAATGAATAGTAATACAAAGGATAAGGGGAAGAAATTAGGATTATTTTGTTTTTTAAGGTACTCATACTACCCATGAAGTGTTAACTGTGAAGTAGACTTAGATAAAAGTACAACACAGGGAATATACCTGACATTTTATAAAAACTTTAATGGAGTATAATCCATAAACATTAAATCACTATGTTGTATGGCAGAAACTAATATAGTACAGTAAATCAATTGTATTTCAATTTAAGATTGCAAAATTGAAAAAAAAAAGTGGCGTTGGATGTAAAGCTGATGTGCAAAGTACAAAGAGAGAATGGAATCATATAAAATGCTCAATTAAAGCCACAAAAGGCAGAAAAAAAATACTTGAACACAAAAATAGGAGCAAAGAACAAGCACAGAAGATAGAAACTGAGTTCAGGTGTTTTTTTTTTTTTTTTTTCCTTTTACTTCACTTGCTAAGAAGTTGAATTTTCAGGACAGACTAAGGGGTATGCCATTCACATATTTTCATGGTAACTGTTAGTTTTGTCTTATTTTGGTTTAATTTCCTTGTTCATTGCACTTAGGCTGCTGATATCTTTTCCACAAGCCTTGTCCACTTTGTAGTTGGGCCTCCTATACGCCTCTGAAACTAAAGTTTGAGGTTTTGAACCTAAGGGGTGTGACTATCCTTCTAGGAGTATAGCCATCTCCCACTTGGTTAATTCAATTGACTCTCAGTGTCAGCTAGCTGCTGCTGCTGCTAAGTCGCTTCAGTCTTGTCTGACTCTTCGCGACCCCATGGACTGCAGCCTATCAGGCTCCTGCGCTCATGGGATTTTCCAGGCAAGAGTACTGAAGTGGGTTGCCATTGCCTTCTCCAGTGTCAGTTAGCAGAGACATGCAATTCTCTTCCATACAACTGCCTGGTCTTGGCCCAACATGACTCATCCCACCACAGAAAGGATACTTACAGACCTGGTGACTTCCAGCATGGTCCCTCTCAGTTCAGTTTAGTTCAGCCGTTGAGTCATGTCTAACTCCTTGAGACCCCATGGACTGCAGCACACCAGGCTTCCATGTCCATCACCAACTCCTGGAGTTTACTCAAACTCATGTCCATTGAGTCAGGACCAAGAGAGTGTCAACCATGCCTCTAACCACACTGTTCCGCCTTCTTTATCAGACTCGGCTACCTTACCTTAGCGCATTTCGTAGAGTGTCCAGGGTCTGCCCAAACGATCTCAATGGAAGGAGTGAGTCACAAAACCCTGGATATGATATTCTTCTCACATTGTCTAATAGACTTTCCTCACTCCCAGGTCAAACCCAGAGAGAGAATTTTGAGTCACAGGGTAATCTCTCCCCTACCTCCATTTTCTGACTAATCTTCAAGGTCAAGGCAAAGTGTTATATCACTTATCACATTGTCAACTTTCTTTCTATATTAGCCTCCGGGAACATGGCTGCTTTCTCTAACTACTGGAAAAACGTAGCTTAGTCCTTCATATATTAAATACAAACTAAAGAAGTTAAGCTAATCTTTATTTTTCTCTGCAATGTTGAGATTCAAGATCACAGTCTTATTGTAAAATATTATTAATACTCTGTCATAATTTTTTTATTTGCATTTCTTCTGAAATACAGTTTAATTTTCTCATCTTCCAATGACTGATGCCCATAGCCCTGGACCTTGGTCAATTAACGTGATGGTTATATACACAGAAAAGTAAAATAATAAAGTTCATTAATACTTTTCAAATCATTACCTTCATTGCCATTTTTATCTATCTCCTTTTGAATTTAGGTGTATATTTCAACCATCCTTCTGAAAATTTCTGTTACTAGAAGTCCGATAATCAGTGCAAAGTCCTTGTGCAAAATCTGAATTCCTTATATTCTACTCTACCCCTCACACTCTCCTGTAAATCTCATTCAATAGAACCATTTCTAGCTCAGTGCCCTACTCCAGAAACCAGAGTCAGACTTGACTTCATCATTTCTTTCTTCTTATCCTTCTCACCAATTAAAATGTGGTAAATTATACTGCTTCCAGAGTTGCCTTTCCAAAATCCTTAGGAGAATAACTGACCTTTCTAAACGTATGCTTCCTTTTTGTTTTTAAAGGGTGCTATTACATAGATCATATATTGTTGAAAGAGTTAAGTGAGATAATGGATGGATATAAATTTCTTGGTAAATGGTGGCATTATTCTTGTTTTTTTTCCTCATAAACTTCCACAAATGTCTCCTTTCCTACTGAGTCCTTCTGTATTACATTCAAGCTTTTAGCAAAATATTCAAGATCCTTCCTATTTGCTACCATCTTTAACAACTTGAACACTCAGTTCTTAAGCCACTATGAATTTTTTCTCCTTCAGCATCAATCCTTGCTTTTTCATACTTAAGAATGCTCTCCACTGTTTGTCTGACTGCTTAAAATGCATTTCTGCCCCTACTTGTTGTGTAGCTCTGCCATTAACTCTCCCAGGGACCTTGGGAAAATTTCAGAATCTCTCTGGGCCTCAGATTCCTAAATTCAAGTCTAGAGATAAACATGAAACTATTTCTGTTTAAATAATTTCACTTGTTAATTTATTTTTTTAGATTCTATATATGTGATGTCATATATCATATGATATTTGTCTTTCTCTGCCTGATTTCCTTCCCTTAGTATGATAATCTCTAGATCCATCATAGAAAACTAACTTATGGTTACCAGAGGGGAAGAGGGAGGGTCAATGAGCTTGAGACTAACAGATACACACTACAACATATAAAATCAACAACAAGTTCTTACTCTATAGCACAGGGAACTTTATTCAACACCTTTGTCATAATGTATAATGGAAAAAGACCTAAATAAGGATATAAATGTATATATCCTTTGCTGTACACCTGGAACCAACACAACATAGTAAATCAACTAGACTTCAACAAAGAAACGTAAAAAATGAAACCAAAAGCATGAGGACTAAGCAAAATAAGGCAAACTGATGTTGCAAATTTTCTGGCTATCATGAGGACCTAGTAAATGTTACACATTAACTGCAGGCTGTGTTATTAATTACTGTTTATTATCATCATTATCAATAGCAACAGCAACCATTACCCAGAATGCCTTTATTTAACCTTCAAGAGCTAGTTAAAATTTCATCTCATCTGAAAAGACTGCTCCAGGAAAATATGTTCATTTATCCTATTGTGATGCCCTGTGCCATCTTGTATTCATTTCTTCCCAGTTTCTTAGCATCTTGAAAGCAGAGACAGTCATCTTTACACCTCTAGTACCTGGCCAGTGACTGCATATAGTAAATGCTCCATAAACAATTGATGAAGGAAGGAAAACAAGCAAACAAAAATAATAAAACTTATTGTGTTGTCAATGTGTGACAAATTGTTCTAAAATATGCTAGGTATTAAGTCACTCAGTTCTTCAAGCTCTATAATTAGCTACTCCTATTATCATCCTATTGCACAGGTAAAAAAATAAAAGATGAAAAAATTACAGTAACTTGGTCATAACCAGGACTGGAACCAAGCTTATTTGGCTCCAGATTCTGTGTTTAACCTTATGGTACATTGCTTTTTCTGGGACAGCAGAAAGACAAGAGTACAGAACTGGTAGTTCTCTAAGCTCTTTCCTATTTCATATTCTGTAATCCTAGCATTTTTCTTAAAGTTCTAATCTAATATATGCAGAAATAATATATAAAATAATATTTCTTCAGGAGTTTTATAAGTTTCTAACTATTCATATTTATTCACTGGGCATTTCTAGTCTGATAAAATGACTATGTCTCCTATCACTTAACCACAGCATGCCTACTCATACTTTCACCTACTTATGATTTTATTCGTTCTTTTTTTTTTTTGCGATAAGTGGTTCTGTTTTAAATGGCATCAATTAGGAGTCACCTTGAAACTGGATTTTATAACTCCTGAAGTTTAAGCTCTGTCTTCATCTTAAATAAAAGTTTTACCCAAATTTGACTATGCTAGATTCATACATTTAAAAATAAATTAGATTTAGTGCTGCTGGGAAGATGATGAGATATTGCAAGGCAAGCATTTTTTGTAGGGTTTTAATCAGCTTCCCTGAGCAGAAAGGACCTAGGGACACCATATCTGTTTATATAACTCTTGTAAAGTAATGACAGTAAAAAGACTGTATTATAGAGTAAACTGAATGAGGCATGGAAGGACTAGATGAGTAGATTAACAATGAACTGGGGTTCAGTTCTGCTAGGGACCCTTAGAATTGCTTCTCTGCAGGAGAGAAAGCTGGGTCCTTCCACATCAGGTCTGTCCATCATTGCTGAGGCTTGTGCCCTGTGGGAATTAGTTATCTCACACTACCAAGCTGTCCTATGTGCAGGGTGAGTGAGCTTCCTATAACTTCCACAAAAACTATCCAGCAGAAAAGCAGAGTAGCAGGCATATGAACGGAGATGCTGCCGGAGTGCATGTAGCAGAGTCCACAATTGAAACTGGCTTTATAGGCTTGCTTAGGGAACCTTAATGCTGAACCCCTTTCGTACCCTGAAATCACCATCTTCTACAGCATTCATTTTTGCTGCACAGAAATTTCACTGCCTCACATGAAGTTCAACTTTTTAATAACTTTTCGAAAGTGTATCTGGCTGGCACCTCTTGAGAAAAAGGATTAAAAATAGACTGAGTGTAGCAGATTCTAGTTGCTGCTACAGCTGTGGGTCCCAAGGTTATAACTGCTATTCACTGTCTTCCGCCTCTACCAGTAGAGTCTTCTCACACCTGGCCAGCTCTCCAGTTGGCGTATTAGCTGCTTGTCTGAAAGCAGAACACAGACCTTCATCCCTTAGTCATCTGAGTCTTTGTTTACTTTGCCCGTTTGCAGGCAGTTATTGCTGACGCCTTTTTCTGATATTATTGAGCGTGGAAGCACTGACTGATGGCACAGTGATCCACCTCAGTGTCCCAAAGACTCCTCCTCCATGCCTCCATGACGTGGCAGTAACCACAGAAATTCTTGATAACCATAGTCAGCAACACTGCCAATTTACTAGCTCCTTTATTTACCTCTGGCCCATAGGTATAAGGAGCCCAGAACAACTAGGCACAAGTTGAGACTTTTGGACTGGACGAATTTTTAGTATTAATATATCTTTTAGAAGAACATTTCCCTGCCAGGGTTAAAGAGCTCAAATCCTTCAGAATTTAAAGTTGCAAGAATGAGAAGCACAACCCCCCTTGTGGCTTATTGAGAGGTATGGTGATGGTGGTTAATCCTTCTTTCAACATTTGGTTCCTGCACCTGTGTATTCCAGTACTAGGACAGACATCATATAATACCTGTCGATTAAATATGAGCATTGCATCAGAGAAGGCAGTGTCCTAACCATAGAAGGTGTCTTTCCCATGCTGGCATTTTGACTGAGCTTTTATGAAGTCATTCTTACATTTTGTCAGATTTTCTGTGATCCTGTGATCACATGCCTCCAACTTGAATGTAGAGTTACATCTGATTCACTACCGTGGGTGGGAGGAGTAGGATAACCTCAAGTTTGCTCTTGATATTTTACCTTTATTATCTTATTACCTCTGATTCTCTAATAAGAAATCTAATGTAAGGTTTTTAACAGCTTCTAAATATTTATGATCTTTGAATAAAAACTCAGTGTTTTAGAAAATAATACAGGGTAAGTCTGCAAAACAGTTGGATCCATTGCAGGAAAAGTTTAGGCCAGAAATCTATTTGCTGCATTGCAATGATATATTAGGGATTAGGGTCCCTTTAATTTTAGTACTAAGTAAGGCTCAGTTGTCAACACCTCATGATAGACCTTGGGTATTCTTCCTCCTCATTATGCAGTTACTTTAAGGCTATAGGTTATTTCAAGGAGATATTGGTTAAATGTTTGTTATATGTGCTTTTGGTGATATGACAGAATGTTTCCTCAAGAGAATTTGTCTCCCTTTTTGTTATCAGTCCCTAGGTGTGAAGTTAGCTCAGATCTGGAAACTGGGCAAGGAATAGTGATGTTTCATTGCAGAGGGTAATAGAAATCTTGGCCTACTATCTCTTGAGGCTTTTTTTTTTTTTTTGAGAATGGCATTGAAACATGTATACTATCATGTAAGAAACGAAGTGCCAGTCTATGTTCGATGCAGGATACAGGATGCTTGGGGCTGGTGCATGGGGATGATCCAGAGAGATGATATGGGGTGGGAGGTGGGAGGGGGATTCAGGATTGGGAGCTTGTGTACACCCGTGTTGGATCCATGTCAATGTATGGCAAAACCAGTACAGTATTGTAAAGTAAAATAAAGTAAAAATAAAATGAAAAAATATATATCAAAGATAACCCTTTTGGCTTTTCATTTATTTCACTCCTAGATGTATCACTGTGTCTCACAATCATCATTCAGTTCAGTTCAGTTCATTCGCTCAATCGTGTCTGACTCTTTGCGACCCCATGAATCGCAGCACGCCAGGCCTCCCTGTCCAACACCAGCACCCGGAGTTCACTCAGACTCATGTCCATTGAGTCAGTGATGCCATCCAGCCATCTCATCCTCTGTCGTCCCCTTCTGCTCCTGCCCCCAATCCCTTCCAGCATCAGAGTCTTTTCCAATGAGTCAACTCTTCGCATGAGGTGGCCAAAGTACTGGAGTTTCATCATGGGACCCCGTAAATTAAGGACCCCTTATGTATCATACTGAGCTTCCTTTGTGGCTCAGCTGGTAGAGAATCCACCTGCAATGAGTGAGACCTGGGTTCAATCCCTGGGTTAAGAAGGTTCCCTGGAGAAGGAAAGGCTACCCACTCCAGTATTCTGGCCTGGATAATTCCATGGACTGTATAGTCCATGGGGTGGCAAAGAGTTGGAAACGACTGAGCAACTTTCACTTTCACTATGTATCATATTAGTATTGCTGTGCTTTATACTAGTTAAATTGACTTTAGGGGGCTTCCCGGTGGGTCAGATGGTAAAAGCACCTGTTTGCAATGCAGGAGACCCAAGTTCAATCCCTGGGTTGGGAAGATCCCCTGGAGAAGGAAATGGCAACCCACTTCAGTACTCTTGCCTGGAAAATTCCATGGATGGAGGAACCTCATAGGCTACATACAGTCCATGGGGTTGCAAAGAGTCAGACACGACTGAGCGACTTCACTTTCACTTTTCCTGATGGCTATGGACCAACATCTGGCCTTGGCTGTTCTGGAATGTGTCATCTTCATTGATATCAGGAGTCTCTCTCAGTGCACCAGCCCCTAGCATCCTGTGTCATGCATGGAACCTGGACTGGCAATTCGTTTCACATATGATAATATACATGTTTCGATGCCATTTTCCCAAATCATCCAAATGACTGTTCTATATATCTGTGTCTCTTTTGTTGTCTTGCATACAGGGTTATCGTTACCATCTTTCTAAATTCCATATATATGCGTTATTATACTGTATTGCTGTTTTTCTTTCTGGCTTACTTCACTCTGTATAATAGGCTCCAGTTTCATTCACCTCATTAGAACTGATTCAAATGCATTCTTTTTTAATGGCTGAGTAACACTCCATTGTGTATATGTACAGGTTCAATGCATGATACAGGTTGCTCAGGGCTGGTGCACTGGGATGACCCAGGGGGATGGTATGGGGAGGGAGGTGGGAGGGAGGTTCATGATTGGGAACATATGTATACCCAGAGTGGATTCATGTCAATGTATGGCAAAAGCAGTACAATATTGTAAAGTAATTAGCTTCCAATTGAAATAAATTAATTTATATTAAGAAAAATAATAATACTAAACAAAAATGAAAAAAATGGAGTCTCTCTCTCTCTCATGACATCATCTCTTCCTACTAATTTTGTCCTACAGAGGTCAGTCACACTGAGCTTCTCAAAGATACTAGTGTTCTTCATTAATGCATGTCTTCTTAAGTACTCCAAGTATCACCATTGTACACCTCAGATTCCTACTTATTCTGTATCTTCTCCATAATTTTATCATAGAAGACCTACTAAGGCTGAACATTAAGTCTCCTTTGTACTTTTTCTACATTTACTATTAAATTCCAGTGTGTGAATTTCACGAAACTTTCTCCCTAGATGTGGCAAATGAAAGTTTTGAAAAATTTTCATGAAGGCCTTTGACTTTCCCATCATTTCCTGAGTGATATCCCTATTAAGGTGGATATCTCCATAACTGTCATTCTCTTTCTTCTTGGTTTCATATATGAATAAATAAATAAGCAAACAGATTAAAAAATTGGCTAGTTCCATGGCTTTCAAAATTTACCATTGTCCCCATTCAGTTCAATATCAGAGTTACTCCATAAACCAGGTTTCTCTCTCCTGTTTCTCATTGCATTCTAAAACAGGTGGAACTATGAGGGATCATTGTGCCCAAAGCAAAACTTAAGATAAGAACTTATTAAAATGAATCTTGTTTGGAAGGTGATACCCAGAAGCAGAAATGAAGAGATGAGGATAAATGACACAGGAAAGGAAACCATTTGTCCTCACTGGGAGTGTTGGCACTTAATCCCTCTGTGCGCTTCAGTCTCTCTAAAAATCTGTATTGAATGCACTTGTTGAATGAAAAACCAGAGGCTGGGACCTTGTCACTAACCCTTAGCTCCACTGTTTGATGGATTCATTGAGTCTGCATTTCTGGGCTGCTTTGAGGATAGTGCCTGAATTGCTATAACAGAAAAGCAGAGAAATATGGCTGGTGTTTCATATTGGATGTGATAAGTGTGATGAGCTCTGTCTATGAAAAATGCAACTTAGTTTACAGTGGTCTGAGGGGACACGTCATGGGACACAAGAAGAAGTATTTCACTAATATTCATGATCACATTTTTACTCAATATATCCATTTTATAGATGAGAACATTTAGGATCCAATCCTGAAATAATGTACACAAGATCACACAAAAAGTGACAGAATATGACTAAAGCGCATAAGAAATGGAGAATCTCCAGTCCCACCCCAGACCTACTGAATCAGAATCTTCATTTAATAGGATCGCTGCTGCTGCTGCTGCTGCTCAGTTGCTTCAGTCATGTCTGACTCTGTGCGACCCCATAGACGGCAGCCCACCAGGCTCCCCCGTCCCAGGGATTCTCCAGGCAAGAACACTGGAATGAGTTGCCATTTCCTTCTCCAGTGCATGAAAGTGAAAAGTGAAAATGAAGTCACTCAGCTGTGTCTGACTTGTAGCGACCTCATGGTTTGCAGCCTACCAGGCTTCTCCGTCCATGGGATTTTCCAGGCAAGAGTACTGGAGTGGGTTGCCATTGCCTTCTCTGAGCTAAAATGAGAGGAATACTTGAATTCTTTCAACAAGTATGCATTGATTAAATGTTTTCTGGTATTCTGGATTAAGGTTTTAGCTTTCAAGCAACAGGATGTTTTCAAAGATTATTAAGTAGAAAGGTGGTAGAATGAACAGTATCAGAAATGCAGCCCAGAAATGCAGAGTTAGTGCCTATTGCCTATGTTGCAGCCAGCAGGCTATGGGTTCATATTTGAAGTGGAAGAGATACTGATGATTTCTTCCTTTTGGTAAATACAGGTTAGTGATAGAGAGATAAGGGCCTTCTTTGGGAAGCTGGCAATGGAAAGAAAAAAGAAAGGGTGAGTTTGAGAAAAGGTGCAGATAAATAATTGACAAAACTCTGTGCTTGGCATAAAAGACACAATTGATGAAAGCAATGCATGATGCTTGGGAGAATTTGAAGGACGGCAAAATGTTCATTATAAAACAAATAAAGCAAGAAAAAAGTAATGACCCCGAATCACTGAAATGCCATGGGTGCTTGAATAGAAACACCAGGTAAGAGAACAGCAACAACAAAGATGAAAACATCATTTTTTTTTCATTGTTTTTGCTTAATTGTTCTTTCCACTTGCTGCAGGCCATGAAGACAGTCATTGCCTATCATAATGCATGTTCTATAATCTTGAGTTACCTACCAGTACATCTCAAAATAACCCAGCTCTTCAAGTTTCATAACAGCTCTGCCTATTTACAGGAACAAAGTGTCATTTTAGGAACTGTCTTTCCAGCAAAGATACAAGCAGTGATTGGAATAAATCATGGGCCACATTATTCAAAAATTACTCAAATTGAGAATATATTTGAGTTGTTTGAAGAGTACAAGAAAGATTCAGTTAACCCTACCACTAGGGGAAGGTTGACAATTAAAAAAAACAACAACACATATTCTGATGTTGTATCCTCTAATAAGTGACCTAGAAACATTATGAACAAATAATGGAATAAACAGAGAGTATGACACATATGGTGGGCATTTGCTTGAACATCTCTGAATGGGAGATTATTAAAAGAAAACTCAGTAAAATCTTTGAGAAATTATTCATTCCTATTCATACCTTGGTGTATATTTTATGGCTTCATTTCTCCTACTGAAAAACAGTGTTTATTTTTAGGTTAATAAACAAATAAAACAGTGTTGAAGGTCATACTACAATCTAAAACTATTTCAAGTGTTTTTGGTTTGGCTTTATGAAAAATGCATTTTTCCAAACAGTTTTTCTCCTTAATTTTTAAACCCTTGTGTATTTTTAAAGAAAATGTAATCCACATGTTTCTTGTGCATTTACACTTAACTCATCAAATTCCTCTGGTGTAGGAGTGACTTGGAGACCAAAAGACTTTGGAAATTATTTTTTAGCCTCTGAAGCTCTTTACTTTTATTTGGAAAGTAGCAGCATATTCTTTAGTATAGTTAGTGTTAGATACCCAGGTATTCAGCTTTTCATGAATGTAGATAACATAATTTAGAATATCGATATTTGTCCTTACTTCTTACTTTCCCTAATGTGCCATTATATTAATTACCATTAGTATAATGGTAATTTTTGTCTTCATCATTATCATCTGTTGTAGTACTATTACTTACTTAATTATTATTATTAATGTTAATGTCATAATAACATTAGTGGTATTACAAAATATCTATATGTTCACAACATCTTCATTTACAAAGTGTCTTTATCTCACTTTTCCTTAAAGACTTGTGTGGAAAGAAACTCACAAGCTTTGTAGTATACTCACCCATCTCATCTCCTGATAAAATATCAGGCAGAGAGAATTTGCCAATTGCTTTACATCCTCCAAAAATCTTCTCAGTTTATCTGTCTTATTTCTACTTTCTTGACTGAGTGTGCTATTCATCTCGCATAGCTATTTTTAACCTCTTCAAATCCTTGCACAATTGTCTTGACTTTATCACCTGAATTAAAAGTCATATCTGACATATCTTATTGTTGAGCTGAAAGATTCTGTCCTACTTATTCCATTTATGTATTCTTTTTTTTTTTTTTTACTTTACAATTCTGTATTGGTTTTGCCATACATTGACATGAATCCACCACGGGTGTACATGCGTTCCCAAACATGAACCCCCCTCCCACCCCCCTTCCCACAACATCTCTCTGGGTCATCCCCTTGTACCAGCCCCAAGTGTGCCATATCCTGCATCAGACATAGACTGGCAATTCAATTCTTACATGATATTATACATGTTTCAATGCCATTCTCCCAAATCATCTCACCCTCTCCCTCTCCCTCTGAGTCCAAAAGTCCGCTATACACATCTGTGTCTTTTTTGCTGTCCTGCATACAGGGTCATCATTGCCATCTTTCTAAATTCCATATATATGTGTTAGTATACTGTATTGGTGTTTTTCTTTCTGGCTTACTTCACTCTGTATAATCGGCTCCAGTTTCATCCATCTCATCAGAACTGATTCAAATGTATTCTTTTTAACGGCTGAGTAATACTCCATTGTGTATATGTACCACTGCTTTCTTATCCATTCATCTGCTGATGGACATCTAGGTTGTTTCCATGTCCTGGCTATTATAAACAGTGCTGCAATGAACATTGGGGTACATGTGTCTCTTTCAATTCTGGTTTCCTCAGTGTGTATGCCCAGCAGTGGGATTGCTGGGTCATAAGGCAGTTCTATTTGCAATTTTTTAAGGAATCTCCACACTGTTCTCCATAGTGGCTGTACTAGTTTGCATTCCCACCAACAGTGTAGGAGGGTTCCCTTCTCTCCACACCCTCTCCAGCATTTTTTCCTTGCAGATTTTTGGATCGCAGCCATTCTGACTGGTGTGAAGTGGTACCTCATTGTGGTTTTGATTTGCATTTCGCTAATAATGAGTGATGTTGAGCATCTTTTCATGTGTTTGTTAGCCATCCGTATGTCTTCTTTGGAGAAATGTCTATTTAGTTCTTTGGCCCATTTTTTGATTGAGTCATTTATTTTTCTGGAATTGAGCTGCAGGAGTTGCTTGTATATTTTTGAGATTAGTTGTTTGTCAGTTGCTTCATTTGCTATTATTTTCTCCCATTCGGAAGGCTGTCTTTTCCCTTTGCTTATATTTTCCTTTGTTGTGCAGAAGCTTTTAATTTTAATTAGGTCCCATTGGTTTATTTTTGCTTTTATTTCCAGAATTCTGGGAGGTGGATCATAGAGGATCCTGCTGTGGTTTATGTCGGAGAGTGTTTTGCCTATGTTCTCCTCTAGGAGTTTTATAGTTTCTGGTCTTACATTTAGATCTTTAATCCATTTTGAGTTTATCTTTGTGTGCGGTGTTAGAAAGTGATCTTGTTTCATTCTTTTACAAGTGGTTGACCAGTTTTCCCAGCACCACTTGTTAAAGAGATTTTCTTTACTCCATTGTATATTCTTGCCTCCTTTGTCAAAGATAAGGTGTCCATATGTGTGTGGATTTATCTCTGGGCTTTCTATTTTGTTCCATTGATCTATATTTCTGTCTTTGTGCCAATACCATAGTGTCTTGATGATTGTGGCTTTGTAGTAGAGCCTGAAGTCAGGCAAGTTGATTCCTCCAGTTCCATTCTTCTTTCTCAAGATTGCTTTGGCTATTTGAGGTTTTTTGTATTTCCATACAAATCTTGAAATTATTTGTTCTAGTTCTGTGAAAAATATCGCTGGTAGCTTGATAGGGATTGCATTGAATTTGTAAATTGCTTTGGGTAGCATACTCATTTTCACTATATTGATTCTTCTGATCCATGAACATGGTATATTTCTCCATCTATTAGTGTTATTCTTTATATCCATGGACACTGCATTCTTCTAGTTTGCTTGTTCTCTGAATTTTATCCATCACTGATCTTTAAATATGTTTCAATAATCTTGTGGATGTATGCTCTGAAACTCAAGAGCATCTTAACTTCCTTTAAAACTAAGGCCTATGTCTTTTTCTTTCTTTCATATCTTCTTCCCATGCCTAGTTCTGATTGCTTCAACTTTTAATCTTAGTAAATATGACTGGTAGCTTGTTAATTTTTAAAGTATTATGTGGCATGTACTACTTGTTTTCTCCATGAAAATAATATAGTAACTTACCAAATAAAAGTAGATTCTGATTCAGTCTCTTTTAAAAATTACATTGCATGCTTATAACCTATTGTAAGACTTGATCCTTAAAATATTCTTTTTATTTAACTAGAGTCTTGAAAACATAGTGTACATGGAAAGAACAAGAAGTGAACAAGATCTTCATCAAAATTGCCAGTTCATTTGAAAAAAAAGATACTGATGGACCACAAGTAGTAGAGCCTTTCTTAGGCTTTGTGCTAGAGTCTGACAATGAATAAAGACAAGCTCTTCTCTCAGACAACTATTCTGGGACTCACAAATGCATATGATTTTAATACTGTGTGCAGAGAGATAGGACAAAGATCAAAGAGTAGATGCAGGCATCTCTGTGTAGTTTCAGAAAAACACTTTTGGAGTAATCTCAAAGTTAAATGGAGAAGGCAATGGCAACCCACTCCAGTACTCTTGCCTGGAAAACCCCATGGACAGAGGAGCCTGGTAGGCTGCAGTCCGTGGGGTCAGGAAGAGGTGGACACGACTGAACGACTTCACTTTCACTTTTCACTTTCATGCATTGGAGAAGGAAATGGCAACCCACTCCTGTGTTCTTGCCTGGAGAATCCCAGGGGTGGAGGAGCCTGGTGGGCTGCCATCTGTTGGGTCGCACAGAGTCGGACATGACTGAAGCAACTTAGCAGCAGCAAAAGCAGCAAAGTTAAATAGGCTTTGCAAGCTAAACATTATAACAGGCAATATGAACCCTCAATTTAATAGACAGTTTACACAACACTTGTGTGGGTTACTGTTCCAAGCATCTTACAGTTATGAACTCATTCAATCCTCGTCACTATCCAATGGGTAAGCAGTGTTACTAGACTACTTTTACAATTGAGAAACTTGAAATACATAACAGTTAAGTGAATTGCCCAAGGTCAACAGCAGGCACAGCCAGGACTTAAATATAGCTAGAGTGTGTCTCCAGAGTCCCTACAAGAGGCTTTTAACAGGACATTTACAAACTCACGGAGAGCAATACACAGTCAGGGAAGAAAAAGTGGGTTGGCATTTCCTGAGGGCAGGTTATACCTGGGACAATGTCAAGAGATGGAGGAAGCTGAAGTAGTGAAAGCGAACAGTGTTACAGTGAAAAATGAGGGTTTTATCTTAAATGGGTCATTGTAATCTTTGGAATAACACGGTTTTATCTCAATGTTAGAATGTTCTCTAGGATCATGGAGACTGGGATACAAGATGACTGGAGTGGAGGTGAAAAGACCTGGCAAAGGGAATACCTGCAATAATACAAGTGAGAGAAACAGTGGAAATGTGGTTGGAGAGAAGCTGAAGTCATGTGAGTTATTCTAGGGAAGGACATATGAGGGATTGGTAATCTGTTGATGTTATACAAAAGAGAGAAACTTGTATCTGGACTGGTTCTTCTGAATTTCTGATTAAGGCAACAGTGTATACAGAGGTGACTATTGAAATAGAGAAGAAAAGAAGAGAATTGAACATTAGAAAATGCTTCTGATACAATGAAAAAGAAAGTGAGCTCAAAATTGTATATTATCTATTGTGTTTTTTTAAAAATACTTGTAATACGCACAGAAAAGTTCTGATGAAAACAAGAACAAATATTATTGTGATTGGTAAAATCACAAAATTTTTCAGTAGAACTTTTGATTTTCCCCTGTATTTTCTACATTTTCTTCAATGAACATGAACTAAGTATATTCCATTAAACTAAAAATAAGTATTACTGGAAGGGCTTTAAATGGTTATCTTATTTAAAGTTAACTTCTACAATCTTCCTGAAAAGCAAAATAAAGCATTTAGTAAAAGTAGATTTATTAACTTTGGATCAAGAATTCCCTTCTTGGAAAGCTACTTTAAAGTAATACATAAATTCTCACTGTTTATTTATAAATATATTGTTATATGGAAAAAATTAGCATCAACAAGGTAGTTGTTGAAAAAAATTATAGCACAGACATGTGAATGAATGCTACATATTCACTAGAACAGTTACTTATAAAAATACTTAAATTCAGAGAAAATACTACTGATATATGAAAATAGCAGGATATGAGTTCTTTGATCCTATTTACATAGGATATCTCTGAGCAACAGATTATACTTAACTTTTTTGACTTGCATTTTTCTGACTGTAAAATATAATATATATTTACTTATAAAATGTGATAATAAAACATAGAAATAAAGGCTTTTAGTTAATAGTGTGAGCAATATCACTGCTGTTTAATTATTTCAGAAGGCTTACATTGTATTGTAAGTACCTAGGCAAAGAGGAGTGGAAAAGTCACCTGTACTATGAGGCTGTCTGTTTCAGGGGAAACAGCTAATCAAAACCATGATTATAGACAAGAATAAGTATGAAAGGCCAATGATTAGATTGGAAGTATGTTTTTCAGGAGTATTTGAATAAGATAGGATGGAGAATATGATAGGAGGGATAAAATTCTAGAATTTCAGATATTAAGAAGATAAAGATATTTGTTGAGATGTTATATTCTTGGGATTTCTAAAAAACAATGTCTAGGGTCTATTCATAGATAGTGGATTGATTTGTGTTTTAGGCAAGTATTCGGGAAGATTCCCTGGAGAAGGAAATGGTAACCCATTCCAGTATTCTTTCCCAGAGAATCCCATGGATGGAGAAGCCTGGTAGGCTACAGTCCATGGGGTCACAAAGAGTCGGACACGACTGAGCGACTTCACTTTGCACTTCACTACCTGAGCTATTATATGTGTGGATACACTGACCAACTTTCAGATATAGAGAAGGAAATGGCAACCCACTCTGGTGTTCTTGCCTGGAGAATCCCAGGGACAGGGGAGCCTCGTGGGCTGCTGTCTATGGGGTCGCACAGAGTCGGACACGACTGAAGCGACTTAGCAGCAGCAGCAGTGCTATGGAAATGCAAATCTTAAGGTAGCCATGTTTTCCCTTTGTCCCATGAAAAGGAATAGAATCTGGAAATTTTAATAATCTTTAATAACCTTTATCAGTTTTTGAAGAAAACATAAATATTTTAGGTTAATTTGACATAGCTAAAAATTCAAGGGTATTAAAATAATTGAAATGATGGTATCTACATGTAAATATCTTTAACTGCATGTTAATAGAATGTTTATGCTATTTTTATACTAATCATTTATTGATATTTATTAAATGACTACTATAAGCAAGTGCTTTAAATGCATCATCTCATTTAATGGTCAGAAGAGATAAACTTATATCAGAGACTGAGACTAGTTGAATTGATTTTGTTATGCGGTCACCAAGAGACAGATTCATTAAAAAGCATAATATATATTTGGTAGGTATATATTCAGTTTAGTTCAGTTCAGTTCAGTCACTCAGTCATGTCTCACTCTGTGACCACATAAACTGCAGCATGCCAGGCCTCTCTGTCCATCACCAGTTCCCGGAGTCCACCCAAACCCATGTCCATTGAGTCGGTGATGCCATCTAACCATCTCATCCTCTGTCGTCCCCTTCTCCTCCTGCCTTCAAAGTTTCCCAACATCAGGGAAATGAGTTTTCCAATGAGTCAACTCTTCACATTAGGTGGCCAAAATGTTGAAGTTTCAGCTTCAACGTCAGTCCTTCCAATGAAAACCCAGGACTGATCTACTTTAGGATGGACTGGTTGGATCTCCTTGCAGTCCAAGGGACTCTCAAGAGTCTTCTCCAACAGTACAGTTCAAAGGCATCAATTCTTCGATGTTCAGCTTTCTTTATAGTCCAACATTCACCATACATGGCTACTAGTAAAACCATAGCCTTGAGTAGACGGACATTTGTGGACAAAGTAATGTCTCCGTGTGTTAATATGCTGTCTAGGTTGGTCATAAGTTTCCTTCCAAGGAGTAACTATCTTTTAATTTCATGGCTGCAATCACTATCTGCAGTGATTTTGGAGCCCCCCTAAATAAAGTCAGTGACTGTTTCCACTGTTTCCCCATTATTTCCCATGAAGTGATGGGACCAATGCCATGATCTTAGTTTTCTGAATGTTGAGCTTTAAGCCAGATTTTTCACTCTCCTCTTTCACTTTCATCAAGAGGCTCTTTAGTTCTTCTTCACTTTCTGCCATAAGGATGGTGCTATCTGCATATCTGAGGTTATTGATATTTCTCCCGGCAAGATGTATATTACACTATATCATATCAAGGCTGTGGCACAATGTCATGTTCTTACAGCACAGTGTTGGAATCAAGATTCAAATAAGATTTAGTTTGAGCCTCTATGTCCACAGTGTTTTAGAAATTTATAGAAAATAATATAGCACTTATCATCCCTTAAAAATACTCTTGAGAATCTGTGATCTTACTGACTGTTCTTTTCTTTTCTATATACCTGTCAAATACCTCTCATAGTGCTTTCATAATTTTTTTGAAGACATTTCTTGAAGTCATACTTTTCATATATGTTGAATGATTTTATAAAGATATAATCACTTTATATAAATATAAAACTTGATTTATTTTATAAACATAAAACTGTTGATTTATTTTATAAATATATAATTGACATGTGATGTGATATTAGTTTCAGATGTACAACATAGTGATTTGAAGGTGAAGGTGAAGTCACTCAGTCATGTCCGATTCTTTGCGACCCCATGGACTGTAACCTACTAGACTTCTCCGTCCGTGGGATTCTCCAGGCAAGAATACTGGAGTGGATTGCCATTTCCTTCTCCAGGGGATCTTCCCGACCCAGGGATCGAACCCAGGGATCGAACCCAGTTCTCCCACATTGGAGGCAGACGCTTTAACCAATAATCACTAGTAATTCTGGGAAACAAACATTACAGCTTCAGAAAATTTTTTTATGATGAGAACTTTTAAGATCTACTCTCTTAGAAACTTTCAAATATGCAATGCAGTATTATTAACTATAGTCACCATGCTGTATGTTACATCCCCATGACTTCTTTCATAATAGAAGTTTGTATCTTTTTACTCCTTTTATCCATTTGCAATCGCCATTCTGTTCTCTGTATCTGCAAGCTTTTCTCTTTACTTTTTATTTTAGATTCCACATGTAAGTGAGACCATACAGTATTTGTCTTTTTTGTTTGTTTGTTTGACTTACATCACTTAGTATAATGCACTTAGGGTGCACTTCAGTTCAGTTCAGTTGCTCAGTCATGTCAGACTCTTTGCGACCCCATGAACTGCAGCACTCCAGTCCTCCCTGTCCACCACCAACTCCCGGAGTTCACTCAAACTCGCGTCCATTGTGAGTCGGTGATGCCATCCAGCCATCTCATCCTCGGTCGTCCCCTTCTCCTCCTGCCCCCAATCCCTCCTAACATCAGAGCCTTTTCCAATGAATGAACTCTTCTCATGAGGTGGCCAAAGTATTGGAGTTTCAGCTTCAGCATCATTCCTTCCAAAGAACACCCAGGGCTGATCTCCTTCAGAATGGACTGGTTGGATCTCCTTGCAGTCCAAGAGACTCTCAACAGTCTTTTCCAACACTGCAGTTCAAAAGCATCAGTTCTTCGGTGCTCAGCTTTGTGTTGTCACAAATGGAAAGGTTTTGTTGTTTTTTGGCTGAATATTCCAGTGTATACAAATGTACACCACATCTTCTGTATCCATTCATTCACTGATGGACAATTAGGTTTTAAATGTATCTTGATTGTTGTATGTAGGGAACAAGGTATAAGGAAGGTTGAGAAGTGCTTGCAAACGAGACTCTCAACCAGGGCTGAACATTCTTGCAAACGAGATGTTCAGTCAAGAATCCTCTGTTTGTTCCCGTGGGAAAAGAACATTTCTTGCACACAAGGATGTTTCTCTGATTCCTCAAAAGGAACAGACCCAGGGACAAAACGGATTCTAAGTTGATAAGGAAGTTCCCCTAAACAAAGTCTTAGCTGCAGTAAATAAGTCAAGGTAAAGGTTATGTCGCCCTGCGCCTGCGCACTGTATAGTCTCTGAATCATAGTGCTTGGCAACTTGCCCTGTAGGTTGCTGTGCAAGGGATATAAAATAAAGCAGCTGTAAGAAGCAAGTGTTAAAATATAAAGATTCAAACCACTCTGCAGTGTTGGTGTTTCATTCCGTCGCCAGCAGTTGTACATAATGCTGCAGTGAATATAAGGGTGCATATATCTTTTAAAGTTAGTATTTCTGCTTTCTTTGGGTATATACTGAGAAGTGGAATTGCTAGATCATTTGGTAGTTATATTTATACATTCTCAGTTGCATCTGACCCTTGGAAACCCCATGGACTATAGCCCACCAGGCTCCTCAGTTCATGGAATTCTCCAGGTAAGAATATTGGAGTGGGTTGCCATTTCCCACTCCAGGAGATCTTCCTGATCCAGGGATCAAACTCATGTGTCTCCTGCATTGGCAGGCAGATTCTTTACCACTATGCCATTTGGGAAGCCCCTATGGTAGTTCTAGTTTTAATTTTTTTAAGAAGCTTACATGGTCTAGAGTGGTTGCACCAATTTATATTCCCACCAACAATGCACAAGAGTTCTTTTTTCTCCATATCCTCACTAGCATTTTTTACCTTATCTTTTTGGTAATAGTATTCTAACACATATGAGGTGATATTGTGGCTGAAAATCAGAAAGATTAAATGATGTATCCAAGCAAGGTAGCATTCTGAATGTGGATTTTAACCCAGATCTGCCTGGTGTCAATGCTAATGATCTTTTTCTACTCATATACTTGCTTCCTTTTTTTTAAAACATAGGATTATTAGAGTTAAGAGATGAAAGAACAATTGAGATTACTTATTTCAATTAGTTCAATTCATGTTTTAGGGAACTATTGTCTAGAAGAGTTGGACTACTTACTTAAGGTCATGTAATGAACTATTAATTCTAGAGTACCACCATGAATTGTGGTTGCTTTCATTCCATATTTCAGGAACTAACATGTTGGCCTAAAACCTTAACTGGGTTTAAATTAAAAAAAAAAAAAAAGACTCCTACAATTTCCTTTTCCTCAGCAGGATGGTGGAGAATGACTTGATTATTTACATCACACATTTTTTCGATTGGCTTCTAGTTCTTTCATTGCTTGAGTTTTTCTCTGTTAAGAAAAATACATAATGAAAAAAAATTATAATGGAAATTGAATCTTCTTAGTGATACCAACATGGTAGACTTTGTTACTGATGTAGTCCCTTTATTCTGATGATATCCTCATGCTTTGAGAGGAAAAAAAAAAAAAAAAAACAACAACAAACCAGCATTGTTTCACAACTGAAACAACTTCAGGCATCAACCAATTGTCAACCAATTGTGAAGATGTTTGAAGATCCAGACACTACAAAGCAAATGCAATAAACCAGGGATGATTGGATATAGTTTTACTACATGGCAGATAAGCCTGGTTTTAGGTAGGAATATTTGGATACATCCTGCTGCTGCTAAGTCACTTCAGTCGTGTCTGACTCTGTGTGACCCCATAGACGGCAGCCCACCAGGCTCCCCCGTCCCTGGGATTCTCCAGGCAAGAACACTGGAGTGGGTTGCCATTTCTTTCTCCAATGCATGGAAGTGAAAAGTGAAAGTTAAGTTGCTTAGTCGTGTCTGACTCTTCCCGACCCCATGGACTGCAGCCCACCAGGCTCCTCCATCCATGGGATTTTCCAGGCAAGAGTACTGGAGTGGGCTGCCATGCATGCTAGGTATGCAAAATTCCAATATGAATGTGGAAATTACTCTGGAGCAATAAAGTATCTTTACTTCTTTAGAGGGTTGGTTCCAGCAATGGATAGAAATGCTTTGAGTTCACTCTGGGGACAACTGACCTCAGAAACTTTAATACAGAATTGGAATGCAGTCATGGAAGACTGCATGGCTTAAAGATAGATAATAACTCTGTGGATTCTCCACTTCAATCTCTTCAGCAGTGAATATGGTGCACTCATCGGTCTCTGTTTTCTTCTATCACCCCAAAGCACAGTAACATTATGGATCGATTCCTTTACCAGCCACAGTGTCTTAGTGCAGTTCCAAGGATGTGCCCACATATCCTCTACTATTTAAGCATAGCACTCATAACAAACAAAGATGTTCGAAAACACAGGCAAGTGCTAAAAGATCTGGTCAAATTTATACAATAGGAACCTTGCACATATTTCTATCAAGACCCAATTTTAGAATTTGTTAAATGCTTCTATGTTAAGTTCTGTGGGGCTCACATAAAGCTGAAGGCATGTGGATCAATGCACGTGAATGACTTCTTCTTGGTGGCTTACCTTGAGGATTTCATTGAAAATGCCTGTCTCCATATTTCAGACTTGTGTCACATCCATCGGTGTATTGGCATTAACATGTTGGCAGATAAACTAAGATGACTCCAGAATAAGTTGAAAAGTAGATTATAAATTTGATTACAAATGCAAGACTGAGTATCAAGATTGATTCTAAATTAGATCATGAGGTTCTGAGTAACAATACCATCTCACAAGTGATGAAACCACACAAGTGATTGAAAAGACCAAAAGGCGTTTATTTAAGAAGCCAAATAGTGACCATGAACACTGAGAAGAAATTTAATCAGAATAGTAAGTAGAGGCTCCTAACCGTCGATCCTGCCTTCTATTGAAGAACTATATATATAAAAAAAAAAACTGTAAAAGAAGGTGGAATATTAAAACTATCATATAAAGGTAAAACATTTTAGAACAATTAGCATATTGACTATACACTTTGGAGAATTTGAATAAAATTGACTGTTTCATTAAAAAGTAAAATAAGAAGTAGATCCCTGAATTGGGGAGATGAATTAGAAAAAGATGTACCCCTTGGACAAATGATTTTGTGCAAGTAAAACTGCACTCCTGCATCATTCTCAGGTTATCAGGGTTCAAGAATTCTAAGTGGACTTTTACACCCCTTGTCCACTTCAGCTGGACACCCTTGAGCTGTGTATCAATTCATGACACTTTGTAGTCACTCTTCAAATAGAGACTTCAAAAACCTTTCTTTTGTTTCACAGAGCATCTCCCTTAACTTTTGTCACATTGGTGTTGCTTTGCTGCTCGTCTCCATTTGGGGGTGTACTGTTGATATGTTACTACAATATGACACTGATTGTTTCTTTAATTATTGGTTTTAGGAGTGTCTTGGTCTTACACCAATACCAACAGTGCTTTCATCTTTAGAGCTCTAAGCAAGCACTGTATTCTACAGTCATATGAACTGCAGACTCCACTATAATAGATCTGTTCTCAGTAGACACTTTAAGCTTATATTCAATTACTTTTTCACTCATAGGATTTTAACATTAGGCCGAAATTGAACATCTTGTTCTACTAATTATGAACAATAAAATTTTTTACATTCTCTGAATTACTATATAACTCAGAAATAAAATTAGAAACTCATATGCTCTTAAACTGGTAGTTCTAAAAGTACGCTTAAGTGATTCAGACGTATTAACATCACCTGGTCACTTATTAGAAACAAAAATTCTTGGGCCCACTCAAGAATCACTACTGAGTGATTCTGATGTGCGTTGATGTTTGATAACAACAGATTTAAACCATGATGTTTTACTTGCTTTACTCCTCAAATATTGTATATTACAACCAAACATGATGATCCAATAATTTCCAGGTATAGTACTAAGTTTGCCTATGTTCCTCTTTCCCAAATGGCATGTATAAGTTAGGGAAACTTGAAAGAACACTAAAAAAAATAATGCTATGATGGCAATCATTCCAAATGTCCCCATTAACTTCATGATAAACACTATTTGCCAATTTTTTTTAATAGATGAAAATACTACAACACACCTTTTTGTATATTTCTTAAGATTTATTTCATTATTCCTAATATCAGAGAACAAACTATATACTGGATTGGCCAAAAAATGTTCATTCAGTTTTTCCATAAGATGTTACATAAAAACCACAATGAATATTTTTGCTAATACAGTATATCAAAGATTTTATAATATTTGTTCAGTATTCAGTTATCATATTTGTTCATTGCACTGTAGTTTATTTTAAAATGAGACAATGTAAATGAAAAGCTTCTTGAGTTAAAAGTGCTGATTAAAGAAAGGGTCATTAATTTACTTTTAACCACAACTCTCCAATAGGAAAGTAACTAGGTATATTTGAAACTGAACAACAGATTGATACTAAAAACAAATTTACATTAGTTTACAAAAAATATATGTATATATTTTGCTCTAAAAAGTTTTAGACTAAGTTGCTTTCATTTTCCAGTCTCTAATTATGCTAATTTTGGGTATCTTGACCTCTGAGCTGTCTAACACAAACAAATATGTACCATTCCAACTTAATTAGATAACTGATTATAATACAATTGTATTGGCTGAAGCCCAGCACAACTTAAATATTGCCATTCTTTTGTTTCTTAATAAAAAGAGTACCTGTCTATGTGGTGATCATAAGTTAGCTTTCTGCCATTTGTATTGCTGAATTTTATTTTTATCTTTCAAAAGTGAATCTACTTCTGAAACAAAAGAAATAGTAGTTAGTTACTTGAGAAGCAAATTATTTCTTGAACATACATTTTCTTTCTTTTTAGAAACAATAACATTCATCTAATGATATTTGCATTTTTGGTGGAGTGTTTTTATTCTAACATCAAAATAGGTGTATGGTGTTTCTGAAACTGAGATTTCATATAGAGACAAAGACAAAGTATGTGAAATTCCCCTACACTTTCTGGGGTAATTCTCAAATTCCACAAAGTATATTGTAATGTAACAATACATGTGTGCTGTCCATTAGGCAGTGCTGTACCTTTTTGTCTAATTGAGCTTAATATTGTAGCTATCAGCTATACTTCATCTTATTGTCATCTGATACCATCTACAAGAAGTATTCATAATTTCTACATGATAACATAAAATGGTTGTCTTTTAATACTGGCTCTTTGTACAAACTAGTTGTTTCCTCTATATAATGTTTTCCAACTCCTCTGTCTTGTGGAAAATATAAATCTATTTTCTCTGCATGAGAGATTTCCTCTAAGACACAGAGTATCGGCTTAGAATAGTTCCAACATTCAGTGAATAAATCAGAGGTTGAAATATTTTATATTTGAAAGGATAACATATATTTATTATAAAGAAAAAATTAATTAACACAGGCACACACAAGCTCATGTACATAACGCACATGTACAGAAGACTACTGATGCTGGTTTGAGTACGTGAGACGAAGGCAATCTGAAATGATAGCTTCAGGGCCGTCATCTAATTTAATAGCAGGTGCTTACTTACCTTGTTCATCTCTATGATCTGTAAATGTATGAAGGAAAATTTCTGTTTGCTATTCTTGGGATCAGTTCAGTTCAGTTCAGTCGCTCAGTCGTGTCTGACTTTGTGACCCCATGAGTGGCAGCATGCCAGGCCTCCCTGTCCATCACCAACTCCCGGAGTTTACCCAGACTCATGTCCATCGAGTCAGTGATGCCATCCAGCCATCTCATCCTCTGTCGTCCCCTTCTCCTCCTACCCCCAATCCCTCCCAGCATCAGAGTCTTTTCCAATGGGTCAACTCTTCGCATGAAGTGGCCAAAGTATTGGAGGTTCAGCTTCAGCATCAGTCCTTCCAATGAACACCCAGGACTGATCTCCTTCAGAATGGACTGGTTGGATCTCTTTGTTGTCCAAGGGACTCTCGAAAGTCTTCTCCAACACCACAGTTCAAAAGCATCAATTCTTCGGTGCTCAGCTTTCTTCACAGTCCAACTCTCACATCCATACATGACCACAGGAAAAACCATAGCCTTGACTAGATGGACCTTAGTCGGCAAAGTAATGTCTCTACTTTTTAATATGCTGTCTAGGTTGGTCATAACTTTCCTTCCAAGGAGTAAGCGTCTTTTAATTTCATGGCTGCAATCACCACTATCTGCAGTGATTTTGGAGACCCCCAAAATAAAGTCTGACACCGTTTCCACTGTTTCCCCATCTATTTCCCATGAAATGATGGTACCAGATGCCATGATAGACATGGAAAATTATGAAGGTTTGAAAAGGAAAAGGTTACTAGGCTTTAGGATTCCACCTAAATGAAGCAAATTCCAGATAATTTTTGATTTCTATGTTAAGAGAAAAATTATCATTAAGGCTATTTATAGTTTTTATAATGATTTTATTTTTGTGTAGTATCTTGGTATCTTTTGATAGTCACTCCTAAAGTTATGAGTCAAAGAAAGTTGTGATAGTCTCCATGTGGAAATTGGGATATAAATGGCAACAGGTCACACAATACTGCACAGTGAAACCAACCAGCATTCAGGCCACTGATTCCTAAATCAATAGTGTTCAACTTATGCCAACAAACATCAGTAATTAAAATAAGGAAAATGTTTTCTCTGTTAGTACCTATAATATTCAAATAGGCATACATGGTCTTATTAACCACTATGATCTCATTGTCTCATTGATTTGACTTTTATCACAAAGGGCTGAGGTGGGCTTAATCATTAATTTATTCTCTAATTTACTTCACAGATATGTAGATAACTGAGATATGGATTGATTATCTGTATACACAATCAGGGAAATCCTTCTATATAAATTTATGAACTTTATTGACTTGTAAATGTGACATATTGATTAAAGAAGTCAGTTCATTAGTACATCTAGACAATCTAAAGCAAAAATACAGATACTAAGAGTATTATAATAGAATTAGAGTTTCAGATTAAGCCTCTAAATTAGTTGTTACAAATCTACAATTAAAAAAATAGCTTGATTTGTACAGTTATTTCTGTTGCTTTGAATATAATAATCACTCTGATGAACGTTCAGCTTTGAAAATAGAAACAACTATAAAAAATAATGAAAATGCAAACATGGCAATTCTTTGTCTCCCTTTTTATGGAGAATACGTTATAGTGCTTCTGCTTTTGACAAGAAGCAGTCTGTTCTATGGTCATGATTTGTCAAAATGTGGCTCTCTGATATACAAGCAGCTAAGAGCATCCAAATGACATAATAGGAATGAAATTATGGCTCTTAAAGAGCCTGTTCCATCACAGTCATATCTGAATTGTCCCAATTGAAGAAGTAATAAGAGCACTGGTTTTAGTAATTTAAATACATGAGTTTTCTACTCATTTCTAGATGATAATGGTTTTGACTTGTTCCTTAATTCAATATCTCTTGTAGAATTTTTAGTTGTGTGTTGACTTACATTAGTGAAAGAATAGTATGAAAGAAAAAAAAAGAGAGAGACTTTCTTTTGCCTGAAAAACATTAGAATATCATAAACAACTAGACCTGTATCCAGGCATGACTGTGTAAGCACTTTGGGGAAGCCAGAAAACAAAACAAATCAAAGCATTAACATATGAAAAATCTGGTGCTTATAAATGAAGACTTTTTAATTCATCAAGCTTTTATATCTCTGACCATATACCCTTCATATATGGAAAAGGAAAAGAAAATACTACGGATTTTCAAATATTAAAAACAAATTATATTATTTGCATAAAATACTTTGAAAAATTTATCATTTCCAGCCTTGTACTTTTGATTCTAATTGTTGTCATTTAGTCACTAAATTGTGTCTGCCTCTTTTGTGACCCTGCAGACTGTAGCCTTCAAGGTTCCTCTGTCCATGGAATTCTCCAGGCAAGAATACCAGAGTGGGTAGCCATTTCCTTTTATAGGAGAACTTCCCAACCCAGGGATTGAGCCCATGTCTCCTGAATTGTAGGTGGATTCTTGACCACTGAGTCACCTGAGACTTCATGGAATGAATTTGCTAAAGCAAGGACTCTAAATTGATCACACACAATTTAGTAACAAATTATTTTTTAAAAAATATTAAAGCAATGAATGTGGTACATACACATACTACCATGCCAGTAAAAATAGCCTTTTCAAAGACCATAACATAGTATACTGGCAATAATTTTGAATCTGTTAAGTCTGGCCCTGTTTATAGTGGTATAAACTAGGGCAGATTCTTTAACTTGTCTGAGCTTAGGTTAACAGGGATGCAATTATAATACCTACATCTTAGAGTTGGAAAATTTATGTAAAATAAAATAATGGTTAAATGATACTTAATAGGCAGAACTGTTTTAAGAAAAAATTCCTCATAACTATCAGACTGAGCACACACCCACACATCAGGCATCATGCATACAAACTGTTAATGATATTTTAAAAATGGAAATTTCAACATGTAAATTAACATTTTCACAAAGGAAACAACTTTAAGAACAAACTTAATTTCTTTGAGATTTAACCAAAGAAATCCATGGTACTTGTATTAAAAAGAGAACAGTGACTAAAGTTTTTGGCAAGCTGGGGAACTAACATACCTATCAAAAATCCTTGGAGATTTGTGAAAGGAAAATATTGTTGGCTGTTTGCAATGAGTATATTCCTCACTTTAACAGTTTTAAAAATAACTTCTAAATGCTAAGCAAAAGCAGTTTAGTACATTCAGACATTTGGTCATTTTTCCATTCAACAAGTATTTTAACTGCCTACTATGTGTCAGAGAATGTGCTAGACTCAAGGTGAAAAACATATGGGTCCAGTCTCAGGGACTTTCTGATGTTCTCACAAAACACTGGCAAGATGTCTTAAAAATTCCTCCTGTTTTTATATCTACACCTAGCAGATGATGACTGCAACCATGAAATTAAAAGATGCTTACTCCTTGGAAGAAAATTTATGACCAACCTGGACAGCATATTAAAAAGCAGAGACATTACTTTGCCAACAAAGGTGTGTCTAGTCAAGGCTATGGTTTTTCCAGTAGTCATGTATGGATGTGAGAGTTGGACTATAAAGAAAGCTGAGCACGGATGAATTGATGCTTTTGAACTGTGGTGTTGGAGAAGACTTGAGAGTCCCTTGGACTGCAAGGAGATCCAACCAGTCCATCCTAAAGGAGATAATTCTGGAGTGTTCATTGGAAGGACTGATGTTGAAGCTGAAACTCCAATATTTTGGCCACCTGATATGAAGAGCTGACTCATTTGAAAAGACCCAGATGCTGGGAAAGATTGAAAGCAGGAGGAGAAGGGGACAACAGAGGATGAGATGGTTGGATGGCATCACAGACTCAATGGATATGAGTTTGGGTAAACTCCAGGAGTTGGTGATGGACAGGGAGGCCTCGCGTGCTACAGTCCATGGGGTCGCAAAGAGTCAGACACAACTGAGTGACCGAACTGCACTGAGCATTAAATCTTTTATGATATCCATAGAAGCTGTAATTTCTATATTTATCGATTCATTAACCATATGCTAAAGCTAAAAATATCTGGGGGGAAAAACACTGTTCACTTCAGAAGAGATCATAAGGATGACCTATTTGAGGACATAGTTATTATATTTCCAAATCAAAATTTTTGAATTTATATTTTAATAAGTCCAAATCTTACCCATCCAAACCTTACCCAAAAATCACACCATGTAATAATAATTTAAGTTAAATGTGCTAGTCATTTCACTCATGCTAGAAATAATCTAGTGTTTTTGTTCATGTGCTAATTTTTTTAAATTCCACAAGAAAGTCTCCATTACAACAAGTTATAAAAAACAACCAATATTAAAAATGTTGTCTTGCTATTTATGTCATTATATTTAAGAAATATCTTCATAGTCTGAAAGTATTAATTTTGAAGCAATTTTTAATATCATCTTGGAAGTTTTCTAA